>NW_005371769.1:2260444-2268939 GCF_000412655.1 Myotis brandtii | reverse complement strand
GGAGACCTGCAGGCTCTCAGCTTCCTCGGAGGAAGAGCCAAGATGCCCAGTGCCCCACAGCCCGGGGTCTGAGCACACCCCACCGCTCCCTGACTCACCTCCACCGCTCTCCCTCCCTCCCTCCCAGACACCTGTGGCCTGTCTCCCTCAGGTCTCCCTCAGACCCAAGCTCCCGAGGACGGAGGCCTTGTTCTCTGATCCATCAGCACCCCAGGCCCTGCCCCGTGCACAGCCAATCTTCATGAGATGAGCAGAAGGAAGCACTTTGGTGTGCGCCTGGGGCTCCTTAAACAATCAATGCTTCTTAATATGATTTTTATTTTTGTTAATCCTCACCCGAGGGTATTTTCCCTTTGATTTTTAGAGAGTGGGAGGAGAGAAAAACATTAATGTGAAAATGAAACATCAATTGGTTGCCTCCTGCACACACTCCAACCGGCCCAGGGATTGAACCTGCAGCCCAGGTACATGCCCTTGACCAGGAATCGAACATGAGACCTTTCAGTGCACAGGCCAATGCTCTAACCATTTAGCTACACCAGCCAGGGCTTAACATGCTTATTTTTATTATTTCCAACATCATTGGTAAGAAGGAGATTTGGAGAGAGGAAAGGGTGCCACCAGCTCTGCAGGGGCTGCCCGCCTGCCCAGCCCCGCACACCGAGGGCGCTGATACCCACAAGCCTGTGCACTTTCTACCAGGTAGATCGTTTGCTCCCCGTGGGAGATGCTGCAAGGAAATCCCGCACTGAAGACTCCGTGGGGCAGCGGCGCTGCCAGAGAGGCTGCTGACTAAATAGCACCCTGGCCCTCAGGCAAATATTCAAACCAAAAATCCTTCAGCAGGCGGCCTGTGTTCCCAGTCTCATCTCATCTCCAAAGAAGGAATGTTACAATTAGCAATTCAGAAACTTTCTCATCTTAGTAGCCATGCATAGAAATTAATTCAAGCAAAACCTAATTTAGAATAATAATAACACCCTCTCCTAATGCTTCCCACATTAATCACAGCCGAGACAGTTACTATAGCAGCGCCGTTGGAATTTATCGAAAATAACGTCATCTGCTGCAGCACGAACTCTCTCCTGAGACTGTGGCTGTTTGTTTAAGCAAGAGAGAGAGCCAGGGCAGCGCCCTCCTTTCCTTGGACTAATTTAAGGTTCGATCGCCGACCGGGGCCAAAGTAATAAAGTGCTGTTTGCTCGGAGGGAGGCGGCGGCAACCTCCGTGTTCCTATGATCAGATTAGTTTTAAATTTGTTCTCGCAGGCTCATCTTTTTGCTCAGACTCAGAAAAAATATATGGATGATAGAGTCAAGCGGAGGGGAAGAAAATGCCACATATTGTGGGGGAGCCGGGCCCTTCTTGGGGCCAGAATGTGGTCTCCAGAGAGCAGGGGTCCAAGGCCAGCAGAGGTGAATGTCAGAAGTGGGGAGAAGTCCAGGAAAACATGGAGCGGGAGACGGTACAAGCGCTTCCTCATGCTCCGCTCAGACCCTGTGGGCACTGGGCCGCCACCTGGACCCGCACTCCCACGCCAGCTGCTCTCCGGGCGGCCAGCCTCGGAGGTTTCCGTGCGGGACCGTCCACGCGCTGCTGGTGCGGGTCCCACGCGGTAGACGGGTGACCAGGAGCAGCCAGACCTGGTCAGGCCTCTGCTCTGCAGAGTCGCTTGCAGCAAAGGACTTCTCAGCAGCTGCTGCTTCTATTCTGGCCGAGATTCTCAGTCACGGCAAGGCTGCCAATGGGCGCTGGGCGATTCTCCGTTATGGGCCCACCTCATGCGTTGTGGGGTGTTTAGCAGCATCCCTGGCCTCTACAAAGGAGATGCCAGTAGCACCCCCAAAGATAGGACAAACAAAAATGTGTCCAGACAATGTCCCCGTCCCCAGGTGAGATCCTTGATAAGGAAAGGCCACCAGGCAGCTCCGTGGACTGTGTCCAGGCGGGCGGGCGCCTGCGGCAGGAGCGAACTTAGGAAAAGCCCTCGGGCAGAGCCAAGCCTTGATGTGGTTGGTTATCACAAAAGCTCCTCCTTGACTGATCAGAGATCATTGATTTCCCCCAAATACTTTCCCACCCCCCACCGAGATACCTTCCTTCATACAACAGAGAAGCTCCCTCTGGGAACGCTCACCAGCCTTTTCTCAGTAAAGGGGGAAACGTTAGCACGGGGACACGAAGACCTGTGCCTCAGTCAAACATTCTCAATAAACCAGGACAAATGAGTTTACTCATTCCTACAAAACGCATCCGAGTCACATTCCGAGGGACTCTTTCCATCAGACACACTTCATTCCCGCGTGCACTCGGTGAGTACAGTTCTGCTTTCCCTTTTTGCGAGTCCAGAACTGCGCAACAACCAGACGGCATTGCCCAGTTCTCTGAAGACATTTTTGTTTCAGCTACTTATGCCCATTTCAATGTTGATCGGCCATGTGGAAATACCAAACTTGTTTTTTTCTTGGGTTTTATTACTGAAAACCTTTGCTCTACCCTTAATTCAAGTAAGGTTGGGGTTCCGAAATGCTTTTAATATCAGCACTGAAAAAATACATTATATCAGTGAATTTTAAAAATATATGTTTATTTTGACAAAATTATAGATTCACATGCTATTATAGGAAATAACACAGAGATCCCCTGTATGCTTTGCCTACACTTTCTCAGTGGTAACATCTTACAAAACTATACCACAGTAGCACACCTGGATGTCAGAAATCAGTGGGCATGTGAGGGGGGTCTATTTCTGAGTTTTCTGTTCTATTCCATTGATCTGTGGCTTTATAATACACCTTGAAACAGGTCTCGCTCTGCTGCTCCACTTCAACCAAGGCAGCCCCTCCCCCAATGCACCGATGAGGAAATCAAGGCTCAAGGTGGGACTGGAGGCGAAACTTAAACGAAGCCCCAAGCTTGGCCACCGTGTGACCGTGTCTCAGTGGTTGAACCAGAGGGAAGTGGGATCCTCCAATGTGTGCGGACAGTGCAGCCCCAGCTCCCGTAACGGAAACATCTACCATGTGGGGTCGCTGAGAGGCTCAGAAGTAAAATGCTGAGCACACAGTGGGGTCCAGTAATTGACCCCTCCACCCAGCAGGGGCCGTAGAGACAAGCCTGGTAATGTGCAGGGATGTCACTGAGGAGGCAGCATCAGAACGAGAGCCGTCATTCCCTAACGTTGGCGCAGAAGCCAGACGGAACCAGCTTTGTCTGTAGGCAGGGTCTTTCCAAGGGTGAGAAGTCTTCAGCAGTTAGGCCATCCATTCCACGTCTCCAACCAGGTCCCGAGGCTGAGGGCGGGGTGCCTGGCCACCCAGGGACCCGCGGCTGCAGCACCCTCAGAAGGCTCTGCCTGCTCCTGGGAACGCGGGTATCAGGACGCAATAGGAAAGGACATTCCAGGCTTGGGAAGATGCAGGCCAGCGCAGCACAGGTGAAAACAAGGAAGCCTATTTTGTAAGAGAATTAAAGCCCCGTCAAGGAGGGCTTGTTAACAAACTTCAAGTTTGGTGCCTTCTTTTATTTGTGGAACCATAGCAACCTGGTCTTTCTGTGTTGATGGGGACAGATTCGCCTCTGCACACGTGACGCGGTGTGGCGTAGGCCTGGTCCGACTCCCCCGCAGTCCCTGCAGCCCTGGCTGGGCACCGTCTCAGTTCCTTTTCATTCAGAAACACCAGTTCTGCTGTCTCCACAGACAAGCCCCGGGGCCGTCAGCTGTGCTGGGGCCACGCTGGGTGAAGGGACGCGTTAGCTCTTTTCTCCTGGAAATGACCACATGCTCAGAGGCCACCGGGTGCAGACTTCCCCCAAAACAACTCACTGTTCAGACAAGGAATCCGGCTCACCCTGGAGACGCCGGAGGCAGCAGTCTGAGTGTGTGCTCGCCTGTTTCACTCCAGTAAGAGGAGAGAAGATGAAAGTGGGAGAGGCTGTTTGAGGATTGAATAGAGGGACTGAGCACACACCTCAATTTCATGTCATTTTTGTCTTGTTTATGTAAACTCTAAGTGCACAGCCATTAATAAAACATGTCGCAAATTAATGGCTCATAAAGGACGTCGTTTGCTGTGGGGCAAGAGGAAATCCCGCATCTGCTGAGGTGGGCGCTCGGAAGGAGCTCCGTCTTCTGTTCTCTCTTTACAAGGAGGTTTCACCAGGCGGGGGAGGGGCACAGACGGTCACTCAACAAGGACACGTGTCCTTTCAAGGAAAAGGTGCGGCACTGACCTACGCGCGTCACAGTGGAGGACCATGTCTCCCAGGCCCTGCCCCTGCCCCTGCCCCTGCCCCATGACACATCTTCCCTTGTCACCTGGTGGCATCACCTGCCCCCTAAGTTCCAGAAGGTTCCCAAGTGAGAGGTCACACTGTGACTAGCATTCAGCCAGTCCCAGCAGATGGCACTGTTCCTCTGACGTGGGACCAGCCTGGAAGAGGGGTACCTGGATGGGAGGGCAGCTGACTTCTGGGGCCCGCCTGGGACTGGCAGGCCCTGGGCTCAGACAGAAGAGGGACAGAGACACATAAGGTCAGCAGCAGGGCTGGGAGATGATGGCTCGCGGCTGCCACGCATGTGGGCTGAACATCTTCATGGAGTCTTGTTTATGTTGCCAATAGAGAAACTCAGAAATGTTGCCCAACAGCAAAAGCGAGAAGTTTCAGCAAAGCCTTTAAGTCCACGATTTTCTGGGAGCTCGTGAAGATGACGATCACAAATGGAACCCACCCCACAGGGGCGCTGCGCAGACTCCGTGGGAAACGCTGGCGTACCCTCCTGGGTACCGGGCTTGCATCATCACGTCCCTTCCTGCGGACGCTGCCTGCTCCTGTGACCAGACCACAGGCTCTGTCACAGGCCAGGGGTTCACAGAGGTTTATGATGTCGTCTCTAACTTCAGGAAATACATAATGATTTTTTTTAAAGACAAGTAAATATAACAAAAACATCAAAATGGTACAAAGAGAGTACAAGTATGAATAAATATCAAAGGAAGGGTGAGGTGATATTCCGATAGGGGTGAGGGCCAAAGCAACTAAAGAACGTGAGGAGAGGAGGGGGATCTTACCTACAAAGTGGGGAGAAGAGGAGTCAGGCAAAGACAAGAGGGGGGAAGCTGAGGAGAGTGAGGCTGGTCAAGGGCGGTGAGCCCCACGCCGGAGATCTTCAGGGCAGGAGACTCCTTGTGGACCTTGGCACCGGCATCCACCTGCCTGGGTGGGAGAAGAGACGGCCCCCTCTCCTCCTCCACAGTGTTCTTGCCCTTCAGACACACGGACGTCCCTCGGCGAAGGCCATGTCTCTCCCACCGGAGACGGAGAGGCAGACGGAGAGTCCTGTCCCAGGGGGACTGCAGCAAGGGCAGAGCCGAGTGTGCTGAGGAGCTGCTCCACAGCCTGCACCTGTCCCATGAACAGCTCTGCAGGCCAGGAAGGGCTCACGGCTCAGGAATGGCAAGACATGCAGGCAGCCAAGAGGGATGGGGAGCAGGAACCTGGAGAGGCAGAGACACCAGGCAGAGGCCGCCACGCAGGGCAGGCTGGCCACAGGTGGGAGCAGCCAGATGGGCAGGAGGAAAACGTCAGGGAGGTACAAACAAAGTACAAGCGGATCCGCGGTCACCAACTGGTTCCGAGTCAAAGATGGGATGGTCCAGCATTTCAACATGGACCTTCACAGTGGTATCCTCTTCGGAAGACCCGCCCTGGCTTAGGGCCTCACCCAACGCTGACTTCAACAGCAGAGAGAGGGGACGAAATGGCTCAGACACTGCTGGACAGGAGCATGCCCACAACTCCCGCTCCATTTGGAGGCCCCAGACCCACAGCACAGTGAGGGCCCCTCCAGCTGAAGACAGCAGGCTCTCCTGGGTCCTTGCTTGATGTACCAACCATCCCACACGGTGATAGATACCCAGCCTTTCCCAAGAACTGTAGCAGAAATGGACCCCTCAGTCTAGAAATGTGTTCAGTGACATTTGCGTATAGAATCTTCAGGAACAGAAATCATGTCACACAACCTCCACTGTCCACTGGAGGGAGCTGAGCCCAATGGGGTCACCCAACTCTCTATACAGTTTCCGTATTGACTTCATTTTAGTTCTAAACAATTGAACTTAAATCCAATCATTTAAAAATATAAAGTGGCCTCCCCAGTGCTGCCCGGGCTGTAGTGACGTGCTCACTCCCTCGGGTAACCAAGGAATCCACCCTCTGGAAAGAAATGCCACTTCCTAACTATAGGCTCTCAGTTATAGAGCCTTCGCCACAGAATCCACACTCCTCGGACATTACACTCAACAAGTAATTCAACAGAACAGCAGGGAAGACATTCGCACAAAATTATTAACCACTGCCTTGTCTGTAAAAGCCAACGTTGTAAACAACTGAAATTACTAGAGAAGACCTTTAGAAATTACACCCATCCAAGCCAGAGCATGCTGCCTATCCATTCACATGACGATGATAAAAACTATGAAAAGCCAACATACAAGATGGCAGAACCACCCGTGACAAGTGCAGCTCTGAGAGCTGTGGCTTCTCAACGGGCAGTGGAGTCAGAATCGGGAGCAAAAATGTGCCAGATTTTGTTCCATGGGTTGGACAGGTGACCGGCAACCTGCAGGGACCAAGAGCAACATTGACCACTTGTCATTCAGAAAATGAAGCAGGCCATGGGAGAGTGTGCGCGTGCACACAAACACACACACACACACACACACACGCACACGCACACGCACAAACACACAGACTCCTAACGCCCAGAGATGAGAGCACTTTTCTTTTCCCTTCAGTGTGTGTGTGTTCTTTGTGTCCAATTATCTCTGAATCAAGCCCATGACTATAAAAATATTATGAAAAATAAACTGCCGTGAGAAATGTTGATAGCTATTTATCTTCTAAAATATGCACACACATACATCCCAAGATTGGAAATGAAAATATTTGTGCTAATGTGATCTTTTAAAATGGGGGATAGGAGATTGACTATTGCTTTGCAACTTGAATTTTTAATTAAAAATAAAAGTGGATGATACACATTTTCTCTCCTCTTCAGTAAAAACCGCCTTCCTCAGACTTCAGGTTGTGCATAAACAGTGTGTGTGACGTGAAGTGCGGATAATTTTATTTGAATTAATGTAGTTAGGAAGCTTCTTTCGCGAACAGCCATCACACCATCATGAAAACATTTAGAGCATAAATGGCATAAATAAGCAAAATGGAAAAAATATTGTTTCACTGTTTACCAACAGACCTATAATTACAAAATAAATTAACCATGAAATGAAACACGGTGGGTTTTCTGCAAGATTGTTATGAGAGATTGGGTGGATGTTGTTGGTTGTTTTTTTTTTTCATATTAATTCTGCTAAAGCTTGAAAGTGAAATATTGCAAAGAGCGTGAGGGTTTTTTTTAACACGCCAGCCGCACCAGTGCAAGGCAGAGACTACCTTGCAGCTTGCAAAGTCAAGGCCGCGGGCAGACGTGGTCCCTCTGGTGGGAGGGGGAGCACGCCAAAGGGAAGCGTTTCCCAGAATCACGGCTCCCGCCATCCGCAGGCCACAGGTCAAGGTTTGGAGAGGGGCGCTTTCTGTGTTCTCCTGGAAGCCAGAACCTTGGAGTTCCAGCTGGCTTCCATGGAAACAAGAGGAAGAAAGACTGACCCGCCCCCTTTCACACAGAGACTCCCAGCCTCCAGCCAAGTGACAGCAAGAAGAACTCAGAGGGGCAGGTGGCTCCAGGGAGGGTCTATGGTGCTTCCCAAGGTCCCTGCTGCACCTGCACCCCCACCCCCACCCTGACCCACAGATGCGCCCAGCAGGACACTCGGCTAGCGTAGGGGGAACCTGGCTCTGATAGTGGGCACAAGCCCTTCAGCACCTTCTGCACGGGATGGGCTTCGTGGAGGTGGACAGCACAACCCGATCACCACCACTGCTGCCCAGGCGCTGCCACGGGCTGGTGCCCAGAGCTCGGGAAGGCCTGGCCCTCGCCCCTCCCCCACTCTGGCCCTCACACGCTCACCCCAACCCACAGATACGCCCAGCAGGACACTCAGGGTGCATAGGGGGAACCTGGCCCTGATAGTGTGGTTCCTGGATCTTGGCTTCTAAGAAGGAAGTAAACAGGAAATGTCATGGGGGGACCCGTCTTCTCTCTGGAATCTCACAGTGCACGTCCCGCGACTTCTCATTTAATTCCATCCAGCGGTGGCTGTTTCCTTTCTCCTATTAGGTGCCACTTCTTGTTTGGTGTTAACCTCTTGGTCCACTGGCACATGCTTTTCATTGTAAATGGAATGTGGCCAGTTGTACCCACAATTAGGAAAAATCAACCCGTGGCTGATGCTCTCACTTACGAAGGAGGAGGAGCCTGCCCTGGGTCCACCTCCATGAAGCCCATCCCGGGCAGAAGGTGCTGAGGGCCTCCAGCTGACACGCAGGGTCTGTGGACAGCGCAACCCGGTCACCACCGCTGCTGCCCAGGCGCT
>NW_005371769.1:2226094-2259815 GCF_000412655.1 Myotis brandtii | reverse complement strand
GGCTGGCGCCCAGCTCGCAGCCCGGCCGCGTCTCAACCCCCAGAGCTCGGAAAGGCCTGGCCCTCGCCCCTCCCCCACTCTGGAAGGAGCGAGCACGTGGCTCGTTCAAAAGCCAGTAAAAACAAAAGCTCATTAAACATTACACAACCTACAGTATTTATTCCAACTGGAAATGTGCAAATACCCATTACCAGCCAATCCATTGAAATCAAAATGGAGGTCTTTACTTTCTTCCCGGAACTGGACTCCACTTCGGAGCATTTCTGCAGCCTCTGTGCACCATCCTGACGCCCAGACGCGCACAGTGCACAGTCCCAGGCGCCCCCAGGGGAGCAGAGCGGACTCCCCCTCCGCCATGGCCAGTCCCGCCTTGTCACGCCAGGTCCCACCTGTGAGGGCTCCAGCTCCAGGCCTGACCGACAGTACTTTCTCTTTGGCAACTCACGTTCCAAAACATTGAGTGCAGTTTTCATTGAAAACAACCCACTGTTCTGCACCCTCGTTTCATGGCTCACGTGGGATTTCATTGGATCCGGTCATCATGACAAGAGGCAGGATGACACGTGGACTCGGGACCGCCAGCTGGGCATCGCCATGCAGCCCCTCCTGTCCTGCCAGACAGACATGCAGAGGCCTGTGCGTGGGGGCACCGCTCAGCCCGGCCTCTGTCCTGAGTTCGGAGGCCGAGTGTGGTCCGGCCCCCAGCGAGGGGAAGGCCAGGTGCCGCAGGAGCTCCAGCCCTGGGGCTAGTCCACAAGAACCACGCGGGACCCAGGGGGAAGGGCACAGCCTTTATTACTTCATCTGGGACGCACCACGGTGGCCGGTCCAGTGAGCTTCTGAGTCAGGCCAAGGCCTTGCAAGGGTTATCTAGCAACTAGCAGGGGGAGCCATGCCAAGGACAGGCAGTCTGATGAGGCTTCAGCCACCAGGGACGTGGGAGACACTCAGTGTGAGCTGCTCTGCCCCTGTGGCTGCTGGCCAGGCGGACACCATTCCACTGACCAGGCAGGGGACTGAGCCATATCCTCGCTTGGCCCCACAACCAGTGTCACCGTCTCTCTGCACAGCATCACAGGGGCTGGGCCCTAAAGAGCCCGCCGCTGCTCATGCCCACTGCCCGAGGCTTGCGGCCACTACGCTCCCTCAAGGCCTGGAACCGCCTCCCCAGCTCCGTGGCATCCTGTGGCCCCCTGCGCTGGTGACCACGCCCGGGCACCTCGGGGATGTAGGAGATCCTGACCGAGATGCTGTCCTGCCATGTGCTGCGCAGCCTGAGCCTGTCTGTGGGCTGATTGTGCCCCTCCAAGTGCCAGTGCTGAGGTCGCTGCCTCTGGAGACGGGACCTGAAGAGGCAGGTAAGCAGAACCAGCCTGTCAGATGGGCCCTAAGCCAACACCACTGGTGTCCTTGCAGGGCGAGGGGATGGGGACCCACGGGCACCAGGGATGGGAAAGGCTGTAACAGGCAAGGAGTCAGACCCCAGAGGAAATCTCCAGTACCTTGACCTTGACCTCCAGCCTCCAGGACCGTGAGTGTTCAGGTCAGTGCGTTCATCCAAGCTGGAGCCATCTGAACAGTTGCCCTTGGTGGGCAAGTTCATGGAGTGCCATGATGTCACATACAGAACACACAGAGCAGGTGACGTCACTTGGAACACACAGAGCAGGTGACGTCACACAAAGACCTCCACGGAGCAGGTGACATCACACACAGGCCGCCACAGAGCAGGGTCTGCCAGCTTCGCAAAGGGCCGGATAGTGCATGTTTCAGGCTTTGTGAACCCAGAGGCAGAGCCAAGGGTAGCGCTGGCACTAAAGGCCATTTGACCTGCAAACACCCTTCTGAGCGCTTGGGCTTGTGGAAGCGGGTGGTCATCCCGATGGGCCCCTGGGCCACCGCAGCTGAGGAGTGAAGAGAACCACCCGGTGTGGACACACCTACCTGGCCTGCGGGCAGGTCCACAGGTGCAAAGGCCTCTGGATGGCCCTGTTTACATAAACCAAGGGCAAGGCAGGCAGCAGCAAGCTTCAGGGCAGACGTGGGAAAAGGGGCGCCTTCGCGGGTCCTCAGTCAGCAGGCACACGACACAGGTGTATCGGCGCCAGTCACAGCTCACGCTCCGATCTGAGAGGTGAGATGTGAGAGCAGCTGTGTTCGCGTGCACACAGTCGCCATGCGGTGAACATGAAGCGTGCGCCTTTACTGTGTGCATATTCGAGGTCAGTTAAAAGGCGCACCAGGACGCAGCAGGTGAATGCTGGTCAGGGTGCCCCAGGGAGCAGACTTCCTCCGCCGACGGGAAAGGGAGAAACTGCAGAGAAGAGGCTCCCCCGCCTGTTACCAGGCGGCCGTGGCGCAGGCACAGCCAGAGCCTCTCGCCGGCTTCATGGAAACAGATCATGATTCCAACATCAAATGGGGCAGCCCAAACTGGAGGCAACTGAATGTCCTCGAACTTGAGATTCTAAATGAGTTGTGGTATGCGCATAGGAGGGGGTCTGTGCTTCCATTAGAAGTAATGTTATTAGGACAAGTTAACCATGTGGGGAAATTCCTGCACTGTGATGTTAAGTAAAAAAAAAGGCATATAAATAAACACACACACATGCACACACACACACACACACACAGGAATTGGAAAAAAACACCCAAATGCCAACGATGGCTATTTCTAAATTACAGACTTAGAGGTCATCTTTGTTTTTCTTTTTTATTTAATTTATCTTTATTGTGGAAAGTATTATAGATGCCCCCTTCTCCCATTGACCTCCCCACTCCCACCCCTCAGGCCTTCACCACACAATGGTCTGTGTCCATGGTTTATTTTACTTAATCTCTCCTGCCCCTCCCCCCACCCCCGAGAATCGTCAGACTGTTGCATCCCTCCATGTCTCTGGAGCTATCTTGTTTGTCAGTTTATTTTCTTTATTAGATTCCACATATGAGTGACATCATGTGATACTTGTCTTTCTCTGACTGACTTATTTCACTCAGCATGATACTCTCCAGGTCCCTCCATGCTGTCTCAAAGGGTAAGAGATCCCTCTTTTTTACTGCTGCATAGTATTCCATGGTGTAAATGCTTTTTAGCCACTCATCTACTAATGGGCACTTGGCTGTTTCCAGATCTTAGCTATTGTAAATTGTGCTGCTATGAACATAGGGGACATATCATTTTTAAAAAAATTTTTTAATTGCATCAACAATCAGGAAAAAGAAAAATGCTTAATGAGACTAAGTTGGGGTGCAGAAGCTTTTACAATTGTTGTTTCAATTCATGGGCTTTACCTCAGGAAAGAAACTTGTCTTTGTAACCTGAAAGACAATGCAACCACCCATCCCCCTTCTCTTTAGAGAAATGAAATTTTAAAATAAACATTAGCAGCCTGTGTAGAGAGCAAGACTTCCTATCACACTCCCGCGGTTGGACAACGACTGTGTGTCTGGAGAATATCAGAACAGGCGCTTGTGGTAAATACGATAATGCTGCTGATAAATGTTTTATAATAGACACCCTTTCAATAAATACTGACTTAGCACCTGTTCTGTGCCTGGCACTACGGGCAGCAGGTGGAAATGAAGCAGACAGCCCTGCCCTAGAGGATCATGCAGACTGGGGGTGGAACCACCGTCACGTGATTGTGTAAATAAAACTAAACGCCTACCCTGACACCCGCTCAAGGGGGAGAAAATAATTCAGAGCAAACAAACACCAGGCCCCCGCCATGTGCCTGAGCCCATACCTCCGTCCCTGACGGGCCCTGCACACCGCGGCTCCCTGTCTGGCACGCCTCACACCTGGCCGCCCCCCGCACTGGGCCAGAGGCATTGACTCAGACTCAGACCTGATGGAATCCAGACCCGGGTTCTGCACCGGCCGGGGCTCCGGAAGGTGGACTCGTTTCTTTTCTCAGGGGAAAATGAGGGCCCAGAATTCCGGAGTACCCTCTCCTCCTGCACGGGCGGCGGCAGCCAGCGCAGGGGGGACCAGGTTACAATTCTCAACCCAGTAAGTGAACAGATGTACGTGTTTCATTTCCTCAATCAGTTACAACATACCAGGCATCATGCTAACATTTCACCCTTAGAGACCTCACTGTACGAAGGCAAAGAACACCAAGGTCACAGTATGATGGTAGTGATGAGTAAGTAGGAGTGTGAGTAGATGAAGAGCAGGTAGGAGGGTGAGTAGGGGAGAAGCAGGTAGGAGAGGTGAGAAGGGGAGGGGTAGGTAGGAGAGGTGAGAAGGGGAGGGGTAGGTAGGAGAGGTGAGAAGGGGAGGGGTAGGTAGGAGAGGTGAGAAGGGGAGGGGTAGGTAGGAGAGGTGAGAAGGGGAGGGGTAGGTAGGAGAGGTGAGAAGGGGAGGGGTAGGTAGGAGAGGTGAGAAGGGGAGGGGTAGGTAGGAGAGGTGAGAAGGGGAGGGGTAGGTAGGAGAGGTGAGAAGGGGAGGGGTAGGTAGGAGAGGTGAGAAGGGGAGGGGTAGGTAGGAGAGGTGAGAAGGGGAGGGGTAGGTAGGAGAGGTGAGAAGGGGAGGGGTAGGTAGGAGAGGTGAGAAGGGGAGGGGTAGGTAGGAGAGGTGAGAAGGGGAGGGGTAGGTAGGAGAGGTGAGAAGGGGAGGGGTAGGTAGGAGAGGTGAGAAGGGGAGGGGTAGGTAGGAGAGGTGAGAAGGGGAGGGGTAGGTAGGAGAGGTGAGAAGGGGAGGGGTAGGTAGGAGAGGTGAGAAGGGGAGGGGTAGGTAGGAGAGGTGAGAAGGGGAGGGGTAGGTAGGAGAGGTGAGAAGGGGAGGGGTAGGTAGGAGAGGTGAGAAGGGGAGGGGTAGGTAGGAGAGGTGAGAAGGGGAGGGGTAGGTAGGAGAGGTGAGAAGGGGAGGGGTAGGTAGGAGAGGTGAGAAGGGGAGGGGTAGGTAGGAGAGGTGAGAAGGGGAGGGGTAGGTAGGAGAGGTGAGAAGGGGAGGGGTAGGTAGGAGAGGTGAGAAGGGGAGGGGTAGGTAGGAGAGGTGAGAAGGGGAGGGGTAGGTAGGAGAGGTGAGAAGGGGAGGGGTAGGTAGGAGAGGTGAGAAGGGGAGGGGTAGGTAGGAGAGGTGAGAAGGGGAGGGGTAGGTAGGAGAGGTGAGAAGGGGAGGGGTAGGTAGGAGAGGTGAGAAGGGGAGGGGTAGGTAGGAGAGGTGAGAAGGGGAGGGGTAGGTAGGAGAGGTGAGAAGGGGAGGGGTAGGTAGGAGAGGTGAGAAGGGGAGGGGTAGGTAGGAGAGGTGAGAAGGGGAGGGGTAGGTAGGAGAGGTGAGAAGGGGAGGGGTAGGTAGGAGAGGTGAGAAGGGGAGGGGTAGGTAGGAGAGGTGAGAAGGGGAGGGGTAGGTAGGAGAGGTGAGAAGGGGAGGGGTAGGTAGGAGAGGTGAGAAGGGGAGGGGTAGGTAGGAGAGGTGAGAAGGGGAGGGGTAGGTAGGAGAGGTGAGAAGGGGAGGGGTAGGTAGGAGAGGTGAGAAGGGGAGGGGTAGGTAGGAGAGGTGAGAAGGGGAGGGGTAGGTAGGAGAGGTGAGAAGGGGAGGGGTAGGTAGGAGAGGTGAGAAGGGGAGGGGTAGGTAGGAGAGGTGAGAAGGGGAGGGGTAGGTAGGAGAGGTGAGAAGGGGAGGGGTAGGTAGGAGAGGTGAGAAGGGGAGGGGTAGGTAGGAGAGGTGAGAAGGGGAGGGGTAGGTAGGAGAGGTGAGAAGGGGAGGGGTAGGTAGGAGAGGTGAGAAGGGGAGGGGTAGGTAGGAGAGGTGAGAAGGGGAGGGGTAGGTAGGAGAGGTGAGAAGGGGAGGGGTAGGTAGGAGAGGTGAGAAGGGGAGGGGTAGGTAGGAGAGGTGAGAAGGGGAGGGGTAGGTAGGAGAGGTGAGAAGGGGAGGGGTAGGTAGGAGAGGTGAGAAGGGGAGGGGTAGGTAGGAGAGGTGAGAAGGGGAGGGGTAGGTAGGAGAGGTGAGAAGGGGAGGGGTAGGTAGGAGAGGTGAGAAGGGGAGGGGTAGGTAGGAGAGGTGAGAAGGGGAGGGGTAGGTAGGAGAGGTGAGAAGGGGAGGGGTAGGTAGGAGAGGTGAGAAGGGGAGGGGTAGGTAGGAGAGGTGAGAAGGGGAGGGGTAGGTAGGAGAGGTGAGAAGGGGAGGGGTAGGTAGGAGAGGTGAGAAGGGGAGGGGTAGGTAGGAGAGGTGAGAAGGGGAGGGGTAGGTAGGAGAGGTGAGAAGGGGAGGGGTAGGTAGGAGAGGTGAGAAGGGGAGGGGTAGGTAGGAGAGGTGAGAAGGGGAGGGGTAGGTAGGAGAGGTGAGAAGGGGAGGGGTAGGTAGGAGAGGTGAGAAGGGGAGGGGTAGGTAGGAGAGGTGAGAAGGGGAGGGGTAGGTAGGAGAGGTGAGAAGGGGAGGGGTAGGTAGGAGAGGTGAGAAGGGGAGGGGTAGGTAGGAGAGGTGAGAAGGGGAGGGGTAGGTAGGAGAGGTGAGAAGGGGAGGGGTAGGTAGGAGAGGTGAGAAGGGGAGGGGTAGGTAGGAGAGGTGAGAAGGGGAGGGGTAGGTAGGAGAGGTGAGAAGGGGAGGGGTAGGTAGGAGAGGTGAGAAGGGGAGGGGTAGGTAGGAGAGGTGAGAAGGGGAGGGGTAGGTAGGAGAGGTGAGAAGGGGAGGGGTAGGTAGGAGAGGTGAGAAGGGGAGGGGTAGGTAGGAGAGGTGAGAAGGGGAGGGGTAGGTAGGAGAGGTGAGAAGGGGAGGGGTAGGTAGGAGAGGTGAGAAGGGGAGGGGTAGGTAGGAGAGGTGAGAAGGGGAGGGGTAGGTAGGAGAGGTGAGAAGGGGAGGGGTAGGTAGGAGAGGTGAGAAGGGGAGGGGTAGGTAGGAGAGGTGAGAAGGGGAGGGGTAGGTAGGAGAGGTGAGAAGGGGAGGGGTAGGTAGGAGAGGTGAGAAGGGGAGGGGTAGGTAGGAGAGGTGAGAAGGGGAGGGGTAGGTAGGAGAGGTGAGAAGGGGAGGGGTAGGTAGGAGAGGTGAGAAGGGGAGGGGTAGGTAGGAGAGGTGAGAAGGGGAGGGGTAGGTAGGAGAGGTGAGAAGGGGAGGGGTAGGTAGGAGAGGTGAGAAGGGGAGGGGTAGGTAGGAGAGGTGAGAAGGGGAGGGGTAGGTAGGAGAGGTGAGAAGGGGAGGGGTAGGTAAGAGGGGGAGTCGGGGAGGAGCAGGTAGGAATGGTGAGTAGGGGAGGGGTAGGTAGGAGTGGTGAGTCGGGGAGGAGCAGTAGGAGTGGTGAGTTCGGGCAGGAGCAGTAGGAGTGGTGAGTAGGGTAGGGGTAGGTAGGAGGGTGAGTCGGGGTGGAGCAGTAGGAGTGTGTAGGCTGTAGGGACATGGCAAGCTCTCCCACAGGATGGCAGAGCCAGGTCACAGGGAGGGCCGTGGGTGACCTTCAGTAGTGACTTGGGGCAGCTGGAGACCATGGCCACCGCCCACTACTGCACGTGAGCCATGAAGCCACGAAGCCACGAAGCCAGGAAACCATGAAACTACGCCCACAGGGAAGATGGTCAATCACATTCCGTTGTAAGACATGTGGGTGCAGCGTCACCGAGAGGAAAGTCTGAGAGAGAGCAATGGGGTCAAGTGTCGGGACCCACAGCCGGCGGTGGGACGTGGGGACAGTGCATGGGACAGGGTGGGTGGTAGCTCCGTGGAGGCTGTGCTTGCTCAGAGGCTGGACTGTCCCCAGGGCTGTCCCAAGTCTCATCTCCCTCCTCCAGAGGTGAAGGTGCCGTGAGGCCGGCCTTCCTGGGCCTCATCCGACCCTCCCCGCAGGGCCGGGACGCCGTCTGTGACCCGGTCCTTTTGTGACTTCAGGCAGACCCTGCAGGCCACACACCTGCCCCACCACCCACACGGCAGGGCAGGAGGAGACGCCAGAACGGGCCTCGGTCGCAGGCCTTCCACGCCAGCGATGGTGGACCCCTGTGCGCTGAGCAGCAGCTCGGCCACACGCCACCTGCCCAGGAGCCATCCCTGTGGTAACAGAACAGAGGTGACAGAATGGAAGGGAAATGATTCAGCTCCTTCCCTCGGCCTCAGAGAGCTCGCTGTGTCCGTCCTGACCCATCGCCCGGGGCTGCCACCACAGGCTGACTGACAGGCGTCTGACAGCGCCCTGAGCTGCAGGGGCAGTGGCACCGAGCCCCGTGGACAAGCAAACTGGTTCAGACGCGGCTACTGGATTCTGAGCCGCCTCTGCGTGCTGCTGGCGTCCTTCCCAGGCAGGCGGCGAAGATCCAGAATGCTCTGGAGCCGCTGCTGCACCGGCATCACTGTGACGCTTGCCAGGACCAGCGGAGTCACCCTGAGAGTGTGGGCTCCAGAAACCAGTACATAACCCCTAATCTGCACCCTCAATGCCCGAATCGCCAGGCGGGGTACAGAATTCGATGGTCGGCGACACAGACTCAGGACCCTGAATGGCGTGGTGAAGTCCTGACCCACCTCCATCTCTCTGGGCCTGGACGAGCAGCCGCACCTGGAGCCCGCTGCTTCGCGGGCGACTTTGCCTTCCTGCGCAGGGCGCCTGCCCACCGCGCTGACATGGCTCCAGGAAGGCAGGCTGCGGGGGACCCTAGTTTTCAAAAAGATTCCATGTTCCCTCCTGTGCTCTCCATGGACACACACGGGTCCCGTGTTGCCCTGCAGCCCTGTCCCCGTCCTGGCTTTGTATCCGGTGCACGCACCCCCTGTCAGGAGCTTGTCTCTGGGGATGTCACTGTGAAAACCCCCAGAGAAGTCACTCAGGATTTTCACAGCATGGACGCCCTTGCATTTCCTCTCCCCTGGGCTTCGTTGCAGAGCAGCCTGGGTGGAAGCCCCGATGGCCGCCTCAGGAAGCATGGCATCTAGAGGCACGGGCGGATGGGCGTCTGACAGAGAGGTGACCAGCCTCCAGGCGGCTCCGCCTGCCCGAGAGGAGTCCCCGTGGGTCTGATGGGGCAGCTCACACGCCCTCTTAGCCTCGCCCTTCTTACCCTGCCACCTGCTCAAACCAACCAGAGCTCGAGGGAAACACCCAAGTTTATTACACGAAAGGGAAGCAGGACTCGCCAAGGGCAGGCAAGCTTGTGGTGAGCAGGTTTGCAGGACAGAGCATCCTACACAGAGGGCAGCCAACCTGGACACAAGCATCCTTGACAACCAGGCCCCTATGCGCCCAGCTCTGTACGAGGTGAGTCACCCACTAACTCCTCTAACCCACACACTTACCTATGTTGGCGGTGTCTGCATACAGAACTGAGGCTTAGAGAGGTTCCTGACCTTGAGCCAGAGCCTCGGGAGCAAGCAGGGCGCCCAGAGGGTCAAGCATTTCAGATGACGTTTATCTGCCTCAACTTTATGTGAAGGGTCTGTGAGTTACCATGTCCAGGCAGCTCTGTGGCTCAGTGCTCCCTGCCATGATGACCCAGGGGTGCTGGTGTTTGGTCTGACAAATGTGACCAACATGAAACTGCTGTTGAGCCACCGTTCTTTAACCCAACCTGCTCAGCGCTGACAGCGGGAGCAGACGGGCTCCGTGGAATCTGAGGTCCCCAGGACTTCTCAGTATTTGAGCCGGGTGCCTGCCACTCCATCATAATAGCTGTATTCTTTTGAGCCTTCAAGACATCCTGGTCTTAACATCTTCCCTATAACATTACAAATGTCCCATAAAAAGACCATGGCTCATTAACCTGTTGTTGCTTACGCAGCACAGATGTGCCATCTTAAGTTCTGAGGCCTAGGAGTCGGAACCGGGTCCCTCCAGGTTAGACACAGTGTGGGCAGGCTGAGTCCCTCTGGAGGCTGCGGGGAGAATCCATTCCTGGGCTTTCCCAGCGCCCGCACGTCTCGGCCATGCCCTCCGTTGTCACAGCCAGCAAAGGCGGGCTGGGTCCCTCTCACTGCATCTCTCTGAGCCTCTCTGCTGCCTCCCTCCTGCAGGATCTTGGCGATGACTTGGGGCCCACCTGTAAATGCGGGGCATCTCCCACCTCCAGGTCCGTAGCCTCCTCTGCCAAGTCCATTCCCTGCCAGGGGAGGTTCTCCCGGCTCCGGGATCTGGCCGTGGGCGTCTCTGGGAGCCTGTTGTCCTCCCTTGGGGAGGAGTTTAGGTTGTGGGGGGACTGGGACAGGCACAGTCAGGTGACCTTTTTTCCTCCTGCTCTGCTGTCAGATTGTATATAATCTTGGACTCCCTGATCTCCTGCTTCTGGGTACTGAGGAACAATTTTGTGTTCTGAGCCAACATGTTGGGAGACTGTGGGGACTTCCAACTTCTTAGCAGCCCGCCTAGGCCGCTCTCCATAGAGAGGCCGGGTCGCAGGCACAGCGTGCGTGGGCTCCAGGTCTGCTGTACGGGCGTGAGTCTCTGGTTTTCTTTGACTGGGACACGTTGTTGCTGTCCCGGCTCAGGCGGGCCAGCGTGGAGGGCGGGTAAGGCCCCCCCTCACTACGTAGGAGATGTGCTGAGACGCTGCAGGAACAGCCTGTGATGTGCATGCGCCCCGGGCAGCTGTTCCCCGGTTCCGCACACAGGCAGTGACTCCTCTCCTCCCAAGCCGCCTGGGACTCCAGCCAGGCCAGGGCCTCAGCCTCTCCCAAAGCCCGGCGCTGAGCAGAACCAGCAAGGACAGGACAGAGCACCGGTCCCAGAGCAGACAGCCAGGCCGCAGAGGGTCGTGCAGGGCGGGGAGGGGAGCCCTCCATTCCTTCATTACACCACGACTCCATGCTCAGACTCAGGGTCCCCAGCACCTGAGCAGCCTCCGCACTTAGTCTCTTACCACAGAGCCAACGACAGCGTCTCAGAGACCCGGGCTCACTCTGCTTGCTGGACCATCGGCACCCTTCAGCCCAGGTCAGGGCCCCCTCACCCCAGGTCAGGGCCCCTCATCCCAGGTCAGGCCCCTCATCCCAGGTCAGGGCCCTCAGCCCAGGTCAGGGCCCCTCATCCCAGGTCAGGGCCCTCAGCCCAGGTCAGGGCCCTCAGCCCAGGTCAGGGCCCCTCAGCCCAGGTCAGAGCCCCCTCAGCCCAGGTCAGGGCCCCTCAGCCCAGGTCAGAGCCCCCTCAGCCCAGGTCAGGGCCCCTCAGCCCAGGTCAGAGCC
Source organism: Myotis brandtii (assembly GCF_000412655.1). Classification (NCBI taxonomy): domain Eukaryota; kingdom Metazoa; phylum Chordata; class Mammalia; order Chiroptera; family Vespertilionidae; genus Myotis; species Myotis brandtii. The sequence continues at coordinate 2,248,717 of NW_005371769.1, read as the reverse complement.
CCCTCAGCCCAGGTCAGGGCCCCTCAGCCCAGGTCAGAGCCCCCTCAGCCCAGGTCAGGGCCCCTCAGCCCAGGTCAGAGCCCCCTCAGCCCAGGTCAGGGCCCCTCAGCCCAGGTCAGGGCCCTCATCCCAGGCCAGGGCCCCTCACCCCAGGTCAAGGCTCTGCTCTGCAGGGACCCCTTGTTCCGGGCCTGGGCTCTGCTGTGTTTGGGGAAGGGGCTTAGCGCTCCTCCCCAACTTCATCCAGCCAGTGGGCCATGCAGTCACTCAGCAAACATGGACCGAGTAACATACGGAGACAGAACTTGGACCAGTTGCCATGGAAATAAATTCAGACGACACTTCTCTCCTGAGGCGCCTGCGGCAACATTCACTCCCACCTCACTCAGCATCCCCGTTTTTATATTTTTATGGCACTTATTGTGACTTAAGGAGCCTCCTTGTGCTTACATCCGTGCTTGTTTGGTGTTTATTGCTTTTCTACTTAAGCATATTCTTGACTGTTTCCAGCTAGAAGGATTGTTTGGATCATTGGATTGAGGCCAACAGCAAACAAATCCTTCCTGGCCTCGTTCTGTTCACAACGTTCTTTCTCCTTTCTAAGGAGACACAGTTACCGTTTCACGAGGATTAAAGAAAGGCCACCTTTCCTGCCGTTAGAAAATTCACGTTTAATTCATTAAAACAGGTTTGTCCATAGGCCCGAGCCTTTGCGGGGTCCACAGGCACGAGGCTGCTAAATTCTAAAACCAGGAAGAGAGAGGACAGACGTCCCTGCTTTTTCCAACTTATCATCCAAAAACCGTTAGCAGGCCACGGTTCCTGCTAAAAGTAGTGCTGATCCCCTCACAACTGTCATTTGCATGATCTCATTAAAATATTCATTATGCTTTAGCAATAGGAATTCTGATATGTAATTAGCGTCCAGCTGGTCCGGTCTGAACCTGCAGCCGGGGCTACGGGGCGGGCCCGGCCGGCAGACAGTGCAGCAGCCAGGACGCCTGCCACCTTCTCCGGCACCTCGAGGGGGTGTTGGAATTATGTGCCTGGCAGGAGTGGCGCAAAGTCGAGGTCCCTGCTGATTTTTAGAAGTGGGGTCTGCGGACACAGGAAGTGACAGCTCCTGGCCTCGGTTCCCTTTCTAGCACCCACCGAGCTCTCCAGTCACCCGGGCTCGTCCCTCAGCCTTTCTGAGTGTCTCCGAATCCCAGAAGTCCACGGGAAAAGCCGGTTTAAATAGCTCAACAATGAAACTAAGTGCAATGGCGCATGGCCACCAGGAGCCCCGTGGCCAGCCCGGTCCCGGAAGGAGAAGACACGGAGATCGGACCACAGCGGCTGATAGGCAACACGACAGAGAGACAGACAGAGTGGTGATTCTTGCTGCACCACTTGTTACTGCAGCACATTATCTAAGACACCCTGTTGTCCTTGGGAAGAGCCTGACCTTCCCACTGCCCATGAGAAAGTCACAGACTGTGTGGGAGGCCCATTGAGCCAACAGAGGACAGGTCACAAGTAGAGGGTGGACAGCGACCTGGCAGGAGAACCCTGTGCAAGGGGACAGGAGGGACAGGTCAGAGGACACTGAGAACCAAGGCAACATGGGGACCAGCAGCGGGCAGGCACAGCAAGCCCGAGAAGCCACATGCCCCCAGTTCCCCCGGGAAAATAAATGAACCCTAGAGGTGACTGAGAGAGAAAAACCTAAGAGGGCAGAAAACAACCTTGAAGGTGATACCTTTTAAACCTGAATTAACAGAGACATTGCATTATTGGATGGAACCACCTTCTCAGCGACTCTATTAATTTTCTGTTATTAGAGGAAAATGAGGGCTTATCATAGACTCAAACTGGGTTATGGAAACTGTAATAACGTTACACTCTTGCCCGCCCACGTTCTATGCAGTTTTTGATGGAGTCACATTCCTACCCACGACACACGCAGACTGGCCTACTTGCACGGCCCCTGGTCGCGATGCTGGAAAAGCCGCGGGCTGCCAAGATGGGAGAGTTTCCCTGGGAAACCGACACCAGGAACTGGAGGTGAAATCAAACGATTCTCCTTGAGACCGGGTCTCCCATGAAACAATGCACGCTCACCTCGGGCGCTCGCTGCCGGTGGAAGGTGCTGACGCCTTTTCCGGGGGTTACATGGATGCTGACAGGCGCTCTGTTCCGAGGATTGATTTCCCAACACGTGCACATCGGAGCGGAATCCGCATCCAGGGCCCGAGACCCAAGCGGACATGTGCGCCGCCTGGCCGTCGCCTGCTTGGAGAGGGTTCTCGTCTCTGGAGCTGACCCTGTGGGCACAGGATGCAGACGATGGTCTTTTGGGCAGTTCACCTGTGGCAACGGTTCCGTGACTATTAAGATAAATGATGTTTTCAAGCTCTTTTAACCCTCAAAGTGCAGGTTAAACTTCCAACATGGCAGCCACTGGTTTGGGAAGAGCCCATTGGAGGGAGTGATTGTCGAGCAGCCCAACCAAAGGATCCTAGCCTTCGCCTGCTTCATCTCACCTGACTGGCTCAGATCCAAATATTTTCCATAAAAAATTATGATTTAAAATTTGCATTTCTTACTTCAGTGATGGTGAACGCTTCCTGGGCTCGAGCGTTGAAGGGCCTCACCCTAAATCTGAATGTGTGAAGACGACTGAAGGGTCCCTTAAACACACCTGTGGCGGGCTGCCCATGGCTGCCCCTTGGTGACCAGAACTGACATGATCTGGCCAAGTCCTCCATCTCCCCCCAGCCACACCCGCGGACCCTGCTTCCACCCGTCCCGATGGCTCACCAGGCCCCTTCCCACAGCAGCCCTCCTCTGTGTCACCCACACCACATTTTGCTTTAGGAATATCCATCAATTTTTTTAAATCCTCACGTGAGGAAGGGAGAGAGAGAGAAAACAAAAACATCAATGTGAGAGAAACATGGATCAGTTGCCTCCGGTTCTCGCCCTGCCCAGGGATTGAACTCTTGACCTGGGTATGTGCCCTGAACCCGAGACCTTTGGGTGTACAGGATGACGCTCCAGTCAACTGCGCCACCGGCCAGGGCTCATCAGCCTCTCGCATGCCTCCTTCCCCCACCCGGCCCTGACCATGCCTTACATCAGCTAGAAACGTATGATTTCTGTCACTGGCAGCTGCACGGGCTTCCAACCTTCCTAGGTAACGAAACCCCCCGAGTGCTCATTACCAGTTCAGATTCTTTGGTGTCAGCACAGACCTACAGAATCGGAATCTTCAGGGAGTGGCTGGAAGTCGGATGTATTTCCTACCCGCCCAGCTAGTTCTCGTGAGCACGTATGATGAGAAGTGGCATCGTGAGTCAGGGTGGAGGCGGCGGCCAGAGGAGGCACCGAAGGACCGCCAGCCCCAAGCCCACGCCCAGTGCCCTGAGTCTCCTCTGCTCCTTCCTGGATCCCGCGAGCAGCACGAGTTCAGGCAGATGTGTGAGCGAAGGCATCACAGTTCCTGGCCCAGCAACACTGACGGATTCCCCAGGTACCCCAGGCTGCGCCCACCTCCACCTCGGTGTTTCCTGCCTCCACACTCCCTACCACCTCAGACCGGCCCCTGCCCTGGCTCTGCTCGTCTCGGAGCCCCACGCAAGCCTGTTCTGTTCCATTCCCATGCGGTCTCCCCGGATGCACTTCCCCACCGCACCCCCGCCTGCCCATCCTCCGCGCTAGCACAGCACCTGACACTCCACAGACACTCTGTAAACGTGTGTGTCAGGCACAGGCACCCAGGGATACCTGGCCAACCCGACCCCATGCCCAAGCTTTTCAGGGGAAACTGCACCCCAACTGTTGAAGTGACTTTCGTAGAGGACACAGCAAAAGAGTAGAATGGCCAGCATCCAAAAGCAGGGGTGGAGGGCTGTGCTTTCTGGAATGCCCCCAGAATTCTTAGCAAAAACTGTTTTTAAAGAGACTGGTGCCAATGTCCCACAGTAAAATGCAGGGCCCTGCTACAGGGGCAGCTACCAGGAATCAATGGCTGCAAAGACACGGTGAGTGTCGGGGGGAGTCCTCTTGCAGAAAGTGATGGATGGGCCACAGCCTGTATGGCCCTGGACCCTGAACCGCACCTGCTAACGCAGTCACGTCGCCTCTGCTGGAGACGGCCCTCCAGAGCCACAGGGCTCGTGTCCACAGAACTCATGCCTGCCCCACCTCGAAACTAAAGAGGCAAGAGGGGAAACCCGCCAGGAAGGAGATAGGACCAAGGATTTTCAAAATGTCTCCATACTACAGGGCGCAGTGGTCTGAAAGCGTGACAGAGAGGCTGGTTGGTACACGCACACGTGTGTATAAACACATCTGTTCTAATTCTCCATATGAATATGTTATATATTGTTACAGTATACATACTTATCATGTACCTGGACTATGAGCAGCACATGAAGGCATGATCTGGAGGAAGCCCTGGTATGTGTGCACATGTGTGCACATGTGTGTATGTGATGAGCATGTACAACGTGCTGGCACACATATGTACAGCTGCTGGACGGGGCTCCCTGTGGCAACTTCCACGTGGTCTCCAGCTTCGTAAAGGTCAACAAGAGTCGTGTTTTCAACAAAGGAAAGGAACGTGTGCTTGGTGAACACATTTCAGAAGAACAGAGAGGGAAGATGACAAGAAAGTAGACCAGGCGAGCCCGCAGCCCGCCTCCAGGCACCTGGGCGCACCTTCCCGGCCGGGCTGCTTGCTTCCCGCCACACAGCCGTCACGGGATGGAGACTCAGCGTTGCCACAGGTGGCTCTCATTAACGTACCTCAGGCATCTTCCAAGCTATTATATGCTCCATAAATATTATCTTAGTACATTCTATCTTTTCATTATTATGCCCGTAATTGCATATTAACTCTGGGGAAAGTAGGAAAATGTTAAGCAAAATGGAAAAAAATAAAATGGAATTATAATCTCAACACGTAAGCGGAGTGCTGTGACCACTTCTGCCCGAGCAAGGAGGGCCGCCACGCAGACACCCGTCCAGACGCAGACGGGCTCCCTGCTGCCCGTGCTCGGCACGCAAGCCAAAGGGCAGGATAAGACATGCACTCCCTTTATCCGGTTAACATGCCATCAAATGATGATTTTGATTTAAGACTAAGTCCACCTCCATTTCTATCAGGGAAAGACAAAATGAATGAGTAGTTAAGGAGGGGCTCATGTGCTCTCTCTTGTCTATCTATCCACCTACCCATGCACCCACCCACCCATCATCCGGCTTCATCTAAACTTTCGAGCTCTAGGGCTTTTACTCTGAATATCGAATCCCTTCTACCTCCTGGAGGCTGAGCCCCACGTGGTGTCCACGCGCCTGCAGGCCTGGCATATCTGCCCTTTACTTTCAGGGGTCCCCATGCCACACTCCCCTGGAGACAGGTGTGAAAACTGAGGTCAGCATCGGTGAGGACCCTGCCCGGGGTCACATGACCAGGCAGTCGACAAGCTAGAATTGATATTTTTTTAAAGGCCACGTGGCTTCCAAACCCTGCTTTCCCCAGGAATCCACTCCCCATTTTCTCGTGTCAACTTGGCTTGCTGGCAAGGAAAGGTGCCGGGTGTGTGTTCTGGGTCATGCTCCGAAGACAGAGCAAAGGCACCTGAGCCTCAGGCCCTCTATGTTCTCTATGTTCTCCTTTAATGACTAAAGAGTTGATGTTGAAATTTATAATGTGAAGGGTGTTCCAAAATTCACGCAAGAAGTAATTTTGATAGAAAACACAGGTTTATAATTAAAAATTGTAAATTTTTTATTGATTCATAAATTATACAGTATAGGGTTATGTATTGAATAGCATGTCAGGTAAATGGATTATCATGTCTCGATAGCGAGCACCATTAACTGTTACTGCCTGAGCAACCACATTTTCAAAGAAGAATGGTCCGATGATGCCTCCAGCCCAAAATCCGCACCAAACAGTGACACGTTGTGGATGCATTTGTTTCTCAACAATCACTCGTGGATTTTCTGAACCCCAAATGTGACAATTTTGTCGATTAACCAAGCCATCAAGATGAAAATGAGCCTCATTGAAATTCAGCCACATTTATGCAAAACGTCATGGAAAATTTCAACAAAAGAGTGTGTATGTTCCAGCAAAGCTGTGGAGGCCATTTACTCGATATGCTATTCCATACATAACCCTATACTGTATGCTTTATGAATCAATAAACAAATTTACAATTGTTAATTATAAACCTGTGTTTTCTATCAAAATTACTTTTTGCGTGAATTTTGGGACACCCTTTAAATAGCTCACAAAGTATTCATGTCTACAAAACAGGAAACGCGGCAAAGCAGCAAGGAAAAGATAGAAGACCAGCTGCTGCCCCCTCCTGGCCCGGCTCCCGAGGTCCACGTGCGGGCATGGGCGGGGAGGTCCCCCAAGGCGCCTTTCTGGGGGATGAATTCTGCTCCCCTCACATTTCCGGCCTCTCCCAACAGCCCTACCTGAAGTTTCCACATAACCTAGGTGCTCCCAGAACAACAGTGAGGATAACACGGGGGAGGCGGGCGAACAGCACGTCTGGCCAGGGTCAGGCGCTGTCTGCAAAGACTCCGCGCCCACTTGCAAAGAGGACCGGGAGCTAATGGCTGACTCGATCCTGCCTCTGCGTGGCCTGGTTATTGGAAGGACTCATCGTGCGGGGAAATTATCTGTGCCGGCGCTGGAGGCCAAGCGCTCGGCACCCGGCACCCGGCACCTGGCGGGAGGTGCGGCCACCGCTCTCCTCACTTCTGGCAGATGAATGGCAGCCGAGCGGGCACAGATGCAGACAGTTTGCCGGCTTCAGTTGGTTTTTAAATCACTCAAAGGAAGCTCTGAAGACGTGGTTTTATGCTGCATAAAACACCCAGAGGAGTAAAAGGACTTACCTCAGCTTCACACATTTGTTATTTCATCATTTGGATTGCCTTCATAAAGAAAAATCACGAAGTCATTTCCCCAGTTCTTTTGACCTCTGAATACTCATCGTCACCTTCAATTTGATGTCTTCTTCCGAAATGTCCCTCGGAAACTGCCGATAACTCACTCTGACAGGGAATGGGGCCATGTCCGCTCCAGATGGCTGAGGCGGCTGGGACACGCGGAGAATCCGCTTCCAGGAGACACAGCCACTCCCCTCCGGCCGGGACGGAGCCACGGCCGTGCCTCTCCTGCTGCCCACATGCTCCCTGTCTTCCTGCCAGCTCTGCCCTGCGGCCCAGGCCCTCCTCCTGACCGCCTGCGCCTGGCCTGGCCGGCAGCATGGGGACTGCCAAGCCCGCCAGGGAAGACTCACGGACCCACTCGGGGCTGGGGCCACCCACGTCTCAGCTCCGAGGATCCAGCTCGGAACAAAACAAAGCCGCCTCCCAGGATGCCTTCTCCAGGGCGAGAGACAAAGAAGACACATTAATGAACAAGTAGCCATCCCTCCTAACAAGTGCTCTGAAGAGAAGCAGCCGGAGCTGGCCCACAAGGAGCAGGAAGCCAGGGAAGACATTTCTGGCCGGTGTCGGGCAGGGCCGCCCTTAGCAAACACACGTGAACTGGAACCTCCGAGATGAGAAGCCCAAGTTTACAAAACCACGAGGAGTGGATTCTGGCGGAGCAAACAGCAAGTGCCAAGGCCCGGGGAGACCCGCTTGGCACGGTCAAGAAACAAGGAAACCAACGGCCCAGTTGTCCCCAGCCCAGCAGCTGGTGCCAGCCCCTCTGAGCCTGTGACCTCCCCAGCCAGGGCCGGGCCTGCTCACTCCCTGGCAGGGCGGCTGAGAACGATGGCGGCTGACACTCCCAGAGCAGCTACGATGCTCCAGGCACCGTGCCCTGCCGGTCATTTCCGCCTTAACCTCGCTGTCCTCACTGTGTCGGAGATGAGCGCAAGGTGAGCCATCGGCCAAGGTCACACAGCTCCTGAGGACGGGTAGGAGCCCGATGCTACCTCCTCAGCTGCTCCTCAGTCCACATGCTTGTTCTAGGCCACCCCCAGCGCCATGTCTCGGGGAAGAGGCTCAGGCTCTGGCAGGAGGCCTGTGAGCCCCGGGCGCTGGTGCAGAAGGAGGTCTGCAAGGTGCTGCTCAGCATCTGAGTTCAGCGAACTTGACCTTGGCCTCCAGTCTGTGTGAGGAACTCTGGGTCCCTGGGCCCTTCCAACGAACTGGGGACATGCCCTTCAGGGAAGAGCCTGTAGCTTTCACCCCGCGGACAGACGAGCGGGTTGTTGGGGGTAACGTTGTGGACTCCTCGTGCCCCGAGGGCTGTGCTCGGGGATTCCAGCAAGTCCCTCCCCACCGCTTCTGCATCTTCCCCTCCTTCCTCTGTCCCCGAGTGTGGCCAGCACGTGCAGCAGAGTCGGCGCTGGGCTCCCACACTGGACCCATCACAGTGCCCATTGCGATGCTCCTCTCCCTCCCCCTCCTGAGCCCCCAGGCCCTGACAAAGAGGTTTGCTTTGCTTTTCTGCAAAGGGACCAACTGGACACACCTGAGGTTTCGCAGGACCGGGGGTCTCTGTTGCAGATGCTCAGCTCGCTGTCGCCATATGTGAGCCAGAGACAATGGGCAGATGCACGCACGTGACCGTCCTAGGGAACGTGTCACATGGCAGCTGCGGGCTGGGCTTGGACCACAGCCGTGCACAGATGTATTGGGCCTCCCAAGCCGCCCGGGGGACTGTCAGCTTCCGAACACCTGCCCCAAGCGCTGGCTCCCGGGACAGGTCACAGCTGTACTCTGAGCCATCTGCCGGAAGGAATTGCCCTTCTCTGAGCCCTCCGTGCTGTGAGGCAGCCCTTCTCTTCCGTCCACAGATACATTTATACCTTCGTTCCTTGAGAGCTGGTTGTTTCGACAGAACAACGGTTTCCACTTTCCATCGCTGCCACATCAGGAAGAAACCCTGGATCCTGGGACTTCCTGACACTCAGGAAAGGAGCCTCGGTGCCTCCTGCCGCGCCGCCTCGCATCGCACCGCAGGCAGCGGCCTCTTATAATTAGGGCCAAAGAGGACAGAACAGGGCTCCGACTTTACTTACGTTGGAATTGAATGAGCTCAGTTTGTGCTGAGTCCTCATCCCTGCAAAGGTGGGGAGTTTCTGATGGGCCACACTAGCGAGCACCTGGGGAGGCGGGGAGGCAGCGGCTGGGTCCTCGGGCGGAGAGGGACCACTCCCCGCTGCTGGAAACACGGCTCCTGCCTTCAGAAGTGACTGATGGCCCTCAGGGGACCCCGTGCGCATCGGTAGCAAATGTGCTTCCATAAGCAAAACTCCACCAAACTTCAGAAGATGTATCATTTTTCTCATTCTCCAGCTCAGCCCCCAGAGGACAGCAGTGCAGTCACAACCACTCAGAGGCTGGCTACAGAGGCCCCTGTGCAGGAGGAGTGGGGAGAGGGGGAGGGCGGCGGAGGGCTGGCAGGAGTGCGTCCTGGGTCCTGCCGGCCTGGACCTGCTCCCCACGCAGCCTCCGAGCCTGGGACTTCAGGCTCACTGGTCTCCCAGCTTGTCCCAGCTCACCTCCGCCGCCCGCGGGGACCGCGCTCACACCCCCGCTCTTTGCTGGAAGTTATGTCCAATCTTTTGCAAAGGATTCAGCTGTGATCTCACTGCCTGTGCTTCCCTGTTTTCACAGACTCCTAGAGGGGGTTGTAGGGAAGCCCCCCCCCAAAATATGTGTCCACGTCCTAATTGCTGGAAACTGTCCACATGGACATATGTGACAGAGGGGAGCTAAGCTTGAGAGGCCGAGAGGACGGCATTGTCCCCGATGATACGGGTGGGCCCTAAATGCAGTCCTGTGTGTCCTTGTAGATGGTGCACGGAGGAGGAGATAGGCAGGGGCGGGGCACTCGGCATAGGAGCTGGGAGATGCAGGGCACTAAGTAGCTGAGATCCAGGCTGCATGGCTCTCCACCTGGGGGCACGGAGGTCAGATGCCACGTGGATTCCCCAGCCCAGCTGTCCCCCAGCTCTGATGCACTGAAGAATCAGGCGGGATCAGACGCCTGGGCCGGTGGTTTGTGGACCGACATTGATGAACACTTCAGGGGTCCACTCCCACATCTTTCAAACCACACGTGCGTCTCTGACCCTCCCACCCGTTAAGTGAGGATTATATCTGATCTAGAGGCGCGGGGACTAAATGGAAGGAAGTGTCAACCTCAATGTTACATGAAATGGAGCAGAGTCAAGCCAGTCCAAGCCTCCTTAGCAAATAAACACCTCCGAGCTCTCACGCCGACGGGGACATGCTTGTTTCCAAGTCCGCCGGCCGTTACGAGAGCCGGTGGAGAAAACCGCGCGTGGCCGGGAGTGATTTATGGCTGTGATTTGGGGGAGCTCACTGGTTTCAAGGCCATTCAGGCTCCAATTCCGAAACTCATTCTCTCCAAGAACCAATATTTCCAGTTTGTGATTTTTTCCTCCGGGATTTTTCTCTAAGAAGATAAAGCTAAATTAAACTCCTTTTTATACCACCCGATGTGAGTACTGGTCTCCGCCTCCTGCCACAACCTTCCCAATGTATCACCATAAAAACGGCTAAAACGGCTTCATTTAGGTAACAGATTCCTGTGCGCAGTCGCCTCCCCGAAACAGGTGCATCTGCTTCCAGGCACAGTCCCCGGGTCCCACGCCGCTTCAGGAAACGAGACCCGTGCGTGACTTCAGATCTGTGTTTCACGTGAGCGAGGGAGGGAGGCTTCAGGCAGAAATCCCACCGGCTCCCGAGACGAGGAACGCGGGCCAAGAAGGTGCACCACCTCCGCCTCCTCGGGCTTCCTTAGCACCCAGCCCACCCTCCGCACCCAGCCCACCCTCAGCACCCAGCCCACACGCCCCGGGAGGGTGCGTCTGCTGCAGATGCAGAGACAGTGAGGCACGTGTGAGGCCAGAGGAGGTTGGCTTTGATGCTTCCATCAGACTTGACTGGCGCCGAAAAATGGCAGGCGTGCTTGGGGAAAATATGCCTGGATTGGATAGAGCTTTCTGGAAAACAACTTGAGTATTTGAGAAGGGAGACCCAGGGGGCCTGGGAGAAACAAGATTCCGGAACGTTCTTGGGTTCCGTTTGCAGATAAAACGCCCATCTGAGCATCTTCTCTCTCCCACTCTTTCTAGTAATATTGAGAGATTTGCTTTCATTTAAAAGACGTGCTACTCTCCATGTAAAATTAATGTGTTTATTCAGAGAACACAGAAAGTTAGAAAATAAAGTTGAGATTCCCCAAACCCTGATGAACAATTTCCCTTTTTATCCAACCCTTTTGCCAGTTTTCTGTGTAGAATAAAAATCCAGCTCGGGACGCACATGGGTCACACAATTCGATCTCGTGCTTCTTTGCGACTTTTTATCTGAACAGTATTTCATGGGGACCTTGTCTGCTCAGGAAGGACAGGCCCTGTGCTCACGTCCGAATGGCGACCTGGTGCATTCTGGGTACCAGTTGCTGACTGAGGACGTTCAGGATGTCCCCTGGTTTGGAGTTGGATGCTTTGTTTGTGCAAGTGAAGCGTGGAGCAGCCACTGGCTGTGTGCCACTCGGAACCTTTGTCTCATTCTCTTCTTCTTGTGAACACAGGTCAGAGTGAGGTCCATGCTTGGCACATGCTGCCCTTCCAGCCCCAGCGCCGCGGCCGGGCTCGCTGCCTCCACCAGACGAGGGGGACTCCCAGCAGGTCCCTCCCTGCCCCTTCCGCCCGCCGGTCTTCAGCATACACCCGTTTACGTATTCCAGCACATTAGGGAGGTTCCACGTCCCTCAGTTTATCTCCCGCGTCGCTCTCCTATCTCCTGAAGTTGCCTCCTGCCTTTGGCCCCATCTATGTGTTTCAGGAGAAACGTCTCAAACTTGTTGCACAAGATAAGCTCTGCGACCTTGAACCCAGCGCAGCCCCCTTTCTGCAGGCGAAGGGCGGCCTGGCTCCCAATGGCCACACCTGCCATGGGGACACTGGAGTCCCCGTGTGTGAGCTCGGGCCTTGTCTCAACAGCCACCCCGGGCGGGCCTGGCTCCCGTGAAGGAGAGGCAGCATCTGGCCACCACCCGAGGCTGAGACACTGAGGCATCGCCCTGTCTCCCTACCCACAGGGCCTCCGAGGGCCGCCACGGACCGCTGCTGGCCATTCCCCCGGTTTGTGCTGTGGAGACCGAGGGGAGCGATCCTGGTGACTCGGGGAGCCTGCGGACCAGAGGACCCGACTTTAGACCGCACACCAGGAACCTCTGACTTAAGTACTTTACCGCGATTCAGCTGAGATCCTGGAAGCCGGAGAGGGGACACAGGGGTCGTTAAACTAGCCACTCTACTTTTCTGTATATTTTAAATTTCCCATAGTGAAAAGTTAACCAAAAACTAACCCCTATAAACTTACACGTGAACGTTTGTTTCTGTTCCCCGCTCCGTCATAAATCCTTCGAGAGTTCACACCTGAGGTTGCATTTCTTTGCCTGAGGATGATGTCGCTCTTCGGGGAAAACCCGAAAGGCCTCAACCCAGGGCCCTGAGAACGTTCCAGGTGGCTGCGTCTTGGAGAGGAGAGAAACTCCATTTCACTCCCTGTGTCCCAGGCAAAACGGGCGAGGGCGAGGGAGAGGGAGAGGAGCTGGAGACAGAAAAGGGAGGGGACGCAGGCCAGACACAGGTGTCGCCTCCTCAGGAAGCCCTGTTCTCACATGAGGCCATATAAATGCTCCTGATCTGCCCTGGCCAGTTGTTCAGTGGTTAGAGCGCCGGCCCTTGGACCAAAGGGTCTCAGGTTGGATTCGCCACCAAGACCGTGTACCTGGGTTGCTGGTTCCATCCCAAGCCCAGGTCTGGGCACATGCAAGAGGCAACCAATTGATGTGTCTCCTCACATGGATGTTTCTCTCTCTCTCTCCCCACCCCTCCGTCCTCCCCTCCACTATCTCTAAAAATATCAATGGAAAAATATTCTCAGGTGAGGATTAAAATAAAATGCTCCTGATCTACAGCAAGTCCATGGTGACTTGAATGAGGCTCTCAGAGTTATTGCTGAGCTGGTTGGAGTGGCGTGAGTATGGGAAACCACGTGGCTGTGGTCCCCCATGTTGTGTTCCCCTGGTTCCCTAACTTCCTGGAAGATAGATTGCGAGGGGCGGCTGCGGCTTCCCAGTGGGGTCCAGCATGTGCGCGGCTGACAGGCCACCATCCAGACCCACATAGTGAGATAATGTCGCACACCAGACAACACGAAGCCTAGTCCGCTGGAAACCAGAAGGCGGAGGTGCGGGGGGACGATGGCTCCTAATTGCCCATCAACAGCCTCAGCCCCGAGCACATGGCGCTCTATCCCTCACAGTTGGCCCCTCCCAGACGCCCTGCGGGAAAGGGTCCACTGAGCCCCAGTTGTCTCAGCGGTGGCCTTCACAGCGCACCTGCAGTTATTGGTGAGAAAGAGGGCGCCTCCCCTGAGTGCTATGCGATGCGGCGTTTCCGTCCACAAGGAAGACGGACTGTCCGCCGGGCACCAGCCTCCATCAGCATCGTGTCTGCGCTCCTGCAGCTCACCCCATACGCGGCATCCGCAGCTGCACACCTGGAGTCCGAGGTAGCCCCGTCAATCCCGGCCTCTGAACCAGAGAGTTCCGCCAGAGCAGGCGGCTGCAGGAGGCCACCCTGGAGCTCACCCTGATGTTCCTCACTCTCTGTTGGGCTCTCTCGGTCCCCGGAGAGCTCTCAGTGCTGAGACAGCAAGTCCTGCTCTGAGCCACTTCCACGCTGACCTCCTTTCCCTGCCCAACAGGAGTCAGGGGAGGAAGGTGTGTTTCCTGGGGTGGTTCAGAGCATCCGACTCCAAAGAGAGAAGCCGGGCTGGCCCTTCTCTGGGCATCTCACTTCGGACAGCCTCCTCCCGTGTTTCAGTGCATCCTTATGGTGTCTGCAATAGCACAGACGCCTCTGTGGGTCCCCACCCATCTGGCGGGTGTCATTCTCTCTGTCTTCCAGGGGCCAGCTCATCCGCAACCTCACTTGCTGACGCTCTCCTCGCGCAATCTTGCTCTCTCTGTCTCTTGTTCTCACATCTCTCTCCCCTCTTTGAGCCCCAATTGTACCTTGTCCCTCTTTGTCACTTTCCTCATTTTACCAGGCATTGCAGTTATTTGTGTACATCTCTTACCCACGTTACTAACAGTGAGATTATAGATGAAGCCCTCACTGTGAGTTGTTGTGCCAACAGGCTTGCACGCTTTCTCCACTAGCATTCTCAAAGAACTCCACGTGACACGTGCTAGGGTTATCAGATTGGACGGATGGGAAAATCGAAGTTCAGGAAGACCCGCCCACTCACTTAGCAAGTATTCCTTGCCTTCCCCCTACAAGCCAGATTCTGTCTCAGGCACCGAGGGCACAAAGAGTGAACAAAACAGGCAGAAACACCTTCCTCGTGGAGCTGTGTTCTGCTGGGAAGAGTGTCACAGGGAAGCACACGAGCAAGAGAATCTCTGAGGACAGCGCTTGCTAGTGAGGAAGTAAATGCACAAAGACAATAGAGATGCGGCAATAGACGGCTCCCTGTCCCTGTGAGGGGGCCCGGGGCAGGGAAGGGACAGGGCCATGTAGGAGCTGAGAACTGAAAGGTGAGAAGGAGCCCTCATCATCTCTAGGAAGAGCATTCCAGGAGGAAGGAGGAGCGAAGGGAAGGGCTGAGGATCAGAGAAAACGGAAGTTAAGGGGTGGAGCCCAGTGAGCCAGAGAGAGGAGGTGACGGGTGGGAGGGCCACTCAGGGAGATCCTGTGGATTCGTGGTGACACCCACACCCACGCCCACACACGGGGCCAGCCTGGTAGTCCATCCGCCTGGCGTCCCAGCATGAGCACGGCTCCCTGTCCCTGTGGAATCCGCTCCCCTGGGCGCCTGCCTGAGCTCTGCGTGCACTGGCCCCTGCGTCCTCGTGATAAGTCTACACACTGGTCATTCTTACTCTCCATGTCGCAGACAGGAGTGCGGCCGCCGGGCCTGTCTCCTCCCTGTGCCTCTGCTGATGTCTCTACTGTTTCTCCAGCCTCTGTTTCATTCGTTTCCACTCTGATCGCTGCCTTGTCCTTCCAGCTTCTTCTTGAGGGCTCCTCGCTCTGCCTTTTCTAGTTTCTTAGGGTGGAAGGTGAGCCTATGGAACAAAAACCTTTCTCTTTTGAAAATGTGTAAGAAATTCTTCAGCTGTGTGCTATACACTGGGCATGTTGTATGCGTGTGTTTGAATTCATTTCAGAGTATTTTCCAGTTCCTCTTGTAATTTTGTCTTTGAGCCATTGGTTGCATAAAAGTGTGCAGTTTCATTTCCAAGTATTGGTGACTTCCCCAAATTTCCTCCCATTACTAATTTTCATGAACTGCAGAGAGCCTACGCCGAATGATTTTGAGCCTTTAAACTTTATGACCTATGGCTCTACTCGGGCTGCCACAGGGGTGTGGGGAGGAGGGTCCACGCGAGCTTGGAAAGAATGCATATCGCTTCTTTGGGGTGGAGTTCTCTGTAGGTGAATGCCAGTCCTGGTTGCTTTATGGTGTTGAATTCTCTTGGTTCCTTACGGATCTGCCTCCATGATCCATCTGTTAGTGAAGTCTCCAACTATTGCTGGACTGTCTATTTCTCTCTTCAATTCTGTGTCTCCTTCATGCATGTGGAGGCTCTATTGTTAAGTGAAATTCTGTTTATAATCAATGTGTCTCCCAGGTGGATCAACCCTGTCTGCACTATAAAATGTACATCTTTGTCTCTAGTAACAATTTGAGGCGCAAAGTGAATTTTGTCTGATATTAACGTGGCCACTCCCGATCTCTTCCTATTACTCTTCACATGTTATACGATTGGCACCCTTTCCTTTAGATCTCTTTATGCCTGTGAGTCTGCAGGGTCTCTTGGGGACAGCAGATACTGGATCATGTTTTGTACAGACGTCATCTCGTCAGCCTTTGGGTTTGGAATGGAGTGCCTAATCTAATCACCTGTAAGGTGGCCGTCACACCTGCCCTTTTGTTGATTTCTCTGTCTCATGTCTTTTGATTCCCCTGTCCCATCACCACTGCCTTCTTTACAGCCAAATATGTGTTTCCCGGGTGGTATTTAAGTTATTTTATTATTTCTTCCACTATATTTTCAGTTGTTTTCTCAGTTGTTCTCCTGGGGATGATCTTTGAACAATCTATTTTGGATGAGCCACATTCCTGCCCCTGGTGCACTGAGCTCGGCTCCCGGTGCCCTGCCCCCGCTCCCGGGGATACTGCTCTCATGCAAATTACACTTCATACATTATCCTCATCGATCCAGTTTTATAACTGTTGGGTTTTGTTCAGTTGCCTTTTAAATTAAATGAGAGAAAAAAACAGTTACCCCAAATGCATTTATACTGTGTTCATATTTACCTATGTAGGTAGTCTCGCTAGCTAAAGATTTGTCCATTTTACTGATCATTTCAAAGAACCAGCTTCTGGTTTCACATATTTTCTCTATTGTTTCCATTGTCTGTTTCATTTATCTTCTGTCTAGCGTTGATTATTTTCTTCTGCTAACGTTCGGTTTAGCTTATTCTTCTTTTTCTAGGTCCTTAAGTTGTAAAGTTAGGTTGTTGAATTGAGATCTCTCTTGTGTTATAATATAAGCATTTATAGCTGTAAATTTCCTCTTGCCACTGCTTTGCCAAGTCCCATAAATTTCAGTATGCTGTGTTTTAATTTTCATTTGTTTCTAGGAATTTTCTAATATCTCCTGTGAGTTCTTCTTTGATTGATGGATGCATTTCCACAACTCTGTCAAGTTCCCAGTTTCCCTTCTGTTGCTGAGTTCTCACTTCATC
Organism: Myotis brandtii; assembly: GCF_000412655.1. Classification (NCBI taxonomy): domain Eukaryota; kingdom Metazoa; phylum Chordata; class Mammalia; order Chiroptera; family Vespertilionidae; genus Myotis; species Myotis brandtii. The sequence goes on along the minus strand of NW_005371769.1, from coordinate 2,231,885 downwards.
GCATTGGAGGCAGAGAAGATACTTTGTGTGAGATTTATCTTTGAAAATTTACTTAGGCTTAATGTGTGGCCCAACATATCATCTCTCCTGGAAAATGTCCCATGGGCACTTGAGAAAAATGTGTGTGTTGTTGCCATTGAGTCAAGTGTTCTGCCTGAGTCTGTTAGACCCAGGTGAGCTGTTGTGTTACTGCCTCTGTTTCTTTACATATCTTCTGTCTGCTTATCGTATCCATTGCTGGGAGAGGAGAGGTGTTGACGTCCCCAACTATTATTGCAGAACCGTCTGTCTCCCCCTTCCATTCTATCCGTTCTGGCTTCATGCACTTTGCTGGTCTGTGATTAGATGCCTGGGTGTTTATAACTATATCTCTTGCTGTATTGGGATGCACTCACCTGGATCCTACCTGGATGGGGCGTCCACCCCTGTGCTCTTCCGGTCAGGCCACCTGGCTCAGAAAAGTCAGATGTATCCAAATGGATTTGCCCCGACCCCAGGACCTCCCTTCTGAATTTTAAGAGGCAAGTACTGGTCTCAGGGCTCAGCAGGAAGTAGAGACAGAAGCTCAACAACCTGTCATGAGCCATGGGGTGGTTGCCCCAAGGGGAGGATTGCCAACAACTATTATAAACGGCTCACTCACAAAGCATCACACGGTAGTCCTTCACCTGCATCCGCCATAGCAAATACCACCCCCCTCCCCAGTGACTTAGGTATTTGTGTGTTTTGCTGAAAACAGTATCTTTTCTAAAAGATTGCTACCTAGATAAGAGTGCACTGGAGAGTCTAAGACAGAAATGAAAGGATGGCCTGTCAACCCTGATGTCTCTTTAAGGAAGAGGAATATGATGTTCTTTGCTTCCTGCACCCCAACTCCTCTCTCTTCCTCTCACTCCCTCCCCCATTATTCTTATGCTCAAACTGTCAGGAAATCCTCAAATCAGGGCACTCAGCACGGAGAGATCCAGGCTATGTGTGCTACACAGAGACTGACGTAGTTACATATTTAGGGCAATGAGCCACATGGTTTTCAACGGGGACATGGTGGGGCTGCAGGCTTTCGTAGGCAGCACCACCTATTCCTGGAGGCAACTCAAAAGTGACTGGGAAGTGAAAGGACATGGGGAGAGGCTCCGTGGAACTCAGCCTCTCGCTCGCTGCTGACTATGAGGGAAGCTGGAGAGGCAGCAGAGCAAATGCCTCCTGGGCTCCAAGGTCTGGACACAGGAAGCCAGGAGCCTCTGCTTATACAGAGGCAGGCAGAGCCTTCAGCAGGCCACGCTGTGTGGAGGGCTTGCATCTTGATCACGTGGTGTGGAGAAGGCCGCCGGCTGCCCTGCCACCTCCCGCTCAGCTGCTACACTGAGCTCAGTGTCGCCAATGAGGAAACAGTGGGGCTTTGTTTTTGTTTGGAGGCAGACACATTCTGTGGGCACTATCCGGGCAGTAAGCTCAACCCGGCATTCTTTTGTGCGGTCCCCAGGGAGTGCGCAGACACCCTGGCTTTGACAAGGCGGCCTGGAGGCTGTGGCGCTGGGAACCCCTCCCCATCTGCATAGTCACACGCTGCCTGTGCTGGATGCTTCATGAGTTCCCACAGCCCAAGCGTTCAGATGGACTCGGAATGGAAATTGTTTGAACTGTGTGTGTTTATTATTGTTTTATTTCGTCTCAAAGCCACGCTCTGTGAGTGGAAGTGCTGGGTGAGCCCACGTCCCCTCGTTCCAGGAGCTCCCGCCCCCAGGAAGCGGTGACCCCAGGGAGGAGCTGCCTGCACAGCCCGGAGCATGGCAGTGCTGGCCCGTTAGCAGGCTCCACGACACGCGGAGTGGTGAACAGAGCCACTGCTTCCCCGCGGCAGGAGCCAGGAGCTCAGAGTGGGCTGGAGCCTGCCACCCCTCGAGGCTGCGTTGTATCCTTTAGACTCAGAGAACAGGCTTTTCGCCGCCCAGGCTCTGCTCCCGGGGAGGGGGGTTTGGAGGGGCTGCCCGGGGTCCTGAACGGGGGCTGCTGGGGTCTGTGAGGAAGAACAGTGCCGCTCCCTGAGCTCCTGCTGCCCTCCAGCTTCACCTCCACATGTCCGGCCACCTGTCCCCACCTCCACTCTGCCTGATCCTGGCCAATTGTGTAAGCTACAGTCGGGGGCGGCCGGAGGACGGGGCTAAATTCCTGTTTCCCTGACGCTGCTCATTGGAGGAATCTTGGGAACATGCCTTTGATGGCTGCTTACCCTTTGCCACCAGGAAGGTGTCAAGGTCAAGTCACATCCATACACAGTTTGGAAGCTCAAACACCAACAGCAGTATACCCACCCAACCAGCTGAAAAGATGTCTCTGTCGGCCGGGGCTTACAGATCGCATCACGCCATCGGGGATCCAGGACCTTGAGCCATTTTCCATCCGGGTCTTGAGCACTCTGCTCCATGAACCTTCTCCTGCACCAAATCATGTTTCACTATCAATCTTCCAGCCAACTCTGTAAAATCACAAAATCAATCACGGGGGAATGAGCACATGTACGTATGTGAGTCTTTGGGATCTGATTCAGCCCCTCTGGTAACATAGGAACTAAAGCAACCCTTCGGCACTGGGCTCAACCCACCAATACCCACTGTCAGGGACATTTGATTTTGTTTTTTAAATATCTATAGTAATAAAAGCATAATATGCTAATTAGACTGGACAGCCAAACAACCTTCCAAATGTCCTTCCAGATGTCCTTCTGGACGAAGTTGGGGCTGCGAGGGCCGAGCCCCTTGCATGAATTTCGTGCACCGGGCCTTTAGTCTCTCTATATAAAAGCCCAGTGATCGTATGGAGGAACGGCCAGAATGACCAGTCGCTAAAACACGCACTGACCACCAGGGGGCAGACGCTCAATGCCGGAGCTTGCAATCTCCAGCAAACAGACTGCAGTCCCAATGCCTGGGTGGTGAGGGTGTAGCCAGAATGACCATGGATCAGCCTCCACCAACCCCTGGAACTCTCCCTTCAGACCCTGTGGCGGCACCACACTCCTTACCTATTGTGCTCTGGGTCTCCAGATGTGGGCTCCGGAAAAACCCACAGAGGTGCTTCACGCAAATACTGCCTGGGCCGGCCCCTATCTCGAGAGCGAGCGCCAGTGAACTCCAGCCCAATGACTGACACCCCGTGTGTCAGCCAGCAAGCCCTTCGCAACTTCCACCTACTACCCAGCCCCGGCACCATCTCCAAAAAAGGTTAGAGTCCTGGCACCAAATACCCGCTCCTGGAGCCCCCACCTCCAAGATCCCCAACTTTGTATTGTTCACCTCTGAGCATCTCTTATCCGGCTCCGAGTGGTAGAAAGTGTCCAGCACGGCCCAAGGTGTTCGCTGGGGACCTCCCGGCCGGCAAGGTGCCACCCTGGCCGCAGAAGGGACATTGGAAATATTTTTTCAGGAAGCTGCAGGGAGGAGGACAGACTCCCCATGTGACTTCCCGGCAGCCCAGGGGACGTGGAAACCCCCCAGGCACATGGGCGTGGGCTCCCAATTTCCTTTCAATGTGCACAAATCCTTGCACCGGCCACTAGTAATAAAATAAAATGCAACTGCTTCCATGCTTTATTTAAAGAAAGAGTTTAGGCAGTAATAATAACAATGATGATAATAATAATAATAAACCAGCACATGCTTAAAGCGCCCCCCCCCCAGACTTCTGTTGTGGTTTGTGAAAATGTGATTCATGCCGATGAATTAAATATTAAAACCAATGTAAGAGTTAATCCAGATTTGTAGGGCAGCTCTGCTTAATTTACTGCCTCTGGCACAATTTCCTTCACAGATAACTTTTAGCGTGCAGCATAAATGATAAAGCAGCGCCAGGTCCTTCAACGGCTTCATCCGGCCCCTTATGGGCACTGGACTTCCCGACACTTAATTCTCTCCAGGATGTGTGTCCTTTCCTCGCTCTCCTCTTCCCTGCACCTGGGCGACCTTGTGACTCTGTCAGAACGTTACCAGCTCAAGTTTGGAAGCGATTTTTCAAGAGTCGGCATCTGGTTTGACGTGACCTTGAACACCTTCTTGGTGGCAAAGAGTAATCAGTCATCAAAGGCATGGCCCCAAGGATCCTCGAATGAACAGCGTCTGAGAAACGAGAACCAGCCCCTTCCTCGGGCTCCTCAGGTCAGGCCTCTATTGATGAGCCTATTGCCCCAAATTCAGTTTCATTTCAGATGTTCCCTGTGGGGCCTGTCCATCATAGTCCTGGGCGGTGGAGAGAGATGCACCCCGAGGCCTCCCTCAGTCGGGGAGTCTCCTGACATGTTCACTGGGAATCTGCCCCTGGTTAAGCAGGTTGTAAGCCACCAAGTCTCCGTGGCCACAAGGACACACTCTTGTTGGCGTGGCAACTGGATGGAGCTGCCGGGAGAGGTTCCCAGGACTGCTGACCAGGACAGGGGGCTGCAGAACTCTGCCCCCTTGACAAGCCCTGGATGGACATGAAGTTGGGAGGCTTAGGGATGGAGGGAGCACTTCCAACCAGGCAGGGACGGGCTGCCTGCGGATCCTGGAGGCCAGAGCCTCCCGCCATGCCGCCCCTGCAGAGGACTCTGGGTGGTTCTGGGCGGCCTTCGTCGCCGGGCCCTCCCCTCATTGGTTCATCCTTCTGTTCAAACTCGGCAGCATTTACTGAGCACCCGCTGTGTCCTGGCACCGAGACAGGCTCTGGGGGTATCAGCAAACAGCATGGTCCCTGCTGACACTCCCTTGGGAAGCAATGACAGGTTTCTAGAGAGTGAGCTAAAGCAGGGGCTCAGCTGCTAGGTTCACTGAGTAGACACCAAAGGGAAGAGGGTGGCGGACCCGCCAGGGCGTCAGGGAGATGGAGCAGGCACGGGGCAGCCTTGAGTGAGAGCGCCGTGCTCTTGAACATCAAAAGGAGCGTCCCCTGACATCCAGGCCCAGAGTTGCGGGGGCAGCAGGGAGGGGTCAGCAGGGAGGTCCCAGCAGGGCCTTGGCTGACCTTCGGCTGGGGAGAGGCTGCCCGCACACAGAAACTCAGTCCGCACCGGGGCTGGGAGAAGATGATGCAAGTACAGGAGCCAGGACAGAGGCCAAATGCCAACCGTGATGCAAAAGCCAGGCTCCGTTCTGCGTCCTCCTCCCCAAGCACCTTGTCCCCCAGAAATGTCCTCACCTTACCAGTGCCCAGAGGAGTGCTGCGGGGCCTGTAGAGCCAGGAAGTTCACGCCAGAGCAGCGAGGGTGTTTAAAGGCTGCAATCCCTGACAATCCGCCTGGCCCAGGCCCTTTCCCCTGAGGCTGCCCAATTAAAAATGACAGCAGCCAGCACAGCAGCCATCCGCTGCGAAAGAATCAGAGTTAGACCTATTTTTTGTCAGATTGACAAAAACCATGTTTTGGAGTGCCGAGTGCCGTGGTGGAACAGCGGTGGTTAGTCTCTGTGTGCACGCCGAGGGGGGAGAGTCCTGATGGAAACAGTGGTGGCAACAGGCACAGCTTCCGACTCACCTCTCTCCAGAGCTCCGGGAACACACCTTCCAGCAAGGAGACCCCATGTCTGTCACTATCCAGGAGCCAAAGGGGTCCTCTGGCGCACCCTCCTGCGGCAGGTGAAGGCGGCCAGTCACGGAGGACTCCGCCCCAGGTCTCTGGTGTCTGGCAGGTCTGTGCCCCTGACACTGGGGGGGGTGTCAGGCCCCCCCTCACTCTTCTCATTAGGAAGAGCATTCTACTGAGGCCACCGCTGACACCTCCCTCCCCTCCCCCATACCCTCTCTCTCCTCCCCTTCCCTCCCCTCC
>NW_005371769.1:2219246-2225963 GCF_000412655.1 Myotis brandtii | reverse complement strand
CTCCCCATTCCTCCCTCTCCCCTTCCCTCCCCTCCCCTCCTGCTCCTCGCCTATCTCCTCCCTCCTCATCTCCCTCCTTTTCCCCCTCCTCTATATCCTCCTTCTTCCCCGCCCCTCCACTCCTCCACCAACCCCATGTCCCAGCATCCACATCGCCATCCTGTGCTGTTGCTGTATTCTCACTGACGGCTGTGCATGGTCATCCAATCACCCTTTACTGTTGATGTAATGACATCGATTGTACGGACGATCCGCTGTTCAGGACACAACTAACTGGATGAGTCCAGGTGCAAAGTCCGTCCCCAAAGCTACCAGGGTATAATTTTGCACCTGCTGGAGCCACCACCAGGGTGGGGAGAGCGGGGCCCCAGGCCGGTACAGGGAAGGGAAGCCCTCAGGCCAGGGCCGCTGGGGCTGCTGGGGTTCCCACCTCCTGCAGAGGCTGGGCCCAGAACCCGGTACACTGTGCCTCCTGCGCCCAGTTCCCCTGGGAGCCCCAGGAAGGGAGGCCCCACCCACTGCGCTTAGGGGGCCTTGGAGGCACCAGCCCAGGCCAGGCCCTCCTCCTGGCGGTGTCTGCGAGGGACCCCCCACAGCATGACCACCTTGGCAGCCCCGAGGAGGCCGCAGAGCTCTTGGGGAACGGACGTGCTGCTCTGGGCTCAGGGCTCCGTGCGGCGTGGGGTCCAGCTGCAAATTGTGGGCGCGGGGACTCTTGGAAAACACTGTTAACGGTAGGAGACAGGGCGGGGCTGGCCTGCGAGAGCCGGGCTCTCTCTGTGGGTGAGGACTCGCACCTCCAAATGGCTCACATTGTTGAGAGTCCAGAAGCTCCACACACACCCGTTTTCACATTTATCCTGACACCCGAGACAATTTGTCAAACTCTCTCAGTGTCCATCACAGAATAGCGGCCTCTGCGAACGTGAAGTGAGGAAAGTCTTTAAAGGAAGAAGTTCCCGGCGATGAGCGATGGAGGCAGATGCCTCAGGAGGAGGAGGCCCAGGACCCTCATCTCGAGCCCAGAGCTCGCCTGCCGGCCTCTCCCTGGCGCCCCGGGCAGCACACCCCGTGGTCCAGGTCCCCCCGCAGGTGCCAGGAGGGCAGTGGGCCCCACACGCGCTCAGAAAGGCCCGTCCTCCTTCAAGTTTTCAAACCTCGCCCCTCACTCAGTGGGCAGCGCTGGCTGGAGAGGTGAAGGAAGAGACTTCACAGTGGCAGGTGGCGGCCTGCTGGGAGCACCGCCTCCCTTAGTGACCCGCCCGCGGCCTCTGCCTCACTCCCCCCCCATCCCCCGCAGGGGCACAGGCCCTGGCGCCCTAAAAGGCCCAATGGCTCTTGTGACATGTGTTCAAACCGCAAGGACCGCAGCGAGGAAAAGAGGGTCTGACTGGCTGGTTGAGGAGCATGGATATTTGGGACAGGAAATACATCGCAGCTGCTTCTCTGCTCTGAAGGTAAGCTGACGCCCTCCAGAACCCACCCGCATGGAGCCGCGACCCCTCCACCCAGTGATCACCAGCCCCCGGGCTCCGGGCAGCAGCCTCGGCAGCTCTCTGGGAGCAAAGGCCTTGCAGTGCCCTTCCCGGGGCTCCCTCACGGGTGTGCCAGGTCCACCCCCTGCCCCCACCCCCTCCTCCATTCTGCAACTCTCCCCACACCCAACACCGAGAGTGGTCCTGCCCCGCCTTCTCCTCTGTGGCACTAGAGTAGATGTGAGCGGGTAGTCATCTCCGTCAGGGACAGGGATGCGCAGCGTCTGCCCTCCCGGCTCTGGCACTCTGTGGTCAGCTTGCAGCTGGGGGTCCCCCGTGCGGTGCACACAGGTGCTCAGGGACAAAAGGCAGACAGAGATGTGGATACGGACATGGATTCGGGCACAATGTGGACAGTTTATATATGCCCATAGGGACTTGGAGAGGGACATGGAGGGCGCAGATGTTGATGGGGCCCAGGCGCAGATGCAGAGGTGGCTGTGGATGTGGGTCCATATGTGGATGTTAATATAGATGCAGGCATAGAGGTCACAGCAGGAACGGAGGAATGAACGGACACTCCTCAGCATGCACCGCCTTCCACACTTCCTCTCAGGTCCCTCCCAGCAGGCACACCTGGCACAGGTGGCCCCTGAGAAGCCCCCATTCCCTCCTCTCTGAAATGGGGTGCAGCCACCTACTCAGAGGGCTGGGGGGCAGATGAAGGAGGCAAGTACAGGCAGTATGTGAGCTGGCATCATCAAGCTTGTGGACAAATTCAGTGTCCCCAAACTGCCAAATCATAACAATTCCCAAAGAAAATGCAGGCTCTGGACCCCACCCGACTCCTGTGTCAGAATCCCCCTGGCGGGCCCACGGGCACACACATTTTACCTGGAGCCGGGCAATGCCCACAGTGAGACAAGTCTAGGAGGCACCGCTGGCCCTTCCCAGCTCAGACCCGCCTGGACCGAGAAACTGCCCCTGAGGGGTGGTCCGAGGGCCTTCCCAATCCGTGTGCCCTTCGCTTACCTCAACAGGACAGAGAACAGGAAGGGGCAGAATGAGCAAAAATGAGGACTGCCTCTTCCACACCTCCTCTTCCTTTCCCAATTGAGCATCCTTACGCGGCGCCTGCGCGGTCACCGGGCACCAGGATGCGCTGAGCAGGAGCAGGCTGCCTGCAAATCGCTGCCTTCACCTGGTGGTTGCACATCCCCTCCAGCTCTAGCTGGCTGAGCTGCAAAATCATTAAATTCAAAATCACGAATATATGAATATACATATATACACACATACACCGCCCCGTAACCATGGGCTGAGCTAATCAAATGTGCTTGCTGCACATTTCACGCAACTTCACACAATTATGAATCTCACAGATGCAAATAAAGAGAAAGCCGGAGCCCAGGGTGAGTTGTGGGGGAGGGTATAGAGGACCAAGCGGTCTCTGGTTTTCCCGATGCGCCTTTAAACCACAGAAAACCCGCACACGCCCTCAGCTGTCACCTCTCCTAAGCTGCCTGTGCCAGGGGAGACATGCAGGTGCGTGTGGGGCCAGGTGGGGCATCCTGGCGATGAGATGGCGCAAAACCCCACCTGAGTCTCAGAGCCTTTCGCAAGCGTTTGCTGAGCACCCGAGGTGCGCCTGGGCCAGCTGCTCAGCACAGGCGCAGACAGCACCCAGTCCAGGCTCACCGGCCGGACGTCTCCGGTGAAACGACTGAAGCCTGACGCTGCAGCCACAGACCACAGGGTCACAGGTGGCGAGGCTGTGTTTACAGAGACAGGTATTGGTGGACTCCATCCGAGGGTCACGGTTAGCCATCCCCTGGTCCAAGGCAGCATGGGAAGCCTGTTTTAGAAACACGTGACCACATGAATTGGGAGGATGTGGCGTCAAATTGGAAAAACGCAATGTCCCGCGGATGGCCTCATGGATCCGCGCTAGTTAAAGGAGCCACTTCGCAGACCAATGTCTGAGACAAAGGCCACTTGGAGGGGCTGGCCATGGGGCAGCCCGTCAGCTCCGAAGCAAACACTGCACAAACAGGCAAGGCCACACGATGGGGACACGTCAACGCCTGGGTGTTTCCTTTGGAAGTTCAGAGGCGCAGTGTTTCCCTAAAAGGTGGATTCGGAGCTCCAGACATGTCCCCAGAAACGGTGCTCCGCCGTCGGCTCTGCTCCGAGCGGCTGTGCCTGTTTCAATGTCTGGGCCACAGCGTGACTGCAGCTACAGGACTGTCCTGAGTGCCAGCGTCACCAACCCCACCTCTCCTTGTGCCTCTGTGGGTGCCAGCAGGCACAGCGGTTGTGGTGACATCAGAGAGGTTGCACGGAGGCTGGGCCCAGGGAACACACACAGGGCAATATCGTGTGACTGCATGGCGATACCCCAAGGAACTGTGTGACCCTCGGGACACCTTCCAGCATTTCCCTAGTGCACCTCTGAGCAATGCTTTGCTGCACTTCCGACCCCGTTGTTATGTGTTTCTCAACCACATGGGAATCAATAGTGACAATTAACTTCAAGGGGTAAAATCCCAGCCACAGACTCGGCCATGCTGGCCCACACAGGGGCTCCAGGGGGACTCGGCCCATGGCTGGACCATAGATTTAGTGCTGGCAAATAGATTTTGTTTTTTAAAATATATTTTTAATGATTTCAGAGAGGAAGGGAGAGGGAGAGAGATAGAAACATCAATGATGAGAGAGAATCATTGATCGGAATCAAGCCCGCAACCCGGGCTTGTGCCCTTGACTGGAATCGAACCGGGACCCTTCAGTCCACAGGCCGATGTTCTATCCACTGAGCCAAACCAGCTAGGGCTAGATTTCATTTCTACAACCAGCTCAAAGGAGCAGCTCCGGCTGCAGTCTAATCATTGACCTGTGGGTTGCTTGTTCCATAGAAGAATCTAAGCAGGAGACACTGAAGGAAGGAGAGGAGCGGCCAAAAGCAAAACTGTAGAGCTGCAATGCTTTGGCATGTAGCTCTTGAGGCAGGAGACTAGACAAAAATTCTGCATTGAACCTCTAGATTGCCTTGGGTGGTACGGACATTTTAATAATGTTGATTCTACCAATCTATGAACACGGTATGTTCTTCCACTTGTTTATATTTTTTTCTATCTCTTTTGTCAACGTCCTGTAGTTTTCTGAGCACAGGTCTTTTACCTCCTTAGTTAAGTTTATTCCTAGGTATCTTAATTTTTTGGTGCAATGGTAAAGGAGATGTTTTTGTTTTTGTTTCTCTTTCTGTGAGTTCAATATTGGTGTATAAAAAAGGCCATAGATTTCTGGGTGTTAATTTTGTATCCTGCTACATTGCCAAATTCATTTATTAAGTCTAGTAGTTTTTTTATGGAGTCTTTAGGGTTTGCTATGTACAATGTCATGTCACCTGCGAATAATGACAGTTTTACTTCTTGTCCAATTTGGATGCTGTGGAGAATGGCTACAGTGTTGGGACAGGTTCCAGCCTCGGACAAATGAGAAGTCACAGTCTTCTCACGGCAAAGCCAAGTGCAAGTCCGAACCTGTGGTCCCACATGGCTGAGTGGTGTGGGCTTGATAGAGTTCAGGTGCATGTAATTGAGTAGATTAGAACATTGTTAACATCTTGACCATGCCCTTACTTTACCTCGTGGAATCTGGCTATAAAATAAAGACTTGGCTTGCTGTCTCTCCATCAGAGATGCAGCGTTCCACTGAGACCCAGCTGTATTCTCTTGTCCGTCTTTTCTCAATCCTTCACCACCCCCCTCAGGTTCACCCTTGGCCGTGCTGGTATGGCACAGGATGCCTTTTATTTCTTCTTCTTGTCTGATTGCTATGCTGTGCAGTACTATGTCGAACAGGAGTGGTGAAAGTGGGCATCCCTGTCTTGTTCCTGTTCTTAGGATAAATGGTTTTAGTTTTTGCCCATTGAGTGTGATGTTGGCTGTAGGTTTGTCATATATGGCCTTTATTATGTTGAGATATGCTCCCTCTATTCCCACTTAGCTGAGAGTTTTTATTAAGAATGGGTGTTGGGTTTTGTCTTTTGATACGTTCATGTGATTTTTGTCTCTCAATTTGTATATGATGTGTTATGTTTATTGATTTACAGATATTGTACCATCCTTGCATCCCTGGAATAAATCCCACTTGGGCAAGGTGTATGATTTTTCTAATGTAATACTGGATCCGATTTGCTAGAATTTTGTTGAGGATTTTAGCATCTATGTTCATCAGGGATATTGGCCTATAGTTCTCTTTCTTTGTAGTGTCTTTATCTGGTTTTGGGATTAGGATAATGCTGGCCTCATAGAAAATGCTGACTTCATAGAGCTTGGAAGTGTGCCTTCCTCTTGAATTTTTTGGAATAGTCTGAGGAGTACAGGTGTTAGTTCTTCTTTGAATGTTTGGTAAAACTCCCCTGTGAAGCTGTCTGTGCCTGGGCTTTTGTTTGCTGGAAGTTTTTTGATTACTGCTTCAATTTCATTGGTAGTTACCGGCCTATTCAGGTTTTTTTATTCTTCCTGATTGAGTTTTGGAGGATTGTATTTTTCCAGGAATTTGTCCATTTGATCTAGTTCATCCAGTTTGTTGGAGTAGAGTTGTTTGTAGGATTTCTTACAATCCTTCGTATGTCTGTGGGGTTGGTTATTACCTCTTTCGTTTCTTATTTTCTTTATTAGGGTCCTCTCTCTTTGTTTCTTGGTGAGTCTGGCTAGAGGTTCATCAATCTCATTTATCCTTTCAAAGAACCAGCTCTTGGTTTTATTGATCTTTTGTATTGGGTTTGTGGGGCTTTTTTGTTTGTTTGTTTGTTTTGTTTTGTTTTTTTGGTCTCTATGTCATTTATTTCTGCTCTTATCCTTATTATTTCCTTCCTTCTGCTTACTCTCAGCTTGTCTTATCGCTCTCTTTCTAATTCTTTAAGTTGTAGGGTTAGATAAATTATTACCATTTTTTCTTGTTTTTTGAGGTAGGCCTGTATAGCTATGAACTTCCTTCTCAGGACTGCTTTCACTGTGTCCCAATGCCATCCCCATTAAAATACCAACGGCATATTTCACAGACCCAGAACAAACGCTCCAAAAATTCATATGGAATAAAAAAGACCCCAAATAGCCACAGTAGTCCTGAGAAAGAAGAACAAAGTTAGAGGGATCACAATACCATATATCAAGCTATATTACAAAGCCACTGTTCTCAAAACAGCCTGGTACTGGCACAAGAACAGGCATATAGA
>NW_005371769.1:2218427-2218976 GCF_000412655.1 Myotis brandtii | reverse complement strand
AAAAATGAAACTAGACCACCAACTTACACCATACACAAAAAAACACCTCAAAATGGATAAAGGACTTAACTGTAAGAAGGGAAACCATAAAAATCTTAGAAGAATCCATAGGCAGCAAAATATCAGACATATGTCATAGCAATGTCTTTACCAAAACAGCTCCTAGGGCAATGGAAACTTAGGACAAAATAAACAAATGGAACTACATCAAAATAAAAAGCTTTTGCACAGCAAAGGAAACCATCAACAAAACAACCAGAAAGCCTACTGCATCAGAGAACATATTTGTCAACATTATCTCCCATAAGGGTTTAATCTCCAACATTTACAGGGAACTCATACAACTTAACAAAAGGAAGATAAACAATCCAATCAAAAATGGGCAAAGGACCTAAATAGAAACTTTTTGAAAGAGGACATTCAGAAAGCCAAGAGACATATGAAAACATGCTCAAAGTCACTAACCATCCAAGAGATGCAAATCAAAACAACAATGAGGTACCATCTCACACCTGTCAGAATGGCTATCATCAACAAATCAACAAACAA
>NW_005371769.1:2213782-2218308 GCF_000412655.1 Myotis brandtii | reverse complement strand
TAAACTGATGAACAAAAATAGATCCAGAGACATAGAAGCTTCAAACAGACCATCAACCTCAGAGGGAAGGCAGGGGAGGTTGGGAGGAGGTGGGGTAAGAGATCAACCAAAGGACTTATATGCATGCACATAGGCATGACCAATGGACACAGACAGTAGGGGAGTAGGGCATGTGCTGGGGTGTGGGAACCTAAAGGGAGAGGTCAATGGGGGAAAAAGAGACATATGTAATACTTTCAACAATAAAGAATTTAAATTTAAAAAAATTCCGCAGTCATTAGGTCAATTAATGAAGTTCCACCGAAATCTCCTCGCTGGTGAAGCTGGGGATTTCCCTTCTCTTCTTGCCCAACATCACACACTCTTGGTCTGAGCTGAGTTATCTGAAAAAATGTTGGACATTACTTGTGGGTGTGAAGTCTGTTTCTCAGTCGAGATCTGAGGCATAAGCACTTCATTCAGCAAATGCATTTGCCACAGACCCCAGTGACCCCAGCGACCCAGTGACCCCAGCTTTCTGCTTCACCAGACCCAGAACAAACTGGAGACAGGCTCTTCACCATTTGACCTTCCCCTCCCTGCCTTGGTAACCCCAGCCTCAACCCCCACCCCACGGTGGTTGGGAGCCATCATTGCTGGCCAGCCTGGGCTCCCCACCACACCCCCATCTGGCTACAGCTGACACCTGCCCTTTCAGCCTGGGTCCTCTTTCTCCATCTTTTCTGCGGCCTGCCTCCTATACCCGACTCCAGCCCCTCCCAGGTAGACCCTCGCACCTTCCATGAAGCCCTGCCTCCCGGAGAGTCTCATCGGTGTCCATTTCAACAGTCACAGCTGTTTCTAACTCTCTCTCACACATGGATCTTGGCTTTGCAACCACACACAGACCTAGTGAGCAGGGACTGGACTTGATGTGTATCCAATGAGGGTGTATTGCTTGGAGCTCTTCCTTACTTGGTGGTGTAGATAATGTGAAACCCACTGGCATGATCAAAGTCCTGTCCTCTTGTGCACCAAGCACAATGTCAGATACTGACTGCATCTTCTACATTTAACGGGAGACTGGAGTAGCAGGGGGCACCTGCAGGGTCTTTGTCTGGGGGGCTGGCCCACCATTGCTCTGACATTGACCTGGAATCTGGGAAAAGTACCTGATGTAGCATCGAACAGTCACCTTCCTGCACTCACATCAGTTTCATCAGACTGTGCACCTTCCCACCTGCTCTCTTCCCCCTTAATAAAGTCTTCCCTTCAATCCATAAGGTGAAATACAGCGAGCAAAACAGAAGTTTAAATGGATAGAATATCCACAAATGGGAAGTCAGACCATGAACAGCCCACCACCCTTAGTCACCAGGGAGATGCAAATTAAAACCACAAGGAGATGTCATGACACCCTATCAGGATGGTCAAATTTTAAGAAAAACACTGGCAATACCAACACAGGCCAGAAGGAGGAGCACAGGAGCCCACACTCATTACCAGGGGAGTGAGAAAGGCACAGTCACTATGGACAATGGTTGGGACTTCCTTGTAAGTTTAAACTTAGGGCACAACCCACAACCCAACCCAGGGGACTTACCTGAGCGAAAAACGGAAGTCCCTGTCACACAGTCTATGTCGCTCTGCATGCACTATTGATGACAAAAGGAAAGAACTGGTTTTTCTGTTATAATTCTTTATTGTCGAAAGTATTACATAGGTCCCCTTTTTTCCTCCATTGCCCCCTCGATCCCCCCACCCAGGCCTTCCGCATGCTATTGGCACAACTCTTTTTTTTATATGTTTTTATTGATTTTTAGAGAGAGAGGAAAGGAAAGGGGTAGAGAGAAACATGGATGAGAGAGGAACATCATCCATCTGATCTGCTGCCTCCTGCACATCCCCTACTGGGGATCGAGCCCGCAACCACACCCAGGCATGTGCCCTGACCAGGAATTAAACCAGCGACCTTTTGGTTCCTGGGTCAATGCTCAACCGCTGAGCAACACTGGCCAGGCAGGAAACAACTCTTGATACACTGAGCAAGGTGCATGAATCTCCAGTGCACTCCACTCCTTGACAGAAGCCGGCCTCAAAGACTCCAGACTGTGGCATTCCATTCACATGTCGTTACAGAGAAGGTGGGGCTGGAGGGACAGAAACTAGATTAGTGGCTGCCAGGGGCTGAGACAGGGGCTGATATGTTCTGTGTCTGGATTGTGGTTGTGGTTACATGGCTGTATGCTTTGTATAGATATTGAATGGAAAGGAGGAAGAAAGGAAGGAGAAATGGATGGAGGACAGGCGATATGAATGGATGGATGGATGGATGGATGGTTGGATGGATGGATGAATGGATGGATGGATGGATGGATGGATGGATGGGTGATGAATGGATGGATAGATTATGGATGGATGAATTGACAGATTATGGATGGATGGATAGATGGATGGATAATGAATAGATGGATGAATGTGTGGAGGGATAGATGGATATATGGATGGATGATGAATGGATGGATAGATTATGGATGGATGGATGGATGGACAGATTATGGATGGATGGATAATGAATAGATGGATGAATGTGTGGAGGGATGGATGGATGGAAGGATGAGTGGATGGATGAATGAATGAATGAATGAATGGGTGTATGGATTAATATATGAATGGGTGGATAGGATGATGAATAGATCAATGGCTGGGTTGATGGATTAGTCAGAAGGAAGCAGATGCTGCTCACCTGGAGCCTTTATCTCTCAGGTAAAATCCTCAAAGCTGTATGAACAGTCATCACATGAATACCAATTCATTTTATATCATAAAAGGACTTCAGATTTATGGAGCAAAAAAGCCATCCTCGGTTTTACTAACAAAGATCCTCCAGCAGGTTGCCGAGGACCTGTTCCACAGCTTCAGTTCCATCAGGCCCTGGGGCTGAGCGGCGAGCAGCCCTGGGCTGTGTGGTTGCTCCTAATCCTGCTCTGCCTGCCTGTGCTCACCGAGCTTGTGTCTGTGTAATTACGCTGGGACACACTTCTCTTCTCACTACAGGCACCAGGGAAACCGCAGCCAGCAAGCACCGATTAAGCAAGAGGGAAAAAGGCAAAGGTTGACCTAGTTTGGATAAAATGGGGCCTTGCTCGAACCTCCCCAGATGGTAATGTCAGTCGCACAGAGCTCTCAGGCACCGCTTCCCTTCGCTCTTTCATTACCATCCTTTGCACGAGTTTTGTTCTTTTTTGCATTGAGTGGAATTACAAAGGATGAAAATAACTGCAGAAATCGGAATGTTCAGCAGGAACAAAGCCTAAGGCGCTCCGGCATCCTCTGAGCGCAGCTCGCAGAGGCGGCTGGAAGCTGACAAATGAGGGGCTTCAGGGGAGTTACGATTGGTGCGTGTCAATGATGCCTGGCCGAGTCGTGGACCCAGTGGTGCCTAGAAGGCACCGGATGGCGAGCACGTGGCCAGACAGCTCCCGTGGCTCAAGTGACAGGTGCTAGTTCAGGGTCCCCAGTTGGCAGGGAGTGGTGAGGGTGGTGAGAAGCTCAGAACACTGGCAGGAAGCTTGGAAGGAATGACAGGACTCTGGCGACGGGTAGAGCCACCAGGTAAAGGAGAAACCCTCTGTGTATTCAGAGAGGAGAATGCAGACCCATTGAGCGAAGTGTATAGAAGGGTGGATGGATGTGTTTCAAATAAAACCCCAACTTAACTGTGTAATATGGCCCCTGCCTTTCTGCTTGACCTCACCTCCCACCTTTGCCTTCTTTGTTCACTCTGCCCGGCATTGGCCTGTCATCCTCTTAATCCTCGTAGGATCCTCCCTCAGGCCATCTTCTCAGACCCCAGGCGGTGGTACTTCCCTCTAGCTGCAATAGAGTGCCCCCCCTGGCTGGGGCTGGATCGGTTTAAGTAGCAAGTACTTGGAGATGACCTCCCTGGTCACCCAGCTGACCCAACCCCATCTTTTCTGATGTGCTACCACTGGTTTTACTTAATTTTCAGCACTCAGCACCCTCTCACGGTGACGCATGCATTTTCCTGAGGGCGGAGCTGTGCCTCTCCAACTCGTCACTGAGGGGAGCGCCCGGTGCACTGAAGGGGCCCAGGGGTTAACAGTGACACCCCTGAATCAGCCATTCTGTCCCACAGCCAAGAAGTCAAAGGGCCCACTGTTCCCTGCAAACACGGAGAGCATGCCGCCCGCACGGAGCCGCCCAGCCCTGCGCGCAAGCGCCAGCCACGCTCCTGCCCACAGGACTCAAGCCCAAGGGGTGCATTTCAATCAGAGCTCTTGTTTTTGAAAATCTGGAGATTTCTGGCAATTTTGTTATTATTTGATGCATCAAACAATAATCGATCTCTCTCTTTAGGGCACTTTTAGACATGACTGTATTTTAACCTGTTTTCTCTAAACACGCCTTTTCTCCGGACTGAACACCTGCGGTGTTTCTACATTCAGCTCCCCCAGCTTCTGTGTCCACAGCTCCACCAAGTCTAATGAACAAGAGTGTATGAGGCGCTACGTCCGTAACTACCT
>NW_005371769.1:2209370-2213712 GCF_000412655.1 Myotis brandtii | reverse complement strand
CTTCTCCCAGAGCCTGGCTGGTGCCGACTCTCCTCAGTGTTCCCAGTGCACCAGGCCAGGCCTCAACTTTACCCCAGGCTGGAGGGAGGGACCTTATTCAGTTGGTAAGTACCTAAAACGCTACTTTCACACGAAGACAAGCAGAGGCGTGGGGAGGAGATTCACGAGACTAAGGCTCCCACACACACGGAATTTCCCAGTGAGGCGGGTCCCCTTTGCTAGTCTATTCCAGGGGGCTTCCCAGAAATCCACCCAGCTCGGTGCGACCAAGGACGTTCGCCCAAAAGTTTCAGGAAGGAGGCCACCTCTTGAATAAAAGGACGAAGCCCTCTCCTGCCAGGAAAGCAGCGGGGGTGTCCACAGTACAACCACCATCTTTCTAGTTTAAAAACAGCGTCACAGCCCAGGAAGGAGGCGCACGAAGAGGGAAGGACCTTGGCGATGAGGCCCAACACCAGCAGCCGGGCCTCCGGGCTGACTTGTAACCTGAGAGACCAGCGCCTGTGCTGGGTTCAGACCTCGAGAAGATCCCCGACTGGGAACTGACTGTAGCCTGACTTGGCCCAGAACTGAGGCCGACGCAGGAGGTGCCCCTGCCGCCTGCACGCCCGCGGCAGCACCAGGTCGTCGGGGATGGTCAGTGCTCGCCAGTTGCTGGGCCCGCCAGAAGCCCTCAGGATGGAGTGCAGAGCAGACTTTGGCGTTGAAGGACTGTGTTTAGTTTTACCAGAGCCCGGTGCAGAGCGGCGGCGGCGGTGGAGGATTCCCCGGGCTGTGTCCTGTGTCTGGGAAGCAGCTCACGGTGCCCCTGAATCCCTGAGGCCGGCTCAGACCTGACCCTCCAGGTTCCCACTTCTGGCCTCGTAAAAGGTCAGCTCAACTGGGCAGTAAGGCCGAGTGCAAACTGACTTGACCACCTGCAGCCAAGCCTCTTTCTCCTCCACGGCAGGACCCTGACCCACCCAGGCCTGACCCTCACAGCCCTGCTCCCTCAGCGAAGGCACGCCCTGAGCGGCTCCCCGCCCCTCCGCCAGGCCTTGGAGATGCCTGCAGGTCGTATGGACCGTTCAGATGCCGTGGGCATTCTCAGTTGGTCCTACACCAGAACTCAGCAAGAGGCAGTTTCTGAACAGTTAGATCAGGGGTGGGCAAACTTTTTGACTCGAGGGCCACAATGGGTTCTTAAACTGGACCGGAGGGCCGGAACAAAAGCATGGATGGAGTGTTTGTGTGAACTAATATAAATTCAAAGTAAACATCATTACATAAAAGGGTACGGTCTTTTTTTTTTTTTAGTTTTATTCATTTCAAACGGGCCAGATCCGGCCCGCGGGCCGTAGTTTGCCTACGGCTGAGTTAGATCAACCAGATCTGACGTTACATCTGGCCTTTGCATATCTGACCAACTGAACCTTTTGCCCATAACGGGTTTACATAGGACTGGTCACTGGATCACAATGGTTCCAAATTGTTGCAGATTTTCCACGGATATTATCAAAAACTCACATTCGCAAATATCACCAGATCCCATCCCAAAGTCTCTGCTTTGGGGGCGGCTGCTAAACTCAGGAGTGGTAGATACAAGTTTTCCAAAATGCTGATTTGAACTTGGAAACTCAAATTGTATTATTGGCAACAAATTCTGTCAGTTATTTTGCTCAAAGTGACGGGCCCTGTAGTTCATGTCTTTAAATATTTTTTTAATTTTAGACGAATTATCAGAAGAGAGAAAATTATCCTTTACTGAACAACCCTGGCTGGTGAAGACATTGACAGCAGAATTCAGAGCACCCTCTGCACTTTCGTGGCCCAGCCAAGCACACGGGTTCCTAAGTGGGATTTGCTTTGCTGGGACCAGACGGTGTGATCTCCGGGTGTGTTATGGGCCACCTGTGTGTGCAGGAGGGTGCTGTTGTGATTTTAAAATGTTAGAAGATTCTGTAAGAAAGGGCAGTTCTCTATTCGGTTTCAAAACACAGATGCGTGTGCACACAAACACACACGCACACACACAGGAGCATTGTACACACACGAGCATCATGATTGTGTGAGTCTCCTTCCGTGTTTCTGACTTACATACCATATGATGTGTGCGCACGAGCACCTCCAATGCCTTGTGAGTGGTTTTGGAAGTCGCATTGCATTTCAAAGAAAAAGTTACAAGTGCTGAGTGGCTCCGGCTCTCTGCACGGGCCGATTACCAGCTGAGGACACAGGAGGAGCCCTCCTCGCCTTCCCCTGGTTCTCCCCGAGGCTTAGGATGTAGGCGCCCGTACCTGTGGCTCCAGCACCCCAGCACCGTCCCGCCGGACCTCTGGTCCCCGCATCCCTGGAAAGGAGACACCTTCCCGGGAGGCCCGGCCGCTGGTGCACACCTGTCGTGCCGGGAGGTTAAACTGATAAAGCTGATTTCCTTGAAAGATGAGTTTCCTTTTTACCAACGCAGAGATCCACGACCCGAGAAACAAAGGCAAATACTGTGCAGAGACCGTGACGAGCGCTAGGCAGTCCCACCTCCTCGCTGCTCCCCTTGGTCTGGCTCCTCGGCACCGCCCAGCGGCCGTCACCAGGCCCAGAGCCCAGGGGAGTGTGGCAAAGGCGTTCCCACTTTGAGTGGCCACCAGGCCCTCTGTCTTCTTGCCAATCTCTCTGCCTTAAAATATGAACCCCGTGCTCCGGAGGGGCGGTCGATGCAGCATGGATGCTGGGATGAGACAGAGCTCCTTATGACTCCGGAAGCAATTGACTGGTCCTGGCTCCCCCCACCCCCCTAACTGATTGGTTAAGGTTTTGTGAACATCAGTCCAAAGACTACTTGATCTTGGGGATGGAAATACGGCCCAAGGGAAAGGGAAGCATCGCTGCAAATCACTAAACCAAATCAATGTGGTGTTTTCAGTGTGAGCAGGCTGTTGTATTTGAAGTGTGTGTGTGTGTGTGTGTGTGTGATGGGGGCAGGGGCCTTTGTGCCGTAGGGGAGTGGGGATGGGGTCAAGCTTTTGTTCAAAGGTCTAAATCTGCAGATCCTACCAGTCTTTACTTTGATGGAATTTTCATTGCAGTACTGGCTCCTGCCTGGTTAATCCCTTTGGCTGCATCATTGGCTCATGTAGCTCTAAGTGTAGGATGGAGCCACCTTCAGGAACAGTTGGATCCAGGAGCTACAGTGATGCCAGGTTCCCCCTCCACATCTCTCAACCCCCAAGTCTTAGCTCGCTGCAGGCTCCCAGCCTTCCCACCAAAAGACCAAGTAACTGACAGCAGCCCAAGCCCCTAACCCACCCTTATTGGCCCCCTTGGGAGGGGAGCCCCCACTTCCAACTTAGGGAAGTTGCTCACACATGGTCCTCAGCAGGACTGCAAGGCCCTGGGGGACATGGCAAGGAGAGTGGGGCCTCTGGGTGCCAGGTGCCCCTACACCGCGAGGACATGCACCCGTCCTCCATGAGGTTCCAGCGTCCACAGACCCTCGTGGAGGAAGAAGCTTGTAAACAGGCAGCGGAGCCTGGCCTCCTACGGCTGGTTTGCAAGTAGCACAGCACACCTGTGGCCCCCGCCGAATTCCCAGGAATGCACCTCTGTGGGGACTCGGGGGACGGCGCTCGGGCGTGGGCATCCCACACGGAGCTGCTCTCCATGGTGGGGAGTCTACTGGGTCTGAGCTGCCAGATAGATGTTCCCACCAGGTCTGCCTTTCTAGGTGCCGCTTCGTTCGCCTGAGAAGGAGCCAGGGTTCAGGTCCTGAATGTTTACACTTTGAAATGCACATTTATTAAAAATGGCTCTCCTTTCCGTTGGCCTTTCTATTGCAGCTAGGGCATAAAGTGGATTTCTCATTAAATTATGCGTGCAGACAGGCGCTATTAAATAATAGCGGAGCAACACATGTGTCCTGACCGCTCACCTCGTGCCGATGCGGAGGGAAGGGGTGGGAAAGGACAGCGCCCGCCCTGACCACAGCGAGTAGGGGGTCCCAGAGAAGGGGTCCTGGCTGCAAAGACACCGCTTTAGAGCAAAGGTGCCCTGGGGGGAGCATATGCAGAAATAGATGTGGATGTAAAATCAATGCATGTGTGTTAGGGTTCTCCAGGGACACGGGACCAAGGGCACTGCAGATAAGAGGTTTGTCATAAGGAACTGGCTCCGATGGTTAGAGGCTGAGAAGGCCCAAGGTCTGCAGCGGGCCAGCTGGGATGGCTGATGGCATGATTCCAGTCCCAGGACCAACTGGCGTCACCCCCAGGGACTTAGGCAGTAAAAGTCGGGTCCTAGCTTGAAGGGGGCCCCAGGACCACTTCCCTCTTTCTAGGTGAGAGGTCGGCCTTTCTATTCCACTCAGGCC
>NW_005371769.1:2169968-2189660 GCF_000412655.1 Myotis brandtii | reverse complement strand
TCTGTACTCAGTGCACTGATTCAAATGTTCACTCCACACAAACACAGCAGGGCCATGTTTGACCAAGTGTCTGGCGCCCCGTGACCCAGTCAAGTCGACACATCCACTGCAGCGTCGGCATGAGAACCGAAGTGACAGAACGTGCCGGTGGGAGAGGAGCTTCTCATCAGAGGAGTCGGGCACCCTGAGCAGCGGGGCCCACGCGGACTCTCCTGGGGTTCACTGTTCAGGGATGAAGATGCCAGGGCCCCATTTCTTAAACACGATGTAGAAGCCTGACCCGCACCTGCCGTCAGAGGCCAGCAGGAAGCCACAGCTCCCTGCCAACGCACTCCGAGTCCCACGCCCCTCGGGGAGGCTCTACAGCATCTCTGTGCAGAGCCCGGCCTCGGACACTCATCCTGCTCATCCTCATGGTGGAGGGTGTTGGGGGGGCACTGCTCCTTCCTGCAGGCAGTGCTGGCTCACTGGGCAGTGCTGGCTCACTGGGGGCGGGGGGGCGGGGGCGGGCAGCACCGCACATTGCTGTGTGCCAAAGGCTAACGTGGTTCGGAAAGCTGGTTGGCAAGCTCAGCTTTTCCAGCCGGAAGAAGCACATCGCTTCAGATCTGTCTGAATACGCTTAGAGAGTGAGGACTTGATGGATGCTCACTCATTTGTGTGAGAGATTTAAGACTCGATGGAATCAGATCCTGTTAAAAGATTAATAAAAACTAGATTCAAAAATAGCTGCAGCCCTGGATGGTTTTCCTCAGTGGTTAGAGCGTCAGCCTGCGACAAAGTGTCTGGGGTTCAATTCCCGACCAAGGGGTTTGATCCCCGCCCCCGATGCCCCAATGGGACACCTGCAGGAAGCAACTAATCCATGTGTCTCTCTCTTCATGTTTCTCTCTGTCTCTCCCCCTCCTCCCACTCTTTCTAAAAAATCAATGGGAAAATAGCTCCAAGGACCTGTTCTTTGAAGAGAGTCAAGCAGAGGTTTGAAGGCAGATTTGCTCCTTTGTTTCTTGGTGGAGGTGAAGGTCTCAGGCCGGGAACAGAGCCTCTGACAAAGGACCAGGCCAGCCTGGAGGACAGAGGGGTTTCCATGGACACGGGCTTCCCCGGGTGAGGCCAGGGGCTCCTCTCCAGCCACACCAGCGGCTCGGGTGCTCGTCCCGCCTTCCCCTTTGTCTGCATGGAGACTGGCCTTCCTGGGACAGGCCTGGCTGGATGATACCTGTGCTCCAGGCTCCTGTGCCAGGCCCTCTGCCCACAGTGGTATTTGAATGATTTTATTTGCTCCTCGGAAGGACTCCGCTGGGAGGTTTGGTTGGTTCTTAACCCACTTCTGCAGATGCAGAAACAGCGAGCGGACATGCCCTCGAAGGTGGCCGGGGAGTGGCAGCGTGATTTTATTTGCTCCTCGGAAGGACTCCGCTGGGAGGGTTTGGTTGGTTCTTAACCCACTTCTCCAGCTGCAGAAACAGCGAGCGGACATGCCCTTGAAGGTGGCCAGGGAGTGGCAGCACTGGGCCTGAGACTGGGCAGCGGGACCCCTGACTCCGAAGGCAGCCCTTTCCCGCTGCCGCACCAACCTCACTCGGGCTGCTTCTCGCTCCTCGGAGGCCTCCGCACGTCTGGTCCACGGTCTCCATGGACTTCTGCCCTCGGACCAGCCTCCCACTCTGCTCCCGGGAGCTGTCACCACCCAGGCAGGCCCGGTGTGATCCTGAGCACTGGTTTTAAACATAAATCAGACCGTGCCAGGCCGCCCTGCTGAGAATTCTCCAGCAGCTGAAAGTAAAATACCAGCACGGCTGTGACCCCTGACCTGCGCCCACCTTGAAAAGCTAGCAAAGGAACAAGTCAAACCCAAAGCCATTACAAAACAGGAAATTGCAAAGGTGAGCGTGGAAATCAATGAAATAAAGAGCAAATAATCAAAACAACAGAAAAAGCCAACCATTTTGAAAGCTACTAAAATTGATAAATTCCTAGTGACAATAAATAAAAAGAGAGAGAAGTTAGAAGTCCCAATATCAGGAATTAAAAAGCTCAGCACTAGCACTGGGGAGTCAGGAAGTGAGAAGGGAATGTTATGAATGAATTCATGCTGATACATCGTAAACAGATGGAATTACCAAACATATAATTTACTAAAACATATACAAGAAGAAACCTTAAGGATAAGTATCACATGATCCCATTTATCTGTGGAAATTAATGAACAAAATATACGGATGAACAAAATAGATCCAGAAGTATGGCAGCCTGCACCAGACTGAGCATCCTGGGGGGTAGAGTGGAGGGGGCTGTAACCAAAGAACTGCTCTGCAGACACGCAGAGCCCCTAGGCACAGCCAGTCCTGTGGTGAAGGCCTGGGCGGGGCGGGACGGGGCGGGCAGCAATGGGGAAAAGCCCAGGAGTCTGTAGTACTTTCAACAATAAAGACAAACGGAGGAAAGACTGACCTGAGAAGATACGTGGAGCCTACACGCCCGCATCTTTTAAAGAAGTGGAGGCCTGGCGCCCCTTCCACTCTCTTTCGAGCAGGGTCCCCGCAGTGCTGTCCTGCCCCGGGTCCATAATCCCAGTTACATCACCTGCTGTCCCTGGGGGGCCTCTCGTCACCCAGAGGGAGCGCGTGAGTGAGGGTGAAGGCCGCCCCAGGAAGCAGCCTGGACCACTGACGCTGTGGTCCCTGGTGCCTGCGGCTGAAGCGGCTCCTCGGGCTTTTCAGTGACAGGAGCCGGGAGGCTGTCATGCCCTCCCCCTCCGCTGTCCCTCCTGCTGGAGGCCCGTCTGGTTCCATCACCAGGGACACTGCCCTCCCCAGGCCTGGCTTTCCCCCAGGTTTGTGCTAAGTGGTGTCACCATCGTGACCTGCCGGCTGTCTGCCCCGGAGAGTAGAGGACGTGACTTCCAGCAGCCGGACACTTCCTGGGGGGCAGCGTCGGTGCAGCCGAGCAGCAGCTGGGACACTGCCCTTGACCCAAGGGGCATGGGTAGCCCTCCACGTCCCCGCAGCTCAGGACGGCCGGGATGGCAGAGAGCTGGACAGGGATACAAGGGGGAGGCCAGCCGCTGCGTCACTGCCGCGGGAGCCCTGCAACAATTAGACACGGTGCAGTGAGACTCTCCGGCAATCCGGAGTGCCCATCATTTCACAAACACGCCGGGGCTCAGCCTAGAAAACACGAGGGCAGACAGGTGCGCACTCTCGGCCTGACCCTCCCGCCTGGGCGCCGAGGCTGCTGAGCCCGGCAGCGCCACTGTGGCCGGCAGAGCGGACATTGGGAAAGGAGCACTGGTTCCGGCTGCCGCCCGCCCTTCCTCCTGCCGGCTCTCATCCCGTGGATCCTTCATGGCGACGCTTCCCAGGAAATGTCACAGACAGCACACACGAATGGCAGGCGGTGCTCATTTCTGGAGCGTTCCCTGAACTCGGGTGAACTGCCCACAGCCAGCACGGCTCCTCTTAAACGAGAAGAGAGAAACCCAACCCAACCAGGCGGCTGCTTTTTATGTCCCTGGACAACTTTATGAGGCATATTTTACATCCGTGGGTAACATGCGCCCATTTTCAGTGCAAGTTCAATGGTTTGTAGAGACTATATCGAGTCGGGACCATCCCTATAAATCAGAGTCAGACGGTTCACTCCCAAGTAGAACCTTCTTCCTCTTCGCAGTCAACCCCGCGTGCACCCCAAGCCCAGGGGCCCCGCTCTCCCTCGGCCTGGGGAAATGCGCCTTTTCTGGATATCTCACATGAACAGACTCAGAGAGCACGTGGCCTCCACGCCGGGCAGTTTCACTCACCATCGTGTCTTCACGGTGTCTCCACGCTGTAGCGTGACTCAGGGCCTGGTTCCTCTTCCTGTGAGGAGGAAACTGGTCTTGCAAGGCGTGTCAGGCCATAAAAACTGTGAACAATGCACTGCCCTGTGGGGGGGGGGTCGTTATCGCTGGGATATGGCCTGGGGACCCCCAACACCTGGGAGCCTTCCTGTAAGCCCACGAAAGGGGGCAGAACCATATCTGCAAGACAAAGACCCCAGAAGGTTATAAAATGTGAAGCCCTCTGCATGTTACTCACTCTGATTTGGAAATTATTCCCGAGTCCACTAGTGTTAATAAACGGGGTCCCTCCCTTTCTCCAGGAAGTGTGCTTGGTATTTCTTTGGTCCCTGCAACACCTGGAGGAATCGTATCCCACTGTGTGGACTCGCCGCATTGTCTATCAGCCCGCCCACCCGTCCGTGGACACGCACGTTGTTTGCAGGTGGGTGTCCCATCTGTGAGCAAGTCTACGTCGAGCAGCTTTCCATCCGAGCAGGTGCTCCAAGGGGCGTCGCGGGGTCCTGAAACAGGTGGCTGCAAACCTATGCTGTGCCCTGACCAGGAATAGGCGGCTCTCGCACCCGCCACTGGGAAGTGTCAGCTTTTAACAGAAGTCATTTGTTAACAACAGTTGTTCGCTCAGATTCTTTTCTCCATCAATAGCACACAAGTAAAATAAATACCACAGCCTGGGCGGTGTGGCTCAGTGGTTGAGTATCAACCTATGAACCAGGAGCTCAGGATTCGATTCCTGGTCGGGACACATGCCCGGGTTGTGATAGGGGGACCTATAATCTGATCAATAGAGCACCTGAATTAATCTGAGAAGTAATCATATTATTTTCAATCTTAGAACACATATACTTATGTGAATAGGGGGTTAATTTTCTCATATGTGAATCAGGGGTTAAGTTTTCCTTAAGTTTCCTTTTCAAGGCCTGTGCTAAGTGATTAGGGAGGTGACTCAGCTGTGAATCCAGCAGGCAGAACCCATAAGTATGGTCAGACCAACCCACCAAGAGTCAAAACATCATCTCATCATCATCTCTTCGACTGATGGCTACAATAGCTGACGTCTGTGGACCCCCAGGGCTGCACGTGCCCCCTAGCCCCCTCCCCTTTATAATCCTGCCCCCTGCACCTTGCTGGAAGGCAGGATTTGATGCTTGTAAGCACCCTGTCTTTGTGATGGGCTGGCCTTCTCAATAAACGTCTCATATGATTCAACCCCGCCTTCGTGACTGGACACAGTGACAGGCAGCCCGAGCCCAACCAGGGGTTCCCGGTAACTGTGGGCTCGATCCCCAGTAGGCGATCGCTCGCAGTGATGTTTCCATCTCTCACTCCCTCTCCCTTCCTTTCTGAAATAAATACAAATATTAAAAAATTTAAAAAATAATAAAAACCACACTGGACACACCAAACACCGGCACACACTACATGTGAATTCACTCAGAAAACAGTCTCACACGTCGGCTAGTCCCCTGGCACGGCAGGCATGCGCAGGAACCCAGCTCTCACCGAGTCCCTCGCCGTTTCCCACGGCGTGTCCTGCCCATTCTTCCCCTCGGTGGATGTTTGCTGGGCAGGTCCAAGGGCCAGGATCCCGTGATGGGGCTGCTAGCACCCCTTTTATAAGGAGGACATTGAGACAATGGTAAGCGGAGAACCGGGGTTTGAACCGTCACGTCTTTAGCAGCCGGGTCCCTCCATGACAACATGGCTTCTCTTGGGCCAACAGTCGTCCCCAGGACACACATTTCCATTTCCCATCAGAGTTGGCACCACCCAAGCCCATGTGGACTCTACAGCTGGGCAAACACATTGAGGCTGTATCCCATTCCCTGTGCTGAGTGCCACCAGAGGGGCACCTGGCGCCACACAAGGTGGCACAGACCTGCCTGAGCTTTGAACCGCACCATCCTCTTTCCTGGGTGTCCAGTCTGCAGACCACAGACCAGGGGCTTCCCAGCCTCTGTGATCCTGTGAGCCCATTCCTTGTAATAAATCTAGATAGGGAGGTAGATGGATGAGAGAGACAGAGAAAGAGAGATAGAGAAATAGGTAGATGAGAGATAGATAAGAGATGGATACATGATATATAAGTAGATGATAGATCATTGTTGGATAGATAGATAGATAGATAGATAAATGATAGATAGATAATAGATAGTAAATAGCTGGTAGATAGATAGATGATAGGTGCTAGATTGATAGGTGAGAGATAGACAGATAATATATAGATCCACCCTATTGGTGAGCTTTCCTTCCTTCCATCCACCATCCATCTATTCAACAAGTAGTCCTGGGGCCTGGTGTGTGCTCAACTCCTCAAGGAGATGCAGATAAAACGGTAAAGAAGAACCAGACTCAATTCTGCCCTCAGAGAGCAGATGACCTGGACGGGGAGAAAGACGGCGTCCAACAAGCACCAGGACATGGTCCTGCTGGAGGCAGAGGGGCGGCAGGAGGGCCCCGTGGGGGGAAGGCTGCCCGTGAGCCAGTGGCCCCAAGCCCAGTGCTGCTGGGAGAGGCACACGTCACTCACAGGAAATCGCTTTGCATGAAAGTGTGCTTTCCCCGAGCCGGAGCCACCGAGCTTCCCAATCTGATTGACGTGACTACCTTGTGCTGCAGGAGCCAACGCCACTCTCGGAAGTCGTGGCTGTGTGCCCACGTGTGCACTTTTAGAAAAGAAACAGAATCCTAGGCTGGGACTCACCCCGCCGCGCCCTGGGTGGACTGCCCATGCTCACGGTACAGATACGGCCGTCTGCGCCACGTCGTCGCAGGTGATGCGGGACAGCTCCTTCCTCAGGAATCTGAGTTAGACTGTTCTGTCTATGGGGCAGTGGGAGGGTTCGGTGCCAGGAGGCGCACCCGGAGCGCAATTCCATGGTGACATTTGTGAAATGGTAGCTAGCACTCACTGGATGCTCTCACGGCTGTCCCTGTGCTGATGTTAACCAGTTCACGCCTGTGTTAGTGACAACGACCACTGAGGGCAGCGAGTCACCTCCAGCTGCTCGGGGGCTCCTTTCCGCGGCCTTCACACAGCAACAGCCAGCGAGGTGCTCAGCAGCTGCCCAGGCAGAGGAAGACGCCTCCCTGCGTTGGGCAGGGTTTCCTGTCCCAACTCCGCCAGGGCTGGTCCAGCTTCCTTTAACAGCCCCGGCTGCCCATGGCCCTGGGAGTCGCCGGGTACTCACTCCAGGAGAGCATCCCGGTCTTTCCTGCCCCTGGCAAAGGTGTCGGTGAGAGAAAGGATGCCTACCTAGGAAGGATGCCTACCCAGGAAGGATGCCTACCCAGGAAGGATGCCTACCTAGAAAGGATGCCTAGCCAGGAAGGATGCCTACCTAGGAAGGATGCCTACTCAGAAAGGATGCCTACCCAGGAAGGATGCCTACCCAGGAAGGATGCCTCCCCAGGAAGGATGCCTACCGAGGACCAGGCCGGGCATGCATTCCTCTCAAGGCAGAGCTCAGCCTGAGCCTCTGGAGGACGCCATGTTCTGGGTGAAAGGCTCCCCTAGGAGGGGCTGAGAGCGGCCCCTGGGCCTTGAACTGATGCGCATCAGCATCAAGGTGAGCTGTATGATGCATGCCCAGGCATCAAGCTGGAAGTTCTGATCCATGGGTTCAGCGTGGGCCCAGGAACCAGCATTTGTCAATCACCAGGGCTCTCCTTCGTGCAGCCTCTTTGCCTACCTAGGAAGGATGCCTACCCAGGAAGGATGCTTACCCAGGAAGGATGCCTACCCAGGAAGGATGTCTCCCTAGGAAGGATGCCTTCCTAGAAATGATGCCTCCCCAGGAAGGATGCCTCCCCAGGAAGGACGCCTACCTAGGAAGGATGCCTACCGAGGACCAGGCCGGGCACGCATTCCTCTCAAGGCAGAGCTCAGCCTGAGCCTCTGGAGGACGCCATGTTCTGGGTGAAAGGCTCCCCTAGGAGGGGCTGAGAGCGGCCCCTGGGCCTTGAACTGATGCGCATCAGCATCAAGGTGAGCTGTATGATGCATGCCCAGGCATCAAGCTGGAAGTTCTGATCCATGGGTTCAGCGTGGGCCCAGGAACCAGCATTTGTCAATCACCAGGGCTCTCCTTCGTGCAGCCTCTTTATAGAGCCTCGTCCATCTGTAGAGCCGAAGCTTCCTGCGGACTTATGAAGTGGCCTGTGTGCCTACCCAGGAAGGATGCCTACCCAGGAAGGATGTCTCCCTAGGAAGGATGCCTTCCTAGAAATGATGCCTCCCCAGGAAGGATGCCTCCCCAGGAAGGACGCCTACCTAGGAAGGATGCCTACCGAGGACCAGGCCGGGCACGCATTCCTCTCAAGGCAGAGCTCAGCCTGAGCCTCTGGAGGACGCCATGTTCTGGGTGAAAGGCTCCCCTAGGAGGGGCTGAGAGCGGCCCCCGGGCCTTGAACTGATGCGCATCAGCGTCAAGATGAGCTGTGTAATGCATGCCCAGGCATCGAGCTGGCAGTTCCGATCCAGGGGTTCAGCGTGGGCCCAGGAACCAGCATTTGTCAATCACTAAGGCTCTCCTTCGTGCAGCCTCTTTATAGAGCCTCGTCCATCTGTAGAGCCGAAGCTCCCTGCGGACTTACGAAGTGGCCTGTGTGGCGGCAGCATTTAAAGGCAATTCCAGGGTTTTGTGACCCACTGTGACATGCTCGAGGGAAGGGCAGTGACTATGAGAACACATTATTGGTGTTTGGGGGACCATACCCCCTAAGGAAACGTTACTGAGGCCGCAGACAGCACTCACCCCTGCGATTCTGCTGCTGAAAACGCTGCAGTTTCTTCTCTTTCTGTTAAGCTGTGGCTCCCGGCCCCACAGGGAGAATTGGAGAGGACAGTGCTTTCTCTAGCTGGTGTGTCGGCTGAGACCACCACCTGCTCACATGATGTGCTGGACTGGCCGACCGCCTCCGCCGGGGCCCGGGGACACTCTTGTCCTGTGGCCCCTTCCTTGCTCGGGTCACAGAATCCGAGGCAGAGGAGGAGGAGCAGGTCTCGGCAGAGGCAGGACCCCGGCAGACACGCCGATGCCCCACAAGCTTCCCACTCCAGCTTGTCCGCTCACGCACATCCCACTGGTGAAGCAGGTTGTGGGATCTGAGTGACCGTCAAGGTGGGGAGTCGGGACACGGGAGAGTCGAGGCATGGGAGTCACTCTGTCCTCCGCCCTGACACACAGTAAAAACGGCATTGACTTCCGATCTCAACCTCTCGTGATCGGACCCACACACACTCTGCTCTTTGGAAAACAGTAAAGGACCTAGCAACCAGGGAATGAAGCCCACCCGCCTTCCCCACAGGAGGCTGCGCCCCAGGGCCCTGGCCACGCCCACCCACTCACTGTCCTCTCTCCCCGAGGGGCGGGAGAACAGTAAGTGTCTGCTACCAACAGAGAATGACTGCACCTACTGCGCTTGGGGCCCTGCAAAATTCTAGGTCCACGAGAAGGGTTTCATGCACAAAATCATTTTTAAACTTTTCATTGTGAAAAAGTGTAAATGCTCAAGAAGAGAGACTAGCATAAGAAACCTCCGTGACCGCCTTGATGTAATAATTACTACTGTTTAGCTCTATTGCGGCAGCTGCCTTTCGCTCAGGCATGTAAGCGGCTCCTGCCAGTGTGAGTGTCGCTAGCGTGGCACTCAGTACCTGTCTCTTAAAGGGAAAGAGGTTTGTAAACTACAGTAACATCATTCAACATAAGAAAATAAGCATCCTTCCTTCAAATTTCTCCGATGGCCCTAAAAATGTCTTCTTACAATTGATTTGTTCAAATCTAATCCAGACGACATGCACTAATTGCAAAGGGTTGTTCTGTCACTTAAGTAGCTTTTAATGGAGAAAAGTGCACGTCTAGATCCCCCATGCCGATCAGGGGAGTGCAGGAGGCAACCAATCGATGTGTCTCTCTCACATCCTCTCTGTCTCTCCTCCCTTTCACTCTCTCTCTAAAATAAATCAATGGGGAAATATCCTTGGGTGAGGATTAAAACAACGGAAAAACACTGCCTTTATCCACGTTAATCACAGGACAGCCCCGCCATGTAATTATAGTTGCCTCTGTTTCCAGGGAGAAAACCGAGGCTCCAAGAGCCCACAGAACTCAGTCACCAACTCATTGGCTTAGAAACAAGATCTGGCTGCCTGGCCGGGTAGCTCGGTTGGTTGAGCCTCATCCCAGACACCAAAAGGAAGGCCTCAGGACAAGAGTGTCACCGGGACCCAGCGGAGGGGGCAGGCCAGGCCAGCACATCCTGTGAGGAGGTGGCGGCCTCACCCAGCCAGGGCACATGCCCAGGTTGCAGTTCAATCCTGGGGGCGCGTACGGGGAGGCAGCCGTGGGTCTCGGCTGCAGCGGGCGATCAGGTCATTCTTCTCCAGTTTACAGCTCAGCCCATCTCCAAAGGGACCCCAAGAAGCGCCCGCCTGACAAGAGCCTCAGAGTTCCCACCAGGATGTTCTCCAGGCAGAACCCTAGGAAGGCTGTGTCAACCCTCTAGACCCGGGAGTGATGCCGTGTTTCCTGACACCGAACACGTGGCATCTTCTCCAGTTTACAGCTCAGCCCATCTCCAAAGGGACACCAAGACGCGCCCGCCTGACAAGAGCCTCGGAGTTCCCACCGGGATGTTCTCCTGGCAGAACCCTAGGAAGGCTGTGTGACCCTGATCCTCTAGACCCGGGCGCGATGCCGTGTTTCCTGACACCCAACACGTGGCACGAGGTGTTTGGGGAATTTTTCATTAAAAGGACATCGGTTTGCAAAGGACAAGCGTCGGCAAGGTCATGAATGATGGTGCATCAGATGGGAAAAGCTGGATGGATGCTGTCTTTGCTCACAGACTCCCAGCCTCTCAGTCAGAGCATGGCCTTGCTCTTGACTCCCCAGCCTCCCCCCTTCCCCAACCTCATCCTGTGCACAAGTCGGTCACAACGGCAAAGTGGTATCAACGCTGACGAGGACTTTCTGTCGGGAAGAGGAAGCGACCCTCGAGTCTCCCAATATCAGCAAAGTGGTTCCTGGGCCTTGGATTCCCAGTCGGAAGCCGTATCCTAAAAAGGAGCCTCGCATCTGTCCTGGGGAATCAGTACAGCCAGCCTCCGCCGCCAGGTTCACTAGCAGGACCCGGGGAGGCCGCCAAAGTCTGGCGTTTCTGCCTAAAACAAGTGCGCTGCTCAGAACAGCACCATACATGGTCCATGGGTGATCCTCCGTCCGCCCCTCGGGGAAGGGAGCCGGCCCAGACCCCAGGGAGCTGGCCTAGAACCCAGGGAGCCCCAGAGAGCCTCCCAGACCCTCAGGGAGCCCCCAGGGAGCGGCCCAGACCCCCAGGGAGCGGCCCAGGCCCTAGGGAGCCCCAGGGAGCCGGCCCCGACCCCCAGGGATCCCCAGGGAGCAGCCCAGACCCCCAGGGATCCCCAGGGAGCAGCCCAGACCCCCAGGGATCCCCAGGGAGCAGCCCAGACCCCCAGGGATCCCCAGGGAGCAGCCCAGACCCCCAGGGATCCCCAGGGAGCAGCCCAGACCCCCAGGGATCCCCAGGGAGCAGCCCAGACCCCCAGGGATCCCCAGGGAGCAGCCCAGACCCCCAGGGATCCCCAGGGAGCAGCCCAGACCCCCAGGGATCCCCAGGGAGCAGCCCAGACCCCCAGGGATCCCCAGGGAGCAGCCCAGACCCCCAGGGATCCCCAGGGAGCAGCCCAGACCCCCAGGGATCCCCAGGGAGCAGCCCAGACCCCCAGGGATCCCCAGGGAGCAGCCCAGACCCCCAGGGATCCCCAGGGAGCAGCCCAGACCCCCAGGGATCCCCAGGGAGCAGCCCAGACCCCCAGGGATCCCCAGGGAGCAGCCCAGACCCCCAGGGATCCCCAGGGAGCAGCCCAGACCCCCAGGGATCCCCAGGGAGCAGCCCAGACCCCCAGGGATCCCCAGGGAGCAGCCCAGACCCCCAGGGATCCCCAGGGAGCAGCCCAGACCCCCAGGGATCCCCAGGGAGCAGCCCAGACCCCCAGGGATCCCCAGGGAGCAGCCCAGACCCCCAGGGATCCCCAGGGAGCAGCCCAGACCCCCAGGGATCCCCAGGGAGCAGCCCAGACCCCCAGGGATCCCCAGGGAGCAGCCCAGACCCCCAGGGATCCCCAGGGAGCAGCCCAGACCCCCAGGGATCCCCAGGGAGCAGCCCAGACCCCCAGGGATCCCCAGGGAGCAGCCCAGACCCCCAGGGATCCCCAGGGAGCAGCCCAGACCCCCAGGGATCCCCAGGGAGCAGCCCAGACCCCCAGGGATCCCCAGGGAGCAGCCCAGACCCCCAGGGAGCCCCAGGGAGTGGTCCAGACCCTAGGGAGCCCCGGGGAGCCGGCCCAGACCCTAGGGAGCCAGGGGCCACGTGACAGGCCCCAGAGGGGTGTCTGGTGGTAGTCAGTTTGCAGAGTGGCTCCACTCAGTGCTGCCTGATGCCTTGGCAGCGAGACTGCACAACTGTCCCAGGACGAGGGTCTGTGTCCTGCACCCTCAGAGTCTCAAGAAGCCTTAAGGGACTGTGGCCAACACCAGCCAGCTCCTGGCCACTGAGCTGCCTGTACACTCATGGTGGACCGCAGAGGACAGAGAGCCCAGCTGGAAGCACATGGACCACCCAGCTCAGCTCAGCCCAAGGGCCAAGCCTCAGAATCAAGCTTAACTGGCTTTAATCCAGTAAGTTTTAGAGTGTTTATTGTATAAGAAGACTCAACCAGTGCAGACTCCAATAGCCTCTCTCTCTCTTTTCCCCTCCCCTCTCTCTCTCCCTCCCTCTCCCCCTCCTTCTTCCCTCTCTCTCCCCAGACAGCCCGGAGACCCTGGTCGGCTGTTGTACCCCCAGGGTACAGTATGGGTCCTATCTGGGCACAAGGGTGAAGGATACAACTTAGATCATCTTTGTCAAACCTAATAGTCTCTGAAAATTACTCAGAACCCCAAAGAGCTGCTGCCTGTGTCTGTCAGCATTTACCACATTAGAAGTTAAAGCTGAGAACATTTTAAAACTCAAGAAAGGGCAACACGAATGTCCTTGGCCATCAGAGTAATGTCGTCATAGTGGGGTGGCCCAGAAGACACCACTGAACACTCACAAAAAGTACAGGGAGAAAGGCCAACCACCTTCCGTGTTGCTGTGAGATCAGTCCACCCCCCGCGTCCTGAGAACCACGACCCAGCTGAAATGGAAGTGGCAGCAGACCTTGTCACAGACAGTCCCAGTCTCACGCTGTTCCTGACTCTGTCTACAAGATTTTGCTTACAAAAATTATAATCAGAATATAAATATTAAAAGGCTTGTTCATGTCCAGCTGGTGTGGCTCAGTGGTTGAGTCGACCTATGAACCAGCAGGTCACGGTTCGATTCCTGGTCAGGGCACATGCCCAGGTTGTGGGCTCGATCCCCAGTGTGGGCCGTGCAGGAGACAGCTGATCAATGACTCTCTCATCATTGATGTTTCTCTCTCTCTCTCTCCCCCTCTCCCTTCCTTTCTGAAATCAATAAAAAAAAATATTTGTTAAACAAAGGCTTGCTCATTAGAAGGCTTAGGGATTTACTACACAATGGTATTTACATATGCTTAAAAATACTCATGTAGCGTAAACACTGAAATTATTATAATCATGGCATCTCCATGGTAATAGTTATTTACAATGAATCATATGCTTGCAGGGGATTTACTGAGCTAAGTGGATAACTAATCACGGGGAGCACATTCGGGTCCTAGGTGATGCTCTGAGGCATCCTTTGAGGATTTCTGCCCTAAGTTAAAGTTCGGTCCCAGCTCTCTCCTCCAGGAGGCGCCATAAACAGCAGGTCCTCCAATACTGTTTTGTTATAACCTTGATGGAAGAACTCAACTCTTATGTCAATTAGCCTGTCGTCAAATCGGTTGCTTATGTGTCATTAGTCACAGAACCTATCAACGACGCTAAGTGAGGACTTTCTACAGCGTTTGTGCTATTCTAGCACTTTCTTCACCTCTGCCTGCACTCCCACCGGCCACCCTCCCGCCGAGTGCGTCCCCTGCTCCACCTGCTTTTCCGAAGGCGGTGGTGCCACCCTCTACCACACCTGTGACTTAGACAGTCTCATCGCTGTTGTCCACAGGGGAAACTGCCCATCAAAGCCACTGGGCAACTGTCTCAAAACCGGGCAACCAGAAAACCAGAGAAGGAAGACATGCCTCCCTCGCTCGTTCAGTGTCCATTCACGGGCCACAGTGGTTCGCACCTGCTCTGCCAGGCCCAGAGCTGGGCAGTGGAGCTCTGAGGCTGATTTATCTGCAAAGCCTGCCAAGACCTGGCGTGCAGTCTGGGAGGGGCCGGGCAGGTCGAGGAAGCGACTGGCCAGGTCGGGGCGTTCCCAGGCATGAGCTGGGTGTCACAGGGATGCTCACTGGGTCTCCCGGAGCCCCGAGAAGGTGCACACCTGGTGGTGGAGGTGAGTGAGGCTTCCCCGAGGCCCTGGCAGGTAGTCCTTTCCCAAAATGCCGCTTTCTCCAAACAATCATCTTATAAGGTGACGTTCAGGACCCCCCAGGGAGTAGGGTTCCCACGTTTCCTGGCCTTGAATCTGAGCAGATTAGTGACAACAGAGGCCGGTCATGGTCATAGAAGGCAGCTCCCACCCAGGCCTGGAGCCCAGGGCCATGCCGGGAGGAAGCCCGAGTCCCTGGAGAGGAGCAGCTCCTGGCCCCGCCCTCTTGGGACAGTGAGCCCTTTGGGAATTGAAGCCTCCAACCCCAGTGGAGGCCCTGAGCTGGCGCCTGTGCCGGCAGCAATGAGCTGTCTCCCCAGCATCCTCCCCAAAGAGGAGACTCCTGGCCAATAAATGACTGGAGCCCTTGGAAGCCCCTCTGACTCGGGTGGTTGCCCGAAGCAGAAGACAACAGGGAGGGAGGCGAGGCCAGCCTGCCAGCCTGGGCTCAGTGCTCAGGTGCTCAGTGTTTAGGACCTAGGTGCTTAGTGCTCAGGTGCTCAGTGCTCAGTGTTCAGATGCTCAGTGCTCAGAACTCAGTGCTCAGGTGCTCAATACTTAGTGCTCAGGTGCTGAGGTGCTCAGTGCTCAGTGCACAGTGCTCAATGCTCAGGTGCTCAGTGCTCAGGTGCTCAGTGCTCAGTGTTCAGGTGCTCAGTGCTCAGAACTCAGTGCTCAGGTGCTCAGTGCACAGTGCTCAGTGCTCAGGTGCTCAGTGCTCAGTGCTCAGTGCACAGTGCTCAACGCTCAGGTGCTCAGTGCTCAGGTGCTCAGTGCTCAGTAAATCCCTTTAAGTTGCTTTGTCTAAACCCTGCTGACAGGCACTTGACTGGTATATTTATGTCATTAAAGAAATTCACCTGCCACTTACTGGATTGTCACTGGTAAAGGTCACTGAGCACCTGTGGGGAATCTAGCTTTGGGCTCAGTGGTCGGCCAACATTCCTGTGGCTCCCGAGGCCTCTGCCTGCCAGCTGTGAGAAGCTCCAAGGGGTGACTTCCCCTCCCTGAGTCTCAGTGTCCTCATCTGTGCAATGGGTATGACTGCCACGTGGGGCTGCTCTAGGGAAGATGAAATGAGACAGGGCTCAGGCAGCACTGGCACAGCCCGATGCTGGCCTCAGCAGATGTGGCTGCACGACAAGGACTTTCAAAACCATGGTGTTCACAGTACGCACTGGGGTCCACCCAGGGAAGGAGCCCACAACCCGGCAGGGAGGAGGCACTGGGCGTGCCCTGAAACTCTGGGGGCCTTTAGCAGGCCCCAGGCTGGGATCCCATGATGGCTGAGGGGAATCTGCACCCCTGAGCCACAAACAGACTCCTGAGAAGGGACACTTGCTGGGCTTCTGCTGCCCAGGCCGGTGGAGCTGCACCCGGCGGGGACTCGACCTGTGCAGCCACTGCTGGGAGCCGAGAGATAGGCGTGGATTCCTGAAATGCCTCCTCTGTGCTCTCCCCATTCCCACCCGTCTGATCTCCAGACTCGAATCCAAGGAGTCCAGCCTTTTAGAACAAAGAAGGCAGGTCTCAGAAATCACAGGAGGTAATCACCTCCTACAGGTGCAAAGATAAACCGCTCTCCCCCAGCCACAGGCTCACCTGACAGGCAGGAGAGAGCGGGTTCCTGCGAGGCTCAGGGGGCCGGCCGCCCTGCTGCACCTGGACAGGTTAGGTGAGTCCCACCTACAGGGGAAGGAGGGCAGGTGGCTGGTGGCTGGGCTCAGCATTTGCTAACCTGGTCCCTCGGTGTCAGTCCCCAGGCAGCCAACGCTAAGTGCCACACAAGGCGGACTAACAATGGAATGAACCCTCTCACCATCTGGAGTCTGGAGGACAGACGTCCAAAGCCAAGGTGTTAGCAGGCTGCTGCTCCGAGGGCTCCAGGCCGCTCCCTGCTGCCGCTCCCAGCTTCCCATGGCGGCCAGGGCTCCTGGCCTGGAGTACCGTCGCCCCATCTCTGCTCTGTCACCTCCTGTCTCTGCTCACCTGTGTTTGTGAGGACACCAGTCACGGGGTTTGAGGCCCCAGTTCATCAGGATGGCCTCTCGGTCAGTTCAGGCGCACAGTGAGAGCCTGCGTCTCCAGCAGGCACGCAGCTGGTTCCTGTGGTCGCTGGGGTGCGAGCCCTGCCCGGGACAGTGCACCTGGTACCTAGTTAGCTCTGGAACCCTCACTTCTGTCCTTGGAAAGTTCCAGTCTTCCTCGAGCTGCTCGGCTCAGCAACGCCTAAGATCACGTAGCCTCCATCCCAGAATGGGGTCTTCTGTGATTTCCATTTATTTTGTGGTAACAAACTCACTATTTACAAATTTCCTTTAAAAAGAGTTTATTCTGAGTTATCATTGTTATAAGAATTTAAAAGAAAAGTCTTTTATTTATTTTCTTGTTTTGATTTCTTATGAAATGCTATCAAAGTGGAAATACTTTTTCAGTAGCAACAGCATGGCCTGCGTTACCTTCCCTTTTCCTGCGGGAACTGTTCTCCTTGGGGACAACTACGCCTCACCTGACCAGCGTGTTCTGAGTTTGGGCCGCGTGACGGCGGGTGGGACACACCCTGCTCCTGAGTCAGGCACCCCTGAGGAGCATCGCTGTCCAACACCTGGAGCCCAGGGACGCACACCCCTATCTCCACCAACCACCTGCTCAACCCAATGAAATAAGGAAGTTTATAGTCATTGATTTAAAATATCTAACCCTCCCATCACGTCCATCATTAAATATGTTCCACTCAGACCTTCTGCTCTTTAAGCACCTCGGTTCCTGTTGGAACTGTTTATAACTTCAGAGACGAAAGGCTGAGATTTTCACTACCTACACCATTTGTCTTTTGCTAAAATTTTCCAGCCTTTATCTCCTTCTCAAAGGAACATAATTTAAATATGAATAATGAAAAGTGCTTCCAGAGACATCAGCCCAATAATGCTTTCTGAGGTGCAAACTGCTTAATGTGAGACTTGGATGCAACACAAAAGAACTGCATATTAGCAACTTGTGCTGCTAGCTTGGCACCGGGGATAAAGCCCCGGCTGGCACCGCGGGAGGGACATGGCAACGGGCAGGCCTGCTTCCCAGGCTCCGAGAGGGGAGTGCAGGCAGCTACTCTGGCAAGTCCTCGGCATGGAATGGCAATTCTCAACACCTCCCAGCCGCACGTTTTAATATTACACACATGGTTACTCTTTTATGGAGACGAATTTTCAGAGAGAACTGACGTGTTAAAAGCCGATGTGTAAATTTATTCCTTTGCTCCAAAAATCAACTTAACTTGTATATAACTTACTTATGGGGAAATAAGGGAATTGTAATCTAAGTTGGGACTTTAAATCTGCCATTTCTCTTTCTCTCTCTCTCTCTCTCTCTCTCTCTCTCTCTCTCTCTCTCTCTCTCTCTCTCTCTCTCTCCCTCTCCCCTCTCCCCCAGCAATGAACACATTTGTGTTTTTCAAGCACAGAACTGGCCGCGAGGGAGATTTATATGCCTCCCACACTCACTGTGACAGCCCGATTCCCAGGCCCTTTCTCATTTTCACACTAAAGACAAAATAAGCTGAGACTGGGCCTAGTACAATGACCTGCCAAAATACGTTTGCCCTCATTGTTTCCAAATTCGAGCAAAGAACATTCAGGCTCGGGATCTGAAAGTGATGGTGCCGGATGCAACACAAAAGAACTGCATATTAGCAACTTGTGCTGCTAGCTTGGCACCGGGGATAAAGCCCCGGCTGGCACCGCGGGAGGGACATGGCAACGGGCAGGCCTGCTTCCCAGGCTCCGAGAGGGGAGTGCAGGCAGCTACTCTGGCAAGTCCTCGGCATGGAATGGCAATTCTCAACACCTCCCAGCCGCACGTTTTAATATTACACACATGGTTACTCTTTTATGGCGACGAATTTTCAGAGAGAACTGACGTGTTAAAAGCCGATGTGTAAATTTATTCCTTTGCTCCAAAAATCAACTTAACTTGTAAACTTACTTATTATGGGGAAATAAGGGAATTGTAATCTAAGTTAGGACTTTAAATCTGCCATTTCTCTTCCTCTCTCTCTCTCTCTCTCTCTCTCCCTCTCCTTCTTCCTCTCCCTCCCCCTCTCCCTCTCCCTCTCCCTCTCCCCTCTCCCCCAGCAATGAACACACTTGTGTTTTTCAAGCACAGAACTGGCCGAGAGGGAGCTTTATATGCCTCCCATACTCACTGTGACAGCCCGATTCCCAGGCCTTTTCTCATTTTCACACTAAAGACAGAATAAGCTGAGACTGGGCCTAGTACAATGACCTGCCGAAATACGTTTGCCCTCATTGTTTCCAAATTAGAGCAAAGAACATTCAGGCTCGGGATCTGAAGGTGATCGTGCGTGGACGTGAGCGGCCACGGAGACGGGGCGGGCTCTGCCTGGGCAGCT
Organism: Myotis brandtii; assembly: GCF_000412655.1. NCBI lineage: Eukaryota > Metazoa > Chordata > Mammalia > Chiroptera > Vespertilionidae > Myotis > Myotis brandtii. Next base: position 2,170,908 of record NW_005371769.1, on the reverse strand, counting down.
GTGGGCCTTCCTTGCTCGGCCCTCAGGCTCTCATTGCGTCCCTGGTTGTACTTAACCCCATCGTCTGTGCAGCAGCAACAGAGGGGGGCTTTGCTTAGTGCTCAGCACTTCCTGCCTTGGGTGAGGAGGCGGTTCATGCTCAAATTCTGTCTGGGGCTGTACTAGTATTTGTGACTTTGCAGCCTGCACAGGGTCGGGGAGATGAGAGCCAGCTGGGTGCGTCCTTAGGAAAAGGCGAGCCTCTGGCCGGCAAGGTTTGCACACAGGCACCCATGGACCGTCTTCCATTCGGTGAACAGTAGCACCAGCCGCACTGCAGGCGGATGAAGCGAGCTCCCCCAGCACCAGGCACCTTCGGCTGCCACAGCAGGTCTGCTGGGAACTGACTGTGGGCTGTAAGGATTGAAGCAGAACAGTGTCCACAGGTGGGGAGAGGAGCCCGTCGCCCTCGCTCTGAGGGAGCCTGGTCGCTGTTCTGCAAGGTGGCGCTTTGGACCACTGGGCCCATCACAAGCGGAACTGCTCTGCCAGGCGCAACCCCAGGGGCCGCAACCCTGACAAAGGCAAACTCGGATGCGCACAAAATTTAACCAAATGGAAGCTCAGCCATTTGCAGGCCTCCCCGCCAACGCCCCCTCCCCCAGGACCTGGGGAGATCACAGGGACCTTTAAGAAGAAAAGGCATTGGAGACCCCCGGCCGCAGTCTCTGACATGCCTCTGTCCAGGCAGGCAGATGGAATCTAAGGGGCCACCCGTCCTGTGCCACATGGAACGTGAGGCACTGCCCCGGATGAGGGCCACATGTCAGGGACACCCCCACCCCCAGCAATCCAGCTGCCACTACAAGCTATGGTGGGTGGTACAGTGGGGGCTGGGAGGGCATAGAGGAGCCCACAACCATGGTGCCTGGTGGGAGGAACACCAGGGGCCCAGGACTAC
>NW_005371769.1:2151757-2169948 GCF_000412655.1 Myotis brandtii | reverse complement strand
GGTGGGGAGAGGAGCCCGTCGCCCTCGCTCTGAGGGAGCCTGGTCGCTGTTCTGCAAGGTGGCGCTTTGGACCACTGGGCCCATCACAAGCGGAACTGCTCTGCCAGGCGCAACCCCAGGGGCCGCAACCCTGACAAAGGCAAACTCGGATGCGCACAAAATTTAACCAAATGGAAGCTCAGCCATTTGCAGGCCTCCCCGCCAACGCCCCCTCCCCCAGGACCTGGGGAGATCACAGGGACCTTTAAGAAGAAAAGGCATTGGAGACCCCCGGCCGCAGTCTCTGACATGCCTCTGTCCAGGCAGGCAGATGGAATCTAAGGGGCCACTGCTCCTGTGCCACATGGGACGTGGGGGCACTGCCCAGGATGAGGGTCACATGTCAGGGACACCCTCACCCCCAGCAACCCAGCTGCCACTATAAGCTATGCTGGGTGGTACAGTGGGGGCTGGGAGGGTATAGAGGAGCCCACAACCATCAAAGCCCCTGGTGCCTGGTGGGAGGAACACCAGGGGCCCAGGACTACTCCTCCCCCCGCCCTCCCCCCCAACCAGTGGCTCGGGCCTCACAGGTGTTGCTGGGCTCTGAATACCTGGTCTAAGGGGTTCCATGGTTCAGCCTGGATTTCTAGAAATTTCAAAGGAAATGCTGGCAGCCTGCCCTGCTGGTGCAGAGGTGACCACACAGGCGCAGGCACATGTGTGTGCAGACAGCACCACACACGGGCCACGGAGGGCACTGAGGGACGCGTGGGGAAGGCCCCCCGGGAAACACTGCACTGCCCACGTGGCTTGAGCAAGGCTCTGAGAAGCCCTGCAAACGCCCTGCTCCTGGGCTTCCCCTCCCAAAGGGACCTGCGCAAACCAGGCAGTAGGAGGCTCTCAGTCCCGGTGCTGGTGAGCGCAGTGCCCTTTGGGACACAGTCTTTGCAGAGACTTGAGTGTGACACTGGGACAGGCGAGGAGGAGCAGGACGCCCTTCTGGGGTGCAGAGGCCTCGGTGCCAGCCCTCCCGCGGCAGGCAGGGAGGTCCCAGCCCCTCGCCATCTGTGCGGCCGCTGGGCGCAGCCCCCTGCTGGACCATAGACGTGAACGGTGAGCCGCACCAGGTGGGGAGTGTGGCAGGCCCTCCAGCACCAGGCGGTCAGGTTTAGAAATGCTGTTTAGGGAAGGAGGGGAGCAGAGAGGCAGGAGGGCACACTGCCTCGGGCGCTTGCCAGGCTGCAGGGCAGCGGTTCCAGGGGCGCCTCTGGGGTCAGGTCAGAGGGGCTCATCAGGGGCTCCAGAGAAGCTCCCTCTGTGAGGGCGGCTCTGGGGCATGTTTTCAGCAGAGCCCTGGCGGGTTCCCTCTCAGGAGACCTCGGCCATTTAGAGGCACACCAGGTGGGGAGTGTGGCAGGCCCTCCAGCACCAGGCGGTCAGGTTTAGAAATGCTGTTTAGGGAAGGAGGGGAGCAGAGAGGCGGGAGGGCACGCTGCCTCGGGCGCTTGCCAGGCTGCGGGGCAGCGGTTCCAGGGGTGCCTCTGGGGTCAGGTCAGAGGGGCTGGGCTCATCAGGGGCTCCAGAGAAGCTCCCTCCCTGAGGGCGGCTCTGGGGCATGTTTTCAGCAGAGCCCTGGCGGGTTCCATCCCAGGAGACCTCGGCCATTTAGAGGCAATTGCTTCTGGGTTTACCCTGCGAACTTGGACCTGATAGAGCCAGCACACAGCTTTGGCCGGGGCTCCGGGAAGGGCCCAATCCAAGGAAGACTTCCGGAAGCATCCACGCCCCTGCCGGTCAGGAAGTGTGGTGTGAGCATCGCTGCCCTGACACTGGCTTCCAGGATGCGGCCTGGGCCTCGCACTGAGGACCTCGCAGCTTTGGAAGGGGCGCAGGTCCTGGCCCGCGAGCCTCCCAGCTCCCTCCGCCCCGAGATGGGTCCTCCCCAACTCACTGAAGCCTTCGTAGCGTCCTCCCCAGTGCAAATCACCCACTTAAGGCCTCACACAAAACCCAATTGCCAATTTGCCTTTTATTTCTTACACTTAAAGTGATTTGCCTTCAAATAATTGGCGACGGATTGTTCATTTCCCTGCCACGCGAAGTGGCTGTTCGTCCCGGGAGCCACTAAGTCTGCGATCCTTGGCACAGACCCAGGCGCGCGCCTCCAGGGACGGCTGCGCGGCAGGGAGGCTCCCCTTCCCGTCGGGCCCCAAGAGGTCAGGGACCTCGGGACCTGCCCCGGCTTGGGGTGCAGCTGGAGGCCGGACATGAGGTGCCGTGGGAACACGGGGGCCTCCCCTGGAGCCTTAACCAGCACTAATGGCCTCACTGGCGCTGGCACTGGCCACAGCGGAGGTGAAGCTGGGCCCATTATTGGGAGCGAGGGCGGTGACTGCAGACAGAGAAGCTGTGCGATGGGGTATGACCATCCCTTCCCCACCCGCCATCCCCAGGCCCGTCCCCCCCCCTCTGACACCTGACAGTGCCCTGGGGGAACTTCCTCTCCTGCCTGCACTAGGCCCAGGTCCCCTCAGCCACCCCGACCTCAGCACCTTCCTCTTCCTCGCCAGAGGCTCAGGGAGCCCTCCACACCTGGGCCACCAGCAGCTCAGACGCTCCGTGAGCGGACGAAGCTGGCTCAGCCTGAGAGGTGCCGCTGGGCTCAGCAAGGAGGGGCGCCCCCTTCCAGGGCACCGATGGCCTCATGGGAACGCAGGCAGGGTGTGCGCCGTGCACCCCCTTCATCTGCTCCGTCGTGGCTCATCTCTCCGGGAAACTTGTGGGGTACACCTGTCCTTCCAACAACCGAGCCTTCCCTTTGGGGGGATGCTGGGGCAGCAGGGAGGGTGGAGTTTGGAGGCAGAAATTGGTGTGAAAACTTCTGGTTCAGGCTACAGTCACCCACGGACACAGATCCCTCAGCTGAGAGAAGACACGCTGTGAAAGCACGCAGTGGCATGAATTGGCAAGTGGAGATGATTTCCACGGGCCACCTCGGTGCCGACCCTCAGATGGGAAATTGATGGTGACTGGAAGTCTGGGACCTGGAGGAGCAGGACCTGCGGGACGGGACACGTGGCCTCAGGGGCACGGGAACAGGAGGCGCAATGCACTGTGCGTCCTAACAGGTGGGACGGCGCTTTGTCAGGAAATGAGTGTCCGCACAACGGAACCTGAAGGAGAAAATGAGTAGACACAATTGCTTGTCTGCAGTGGCTGCTTTATTGCTTTTGTTTTTCTATCAAAATATTATTCAATGGCAGAACGATGGCCTCTGGGAGGAGTTTGGAGGCAGAAATTGGTGTGAAAACTTCTGGTTCAGGCTACAGTCACCCACAGACACAGATCCCTCAGCTGAGAGAAGAAACGCTGTGAAAGCACGCAGTGGCATGAATTGGCAAGTGGAGATGATTTCCACGGGCCACCTCGGTGCCGACCCTCAGACAGGAAATTGATGGTGACTGGAAGTCTGGGACCCGGAGGAGCAGGACCTGCGGGACGGGACACGCGGCCTCAGGGGCACGGGAACAGGAGGCACAATGCACTGTGCGTCCTAACAGGCGGGACGGCGCTTTGTCAGGAAATGTGTGTCCGCACAACGGAACCGGAAGGAGAAAATGAGTACACACGATTGCTTGTCTGCAGTGGCTGCTTTATTGCTTTTGTTTTTCTATCAAAATATTATTCAATGGCAGAACGATGGCCTCTGGGAGGCCGGTCAGGGAGGTGGCCTTTTGTGCTGACCACGGCATGGGAAGCGTGGGAAGCGGACGAGGCGCCGCCCCCTGCAGGGAGAGCCGTCCACGGCTGCTTTCTTGCGCCCGTGTGGGTGTCCTGGAGATTCGTGTCAGTGTGGAAGTGCCACGTGCAGAACCCAGCACCCTCCGAGGTTGGCGAAAACAAAAGCACACACGCCCTTTGCTAAGCAACCACCCACATGTTGAGTGAATGAATGACAGAATGTGAGGGGGAGGGGGAGGGGCTGCCCCGAGTCGGCTGCGTGGAGATGAGGTGCGGGTTGCCGACCTCTTCAACCAGGTGCCTCCACACCGGACAGTGGGCCCGTCCTGCAGCCCATCTCTCCATCCAAGGCCAGCAGCGACGTGAATACCTCCACGGGGTCAGAAACGACCGCACAGGAAATGGGACCAGGCAGCTGACAACTCCGTCTTCCCCAGGGCCCGGCCCGAAGGCCTCGGTCTGTCGGTGATGACCACTTGTGCCCATGTGGTGTCTGTGAGGCCCGCACTCCAAGCAGGGGCCTGCGGAGGGGTTTCCAGTGGAGGAGCGGTTCTGTTAGAATCGGTGGGGATTTCATTGCCACGCGGTTGCCTCAGTAACCAGGAAAGGCTCTTCCCCGGTCCCTGAGCCGCAGGTACCTGCAGGGAAGCGAAATGTTAGACTTGGCCCCAGACTCAAAGCTGCTCCAGACGGGACGGGATGTGAGGAGCGGTGTGTTTGGAGCGGCTGTGCCCCCTCGGCGCCCGCGTCCAGCCAGGACCCTGGCCCCATGGCCACGGCTCCATGAGGAAGCTGCACTGGCCATCGCCCCCTCTGGCCCCAGTGTCCTGTGCTAAGTGACAGTGAGCACGTGAGCACAGGCCCCTTCTGGGGAAACAAGGTAATGCTGGACGCTGACACGCATCGGCCTCAGTTACCTGCCGCCCCAGGAGGAGCAGGCAATCAGCTAAGCCCCACCCCAGGCTTGTCATTAGTTGGGAATGCAGGAAAATACAAATGAACTGGGCTCCCAGTGAAGCACCCTAAATATCACCTTAAAAACCAGGCCAGGTGTGGGGCAGACAGACCTAAACGCAGCGCCTGCGGGCTCAGAGAGCTTCCAGCAACGTTCCCATCACCAGCCTCCCTGGTTCATCTGCACGTGGAATGGGTGATGCCACCACCAGTGGCGGGACATGGCTGACCTTTCCCTTCCTGGGCCAAGCCCACTCCCCACTTCAGGAGCTGGTGCCTTCTGTTTCTTTATCCCCGAAGCCCGTGACAGGCTGACAGGGGAGTCCAGGGGCCATGTCCTGGGGCAGAGGTTTGGGGCACAGGGGTGCAGGGGAGGCAGGGCATGGGGAGGAACGGAGGGCGTCCCCACCAATGCCAGGTGAGACCTTGTTTGCTAGTATCTGCATTATAACAGGTAAAAAGAAAGAGGCAGCATTCATTTTACTAATGTATTTTATTTAAGCCAATGTGCCCGGCTGACCAAGTCTCCTGTGCTCCCCCACACCAGCGCATCCAACATACTATCACTTCAACATGAAATCATATGTAGAGGAGGCACTTTACAAGCTTTTTCCCACTAAATCTTCGAAGTCTGGCGTGTGCTTCATACCACAGCACCTCTCAAACCAGACGAGACACAGCTCAAGTATCCAAGGTCATCTGTGGCGTTGGCTACCATGTTGGACCCACAGCTGGCCCTGCCCCCGCCTGCCCACAGCTGCTGTAAGGGGAGGGCTGAGCTGGGCGCGGGGAGAAGGTGGGACCGCAGAGGGCGGAGCAGCTGGGTCTCCTGCAGGGACAGTCACCCAGAGCATCAGCTTCCTGGGGTCCGTGGGCCCAGCAGCACCGCAGCCTGTCCAGGGTCTGATTGGAGTGGAGGCAGGTCCGCGCCCTCGCTCCACACGGCAGAAGCCAGCTAGCTCGTGGTTTGAAACTTCCCGTACAGCAGTAATGTTTTCACATGCCGCAGTGAATGCTAGCGGGGCCCGTGAAAACCGAACGGACCTCAGAACCAGCTGGAATAGGCTGAGAATGACCTTGGTGTTTAATGAAATCCAAGGTGAAAGTCGAGGAGGTGACAGTTTTATGGGGCTGCTAGGAGCTGGCAAGGTGGGAGGAGAGAAGGGAAGGACCCCTCTTCCTGCCCTCTGCTCCTGCCAGCGCTCACACATGGGGGGTCAAGTAATATTTCAGGGTGTGATACAGGCCTTAACAGCTGAAGAATTTTCCAGAAGGGCAGAAGGTGTTTACACCTCTTATCTTAGATCTCACCCCAGAGGTCTCTCCGGGTCTGAAAAGGCAGCGCTCATGTTGTTGTAATAAATCGCTAACCACCTGTGCTCCCGGGGGAACAGAGACCAGGTAGGCTGGAAGCTGGGTGCTGTGGGTCAGGAGGGTTGGACACTTTGGCCGAGGGCTGGCTGGTGGTCGGTTGTGGACCAAATCTGTGGATGGTTGTTTAATCACAGAGCCCACCCTGAGTTATAAAAGGTCACAAACTGGTTCACTTATTCCTTTTTTTTTTTTGGTTAATTCTCATCCGAGCATATTTTTTCCACTGATTTTTTAGAGAGAGTGGAAGGGAAGGAGGAAAGGGAAGGGGAGAGGAAGAGAGAAACATTGATGTGAGAGAGACATATCGAATGGTTGCCTCTCACATACACTTCGACAGGGGCTGGAACCTGAAACCTAGGTACATGCCCTTGACCAGGAAGCAAACCTAACACCTTTCCATGTGCAGGCCGACGCTCCGACCACTGAGCACACTGGCCAGGGCCACTTCATCCTGCAGTAAATGTAGCTCACTATTGCCCTCTCCCCAGAAATGTCCAGGCCCTCACATTTTCAATCACGAGACCTTGATCAGAACAACCGTGTGGAACCCCCTGTCTGGAAGCTTCAGTTCTCTGACTCTGCTGGTCTCACCCAGTGTTCTCCAGCCACTTAGGATAATGCTGTGTGCCGTGATTGTGTGTGGATGCGTGTCCCCTCCCCTGCTGGGTTAGAAGATGTTTAAACAGCAGCGTCCGGTTCTCCACCTCCCTGATGTGCCCAGCGCAGAGGTTCAGAAGCAACGGCTGAAGGAACTAATGGGACCCCCTGGCTCCCCGTGGCTCCCGGCATCGCTGACCGTGCCTCTTTGGTCTGACTTCCCTGGAGCGTGAGGCCTTCCTCTTGCCCGATTCTCTCTCTTCCTTTCTGGCTTTGCAAGAACAAATGGGAAGTCTCAATTAACTGCGCAAGATGGTCTAGTTAACCAAATGAATGAATGATTAAAGTTAACTGGAGAGTAATCAGCAAACATTTTTCTGGTTGCCATGAAACCCCTTGTTGAATGTATTTCTAAATATAGACATGCCCATCTGTCTTAGGAACAGGAATATAATGAGCATAATCGAACTTCTGTTGGATAAAGCTCATGACAGGATCGGCATTTCTCCCGACGGTTGGCTCTCCAGGCTGCCCGCCCTCAATGCCTTCGGCATTCACCGCCGGGCAGCCTTCTCCAAAGGGTTGCATGGCCCCGGGCACTTCTTTTCCTAAACATGAGTCAGCAATCACTTTCCCATTTCAACCCAAAGCTCTGCGAGAATGTGGAGTAGGATGTGCCAAATGAAAGGCCAAAAACATTCTATGAAATCTACTTTGTAAACCGTAAAAGGGGTTGGCAGCTACTGTGGACCCACACTTGCCCCCCTTCTTAATTAGAGAACAAAAATCTATTGTGTTCATGCAGCAGGTGACCATGTAATTGAGAGGAGCTGAGCTGGTTCTCCAGCCCCTGGGGCAGTAACCCGTGATCAGTTCACCAGCCCTCTCCACAGGATGTGTTTAAGGTTCCTGAAACCGTGGCATGGAGGGCAGTCTGCTGAGGGCTCCTGGAGAAGGTCTTCTATCTCTTAAAAGGAGGCACAGACTGTTCTCTCTTCCCGCCTGGGGTGATACCAAGTACAGATGAGATGGCCGGTGCCGTAGCAGCCACGTTGTGACCATGAGGGGCAAGTCTTGTTATTAAAGCCAACAGGCTGGCAGAACAGAAAGATGCAAGAATATTGCTCCAAAGTTCATCACCGGCCATTGCCCAGCACCCTGCACACACCGACCTTCCCGTGCTGGTTTAAGTTATCAAGTTAGACTTTCTCTGACTTAGAGTTGGAAACTTGATGGAAACACAGGGCTCCGACCTCTTTCTGGTTTCCAAGTAGAGGCAGCAGACAACAAAGCTGATTAGTTAACCGTTCCAACTGCCTGCCTCTGCTTCATCACAACTTTAACTTGAATTTTACATTGTGTATCTGCTAGGGGACTTTGGCAGCCCAGTCTCTCACCTGCAGGAGCTCTCCGCACTGCCTCGGCCCTCCCACTGGCTCCCTGTCCCTCTGCACCTGCTGTCCTCACCCCGAGGGCCCACAGGGAAAGGGCTGTCTCCAAGCCTCACCAGCGTGTCTGCCCAGCTCCTCTGCTTTCGCCCGAGGTCAGAGCTCCTTGCTGACCAGGGCCTGCGGTAAGTCTCAGAGCCACCCGATCTGTGGGCCGGACAGCATGCGCCCCGGGCTTCTAGCCAGGGTGGCCGCCTGCACCCGACACGGCTTCCACAGAGGCGGGGGAAGTCCCTCCACCATAGCAAATACTTCTTCCCCTTTGGCCACCAGTTTTATTATTTTTAAAAGTTTCCTACAGTAAAATTCACCTTTTTGGTGTACAAGTCACGCTTTGGCACAAGTTTAGCTTCTGATAACCCCTCATGGTGGGGACGCAGAGCGGTGCCCCAGCTTCCCCCAGACCAACCAGCCCAGATCCCCAGCTCTGCCTTCGAAAGAATGCCTGTCAGTGGGGTGGACCATTCGGACCCTGTGTGTCTGGCTCCTGTCATCAGCTGCTGTGTGCAGCCCAGCTCAGCCTTGCTGCTGAGTCGGTCTCTGTGGTGCGGGACCCAGGCAGCAGGGCTGTTGGTGAGTTGTGATTGGGTGTAAAGCTGCCTTTGAGAGGAGCTGAGCTCAATTCTCTGACTCTGCTGGGCTGAGCTGGGCGGGGGGAGAAGGTGGGACCGCAGAGGGCGGAGCAGCCGGGTCTCCTGCAGGGACAGTCACCCAGAGCATCAGGGGAGACAGTGCTCCGTGAGTGCTCACTTTCATGTGTGCAGGGCTGCGCTGTTGACCGGGGAGGCGATGGAGGCGTCATACTCTCCTATCACAATTTGTAATATTCCCCCACAAAGACTCTCCTGGTTTTCCCGGGAGACTGTGGGACTGAATCTCAGCTAGGTGGCCAGGCAGCTCTCACACATTACGTCTGTGAGGGGCGCTCATGCCCACTACCTGAGTCAAGATGCAATTTGGACTCTCCAGGAGCACAGGTGGGCGCAGGGCCTTCCAGTCCTTAGGGTTGGGGTGTGTGTGGCGGGGGGCTGGGCACCCCAGCACTGACGCTCAGACCCACTGACTGTTCACTTGGTTGAGGTCAACCAGCGAAGGCGCCGTCCTCCCGGGTGACAGTGAGTGGCCAGTGTCCCTCCTCGCATCGGACTGACTGCAGCGTGGCCGTCAGTGCAGGCGGCGGAGGCGCGAGCTCCGGGAAGAGAGTGGAGGGGCCTGGTGGGTCAGAGGCCCTGGCTGTCCCGTGGAGCGGACTTTATCAGGGCTCCCTGTGCCCCCACCCTGGGCCCGGCAGCAGTCCCACAGATCTGTGCCCAGAGTTACCCCGGGTCTCCTGTCACCCAGGCGTGTGCAGGGCGGGCCTCCCAGGCCCGGTGAGCCTGCCGTGGCCCCTGGCACACGCGTGCATAGAGCAGGCGCCCGCCACCGGAGTCTGCCGTCGGTCACACCCACACTGGTCTTTGAGGAGCGGTCCCCAGGCTGCCTGCGGCAAAGGAGCTGAGAGGCTGGGCCTGGGGCCCCTGCTGGCTCCCTCAAAGCTTCAGTCCCCTCTCCCTGGCCCAAGAGGCAGCTCCTGTCCCCTCGCTCCGGGGACAGACAGACTCACTGCAGGAACAGTCTCCAGCCTCACAGTGCGTCCTGTCCCTGTGACCAGCTGACCCCAAAGGGTAAGGGAAAGTGAGGGGCGCTGCGGGGGCAGGAGGTGGGGTGGCGCCACAGCACATGCCATGTAGGCAGGCTGTCTCAGGAAGTGGTTGCCAGTGAAAAGAAACGAAACCGGCGGGAGTGCTGCTCAGGTCGCAGGGGAGCCCTGAGGATCCCAGGCTCAGAGCCGCCCGCAGGCCTGGGTGCCTCCAGCCCCACCTCCGAGGCTTCCTCCTCGGGCGCTCCTGGCAACTCCAGGCTCTCCTGCCCCAGGTGAAATTCACCCAAGAAAACACAAAAGAAAAAAAAAACACAAAAGAAAACACAAAAAGCTTGCGCCTCTCTGCGTGATCCAAGAAAACCCCTCATTGTGTCTCCCTGGCTCAGACAGGCCACATGTCACCAATGGCCAGGTGAGGGGGCATTCTATCACCTGCTGGGCCAACTCTCCTTCCTGGAGAGGGTGTGGCATCAAGTCCCTCAGGAAATCTATTCCTGCAAAGAGAGGGAGGGGTAGAGGGCGGAGAAACCTCAAGGCACTTACCTACCCCCACCTCTAGGTAAAGTTGGCTCCCGGAGGCCTGAGGCATAGTTTGGGGGGTCAGATGGGGAGGAAATAGCAGTGCAAGGGTCTCCGGTGTCTCTGCTGTCTCCTCCTGTGGGGGACCCCCAGGGAGAGGGCTGACTCCAGGCAAGAAAGCCCCTCTGGGCATTTCATGGCCACACCTGAAGGGGGGGACGTGGGCGGGCCTCCAGCTCCCACCGCCTCCTGGTCTGCACCACAAGCTCCTTCCAATGTCTCGCTGGACCCGAAGATCTCAGGAAGGGCTCTGCTCACGAGCACACAGGAAGGGGGCGCTGTGGAGGGGGCGGCTACCCCATGAATGTCAGCGGTAACGTGTGGGTGATCCAGGAGGACTGTGGGCAGGTCCAGCCAGACCAGCTTCCCAGCTCCGCCCCCCTCGTCAGGTGCAGTTTCCTGAGGTCGAAGCCACTTTGATAGGCATTGACCTGCCTTCAGGGCTGCAGGCGTTCGGAGATGACTATCCGCCGGCGCCTCTCTGGTTGGTATTGAGAACACGTCAGAGCGCAGACATTGAACCACTACGCGGTGATGAGCTGGTGAAAATGCCCGCGATGGCGTGATTGATCATCGCATATTAACTCAGATTATTAGGAAAGGAGAGTATGATGCCTCCATCGCCTCCCCAGCCAACCATCCATCTTCCTGTCGGTGTTTTTTCTTCGGTGCCCACTTTTGGGTCCTCAATTAATTAGTCGATTAGACGATGGACAAAGTGACTTGCAAGGTGTCCTGCAGCCGAGACCCCCTCCTGAGGGGAGGTTTCCATACAGAACCGCAGCAGGTCAGGTCTGCAAGCTTTCCTCTCTGCAGCGGGACACCTGCAGGGCCGCGCAGCGCTCCCAGAAGGCTGGCTCCTGGAGCAACCAGGCGCTTTCAGGGTCCCGTTTCTGCCTGTGTCCTTTGTGTCCTTGGTGGGACAGAGGGTGGCTGTGCCCTTGGTTTTATAGAAGAAAAGTCACATGTTCTGAAATGTACAGAACATGTCTCTGGGCTGGTGTTTTCTGGGCCCCAGGGGAAGGACAAGAGTCAAACTCTCAACTGCTGAGCGGGCAGACGACAAGAGAAGTCTCCAAATTGCCCCCCTGCCTGGCTGCAGACCCCGAGTCCCCCTGCCTGTCTCCTAGGAAGACACCTTAGAGGCAGGAGAAGAGAACTCACTGGAACCTCAGGTTGGATTTATTCTTTCAGCGAGCATTTAGTGAGCACCTGCTGTATGCGTGGGGCTGCAGGAGGAGCTGTAAGGACTGGAGGCAGGGAGACCTCCGGGGGACCTGTTCCCTGACAGAGCAGTAGTTACTGGAACAGGTGCTGGAATGAGACTCAGTGTCCTTGCATCTGGGCAGGTCATCCAAGCCTTGGTTTCCCCATCTGTAACATGGGCAGAGGGCCATTCTGTGCCTCAGGTGGTTGGTAAATTCCATGAGATCCTCTTGCCCATGAAAAGCTCAATACAGCTCAGTAGATGCTGGCTATTAAGTTAATTAGGGGAAGGCCATGCAGAGGTCACAGCACAGAGCAGGCTGCACTTGAGCCACCAGGAGGCTCTGATCATTCAGACCTCAAGGTCACCTGCAGCATCAGCATTGCCAGGAAGCTGGGCAAGTGACCTGCTGATTCACACACCAGAAGGAAACACTCCTTGTTTCCAGCCTCTGGGGTTGGGGGATGTTCGTTACTCAGCATTATTACAGCTGCTGCTGACTGATACAGATGAGTCTCAGTGTGATGGTCAAAAAATCCTATCTATAATAATAAAAGCGTAATATGCTATTTAGACCGGATGTCCTTCCAGACATCCTTCCATCCTTCTGGACAAAGGGAACCCTGGGTCCTGGGTGCCTGCCAGCTGCCAGAGGGAAGCCCAGGTCCCGGGTGCCAGAGGGAAGCTGGTGCCGGCAGCTGGGGGAAGGAAGGCCTAGTCTTGCATGAATTTCGTGCATCAAGGCTCTAGTATAATAAAAGCATAATATGCAAATAGACCAAACAGCCGAACAGTGGAACGACCATCCAGACGACCATCCGGATGACCATCTGGGACCACGCTATGACACCTACTGGTGCCAAGCCAGCCAAGGCGGGTGTAATGCGATTGGTTGGGGGCCCAACCATCGCCCCATGATTGCCCCCCAGAGGGAGGCCCAGGCCACTGATCAGCAGTCTGCGGTGGGTGAGCAGGGCTCCCTCTGAGAGGGAAGCCCAGGTCCTGGGTGCTGGAGGGAAGCTGGTGCTGGCAGCCGGCAGCCGGGGGAAGGAAGACCTACTCTTGCACGAATTTTGTGCGTTGGGCCTCTAATATGAAATATCCCTTAAGAACATTGATAGGCATTCTCTCATCCCGAAAGTGAGCACAGCTTGAAACCCAGAATAGATGGCTCCAAGCCACCTGGAAAACAATATGGCTGTTTACAGTTTAAAAGGAAATTCGAATTTGAAACGAGGCAGTATTTTGTATGAGGTCTTTTGTAGGGTGTATAAGACCAGGGTGTCCACCAATGCACTTACTTCTCAACAAAAATTTTAAAGGTTTCACCCTGGCACAGAAGGCTCATGGCTTCGATTCCCAGTCAAGGGCACATATCCGGGTTGCAGGTTCGATCACCAGCCCCGGTCGGGGTACATATGGAGGCAACCAACCTATGTGTCTCTCTCACATAGGTGTTTTTCTCTCTCCCTTCTGGCACTCACTCCCTTCCACTCTCTCTAAAAATCAATGGAGAAAATATCCTTGGGTGAGAATTAACAAAAAATAAAAACAAAAAGTAAAACATTTTAAAGGTGTTTTTTTTTATCTAATGCTTAACTCAGTCACTTCAATTGTTGTCAATTGATAATCTAATAAGGTCAACAGGACCACCAGCTCCCCGGCAGCCAGTTCACATCACGGTCCTTCTCTGAAGTCCGTCTCCACTGAAAACTTTCCCCTGTATTCAGTTCTAACGCATGGACACATGTTTCTTGCCAGTGACACAGTCTGCTTTCCCCTTGCAATGCAATAGTTAAATTCTCTCTCCCTGCTGTGCTGTTCAGCCCTCTGTGTTTCCTGCGACATCTCAACGTTCCTCTCGCTTCTGCTCTCCTCACCCTTCCCCTTAACTTGCCCTTTTTTGTTTCTTTGTTGCAATGCCTTTTCCCCTAACATGAGCTTTGAACTTAAAAACCTGCAACCCGCATTATTGGAATAGGAATCTGGGGAGCCTCATGCCTGCCAGCTAGTGCAGTGACGGCGAACCTATGACACGCGTGTCAGAGGTGACACGCGAACTCATTTTTTTGTTTGATTTTTCTTTGTTAAATGGCATTTAAATATATAAAATAAGTATCAAAAATATAAGTCTTTGTTTTACTATGGTTGCAAATATCAAAAAATTTCTATATGTGACACGGCACCAGAGTTAAGTTAAGGTTTTTCAAAATGCTGACACACCGAGCTCAAAAGGTTCGCCATCACTGAGCTAGTGTGTGGCTCCTGGGGCTGCACTTCAGTCTCCCAGAATGACTGGCTCCCAGCAAGGCCTCCTCCTCCAGGTTGGTCTGGTCCCTGAGCTGCTCTTCACAGGAGATGATAATCCTCTGATAACATAATCATCCCCATGGCAACTGGAGGCCAAATCACAAACAGGATTATGACTTCAAGGGCCGATCTGAGTCTCTCACCCGCTGCTTAAGCATCTCAGGTAAGAGCCTGGAGGCTGCATGCCGGATGCCCAAGCCAAGAAATCAACCTGACTTCTCTCCATCAGCGTCAGGCACGCACACAGCAAAGCAGACAGCCCTTCCGCGTGGTCCGCTGTGTCTGTGTTATCCTGCCCCCCCTCCCACTAATGAGTTTTACAACACGGGTGAGTGTTGCTCGGGTGACCAGCAGGCCAGAGCAGATTCTTGGAGTCCCCGCACCCTCTCCTGACCCTGGGCTAGAGGTGTACCAAGGGCGGGGGGAGAACCAGCAGACGAACTGCTCTGCTTCTAGGGTAGGCGAGGACAGTGAGGCCCGTCCAGGCTCAGTGGACGGCACCATGAGCCCGAACCCTGGTGTCCAACCCACTGGGTTTCAGCTTCGGCCTTTGACCTTTGATGAGTTACTTAGCTGAGTAGCACCTGGAGGTTGGCCCCTGGGGAAAGATTGTACGGTATTCTTTCCAGTTCTGATTGAATGGCTCAGCGTATTCCAGGGCCAGCGAAGGTGGTGTAAGAGCAGAGGAGGTGATGTGGCCTGGCCAGTGAGGCCCACAGAGCCCTCTGTGTTCTGGGGACACTGTATGGGTCTCCCAGGCACCCCAGCTGGTTAGGCAGGACAATTGCCCATTTCACAGATGTTGAAACTGAGGCTTAAGGAAATTCCATGAGACTCCAGATCACATAGCCAGAAGCAGGAGGGGAGGTCACAGACATCCTAACTCCAGCACCCTGGCCAGCGCATCCCGGCCCATGAAGGACCTAAGCTCCCTGCAAGGCTCAGGGGCTGAGAGACAGGGACCAGGTGGGGAGGGTGGCGATAATGCCCTGCGGCAGCTGCCAGCGTGGGAAACTTCCCGTTACCACCGCTCTCGACCACTGGGACTAATTCTCAGGGCCCATGCAGCATTCATGACAGTAATTGGTTCTGCTTACAAACAGCAGTCCCCAGGGCCCTAGCACATGCAAAATGAAAACAAATGAATCACCCCCCAGCATCTCAGGGGGGCATCCACAGCTTTTTATTTAAATGTTTAATATCATAAAACAAGCCTGGCACCCAGAGCGCCCGGTGCCGCCATCAGAGGAAATTGCTCTTCTACGTGAAAGAGAATGGTTTTAGGGCGTCCCCAGAGGAAAAGGTGAGGGAGCGGGTCCCCAGTTGGCCAAACCAGGCAATGATTCTCCCAAATGGTCCCAACGAAGCCTCAGTTCCCTGAGCTGGGGCTGACTTATGGTAAAAGCAAACACCTCGGCCCCAAAATGACCTCAGGCTACTGACTCCAGGGAGGGGAGGGGGGCTCAGGGGCCCCCACCGCACCCCACTCTCTCATGGTGCCTCTCTCACCTCTGAGCCTCGCGCAGCCTCTGTCCTCTGCTGTCCCGTCCCATGGGGAGCAGAGACTGCCCCTGGGGAGCCCCTGCAGGCCCGAAGGCAGAGGCAGAGTTCACCACGCGTGACTGTTCTCATTGAACTTCCGCCAAACGCAAGAGGAGAAATGACATAACCCAGGGGGTCTCTTATGATTTCCACAGGTTCTCTTGTTTCCCCTTATGCTGTCTCCCGTGAACACCTGCTGCCATGGGCGTCCTAACTCCCCCGTGGGGCCGCCTCGTGCCCCACCTCTGTCCCACAGCTATGTGTTCCTTCCAACCAACTCGGGGCTCAGCCAGGGAACCTGCCTTGGCCCCTTGGACCCAACTGGAAACTTAAAAGGCCCTCAGCTCTCTCCTACCCCCAGCCCAGCCCCACCACGAGGCTCATTCAGGCAGCCTTCCAGAAAGAAGCCTGAGAGCCGCCGGGAGGGGCGCCAAAGCCGGGAGCAGGAAGCACCCTGGCCTGGCAGTGCCCAGTCGCCAGCCACGGACCCCAGACACAACCCTGGACTGGCAGCGCCCAGCCACCAGCCACGGACCCCAGACACATGCATCAACTCATCGAGGCCACTGAGCCAGGCTCAGAGCAGCAGACCAGCCCGGCCAACGCATCCACTCATGGGAAGATAGACTGCAGTGGTCCCCACGAGCCACTAGTGGAGGGTTGTTCCTTACATAGCGGTACTGAGGCAGCAGGTAGCAGATACAAGCAGAGCCCTTACCTTTCATGAAGCACCTGCTGTGTGCCCCGCCATGTCCCCCCATTCCCCACGATGCCCCACTATGCCCCGCCATGTCCGCCATGCCCTGCCATGCCCCACTATGCCCCGCTGCACCCCATGATGCCCCGCTACACCCCGTGATGCCCCGCTACACCCCATGATGCCCCGCTACACCCCACTATGCCCCGCTACACCCCATGATGCCCCGCTACACCCCACTATGCCCCACTACACCCCATGATGCCCCGCTATGCCCCGTGATATCCTGTGATGCCTGGCTATGCCCTACGATGACCCCTGGTGCCAGATGAGGCTGGGGTCATGCCCGTTTGTGCGATAAGGGTGTCTGCCTTGCACAGGAGAGTCAGCAGGGGACGCTGGTTGGAACCGGGAGCAGTCCATCACCAGTCCACCTGCCTCCACTCAGCCAGGTGCCCCAGGAGCAGGAGCAGGTGACAGTCCACCTCACTCCATGGCCCCCAGTGTGTCCTGCCTCGTCCCTGCAAATGCTCCATGAACAAACTGCACCCTGGTGTCTCAAGCGGACCCGCAGGTGAGGGGCTCCTCTGCAGCTGCCCGTCCACGTTCCATGCTCATCCGCACCCTCCTGTCCTGTGGTGTGATGCGGTTCGTCCACCCCCACCACGAGAGCAGGCCCGCGTCCTGCGGGGTCACTGCCCTCCCCACCCAGGGGCGGGGGGTGACCGTTGCTCTCCACCGCGAGTCTCCTGGTTGGAATCGCTCACCTAGAGGCACGAAGGGAGCGTACCTGCGCTGGGTCAGATTCATGCAGCCCCTTCCATTCCCCACAGCTCGTGGGCGGGGAAGAGGCCTGCTCTGCCACGTGGGAGTGTTTGATTGCTTGGAACAGCCTTAGCACTGCTTCTTGTCTTTCAGAGCTTCTCCCCTTGGCTGCATGATAGACCCGCCCGGGGGGGCTGGGACAGAGACAGATGACCTGGTCCCACCCCGGGCCACGTGCACGGGCACTCTGGGTGAACTGGATGTGCAGCTGGAGTGGACACCCCCATCCCCAAGTTCAGATGAAAGGCAGAGTTTTAGCCAACTCCTCTCTATCAGGATGCGACGTCTCTCCCCAGGGAGGGCCCGGCAAAGCCGCCTGCGAGCGGAGCCAACAGTCCTACCTCCTTCGCCCAGCCAGCCCACCACAGCGGGTCTTTCCTGCAGCTGCTCACACAGGCCACTGCTTTGGAGAGACTACTGAGCTGGAAGCACGCACACCGGCTTGAGGAAGGGGTGCCCCACTTTCTCAGCTGGGGACCCCAGGGCTGTGCATTGCTGCCCAGTGTCCTTGTTTGGCTGTGTGGCCTTAATTTCCTCCCTCACTGGACATGAATGGCACTGAGCATCTATTTACACCTGAGTGCCTCCTGCCTGCCCAGGTTGACAAGCTGAAAAGAACATGTTCTAGAACCCTCTGAGCAGACTGATGCTGAGGTGGCCCCAGCGATCCCTGATGTTGACCCTAGCCAAGAGCCACATGGGACTGAGGCCTCTGTCCCGCAGCCCTGACCTTGGAGGCAAGTCCTTCCCCAGGTGAGCTTCCAGATGAGACCCCAGCCCTGGCCCACACCTGGTTCACAGCCTCATGAGAACCTGCAGCAGAGAAGCAAGCCCAGCTCCCCGGCCCCGGCCACAGAAATGGCGAGGTGGCCAGGCCGGCTGGCTTTGGGGCAAAGCGGCAGGCAAGGAATACACCTCGCCTCTGCAGTTGTGGGTGAGGGTTAGTCTGCCACCCAGACGCTCCCATCAAGATAGGGAGTCGGGAAGCAGGCCGTCTTCCGGGTGCCGTGGCTGATACCTGCCCGAGTCTGTGCCAGGCCAGCAGCTGGCCATTGCCCCGGCCAGGCTGCCACCACAGTCTGAGCAGCTTCCCAGTTACGACAGCAGCAGATTCCGAGCCCAGTTTCCCACCGAGCGATCGTGCTGCTGGGATCAGCACCTCAGGGGCGGTCTCCCAACTCCCACCTCCTCCATGGTCCAAGGCCGTGGCTGCCACCAGGTCACATCTGCACAGCCTGTGCCCACACAGGCCCCGTGTCCACCTCCCGGCCATTCCCCCCTCCCCCACCCGGC
>NW_005371769.1:2150627-2151343 GCF_000412655.1 Myotis brandtii | reverse complement strand
CCCTTTCACCCATCCGACCATCCCACCAGCCCCAACTCTGAAGCTGGTGCTTCCTCCACTCTTTTTACAGCCAAGAAAACCCAGACCCAGGCAGCGAGCCCGCTGGCCAAGGTTAGAAATGATGGAGCTCGGACCCTCCAGGCCAGACCAGCTCTCTCCTTCCCTCCCCACGGGGCTTCCTGGGAGCTATAGCTCTGCGGCTTCTGAGTTCCACTACGCATACAGCCTCTGCTTCCACAAACAGGGACCCACCGTGAAGATGGCCCCAGACACTGTTCTCTGAGTCCCTCCCAGGAAGCTCGCTCGCTTGTCACACGAGGCAACCACAGGCTCACCCACTGGTCATTTCAGGGACGCCAGTGCCTGCTATGGCCAGATCACGGCCCTCTCCAAAGAGCCCGACCACAGCGACCCACGCTGCTTGGTTCCCTCCCCCTTTGAACAAAAAAGCTCATCCTCGCCTCTGCCCTGTGCCTGGGCTGTGCTGACCAGGAGGTGCCTTCCCTCGGTTCCTCCTTCACATGGGCGTGGTGTCTGCCCTTGGCTGCCCTGCCCACGCCGGGGCAGCTGTGACCCAGACCTCTGCGTCCCCAAGTCACAGTGACACCATAAAGCACCTCCACACTCTGGCTGTGGTCAAACATTACTCCTCCCCACATGGGAGATGCCAGAGGCCAGAGGCCTGAGATAGCGAAGAATGCCCCTCCCTCCTCCTG
>NW_005371769.1:2148638-2150097 GCF_000412655.1 Myotis brandtii | reverse complement strand
GCATACAGCCTCTGCTTCCACAAACAGGGACCCACCGTGAAGATGGCCCCAGACACTGTTCTCTGAGTCCCTCCCAGGAAGCTCGCTCGCTTGTCCGACGAGGCAAGCACAGGCTCACCCACTGGTCATTTCAGGGACGCCAGTGCCCGCTATGGCCAGATCACTGCCCTCTCCAAAGAGCCCGACCGCGGCGACGGGGCTGGAAGGACCCACGCTGCTTGGTTCCCTCCCACTTTGAACAAAAAAGCTCATCCTCGCCTCCACCCTGTGCCTGGACTGTGCTGACCAGGAGGTGCCTTCCCTCGGTTCCTCCTCCACAGGGGCGTGGTGTCTGCCCTTGGCTGCCCTGCCCACGCCGGGGCAGCTGTGACCCGGACCTCTGCGTCCCCAAGTCACAGAGCCACCATAAAGCACCTCCACACTCTGGCTGTGGTCAAACATTACTCCTCCGCACGTGGGAGAGGCCAGAGGCCAGAGGCCTGAGGTCTCGAAGAATGCCCCTCCCTCCCCTGACCACATGCCTTCTTGGAGAGCACCAGAGGGAGGGGCAGAACTCTTACCTGCTGAGCACTTAACTGAGTCATACAAGTAAAAACTGTAAAACTACAAAGACATTTTAAACTATGGGATTAAACTGAGATTAATAAATTGGACTCTATCTTGTCCCCTCCCCGCACTTTTACCTAGAAGATGGGAGCATGTAAGGCAAATCAGAGCAGACTTAGCGAAATAAGAAAACGACATTTTTAGCACAGCTGAGTATAATGTGAGTAAATTAAAAAGGTTTCCACCTATGTATGTATTGCATGCTCCTCTTTTTGCCAAACACACTCAACAAATGCATTATTACTTTTTGATTTCACAAACAGCATTATTGTATTTCCTTGTGATTTCTGGTCTCTACCTGACATATCTGTATGCTTTCTACAACACTTATATCTAGCAAGATCAAGATGGCTACAGACTCCAGTAGCAAGTACCAGAAGTACAACCATTTGGATTATAGATTTGTTGATGAATCCTTAGAGTTTTTCAAATATTTGCTTACTATATTTTGAGGCTGTGTTATTAGGTGCCATTCACCTCCCCTGTCCCCCCCCCCCTTCCTGACTACCCTCCCCTGTCCCCCTCCCTCCTCCTGACCACACTCCCCTACCCCCTCCCTCCTCCTGACCACACTCCCCTAGCCCCTCCCTCCTCCTGACCACACTCCCCTAACCCCCCTCTCCCTTGGCCACGCTCCCCTGTCCCTGCAGTCCAAGGACCCTGGGGGAGAGCCCTGTCCAAGATAACTGTCTTCACTTCGCCCTCCACATGCTGAAGCTGTGGTCCCTGACCTGTGACAGGAGACAGGGCCAGGGGACATCCTTTCTTTTTCTTTATATATTTTTTTCACTGATTTCAGAGAGGAAGGGAGAGAGAGAGAGATAGAAACATCAATGATGAGAGAGAATCTTTG
>NW_005371769.1:2136895-2148509 GCF_000412655.1 Myotis brandtii | reverse complement strand
GGAGTGAGAGGTGCCCACGGGCACAGTACCCACACGGGGCACAGGAGTGAGAGGTGCCCACGGGCACAGTACCCACACGGGGCACAGGAGTGAGAGGTGCCCACGGGCACAGTACCCACACGGGGCACAGGAGTGAGAGGTGCCCACGGGCACAGTACCCACACGGGGCACAGGAGTGAGAGGTGCCCACGGGCACAGTACCCACACGGGGCACAGGAGTGAGAGGTGCCCACGGGCACAGTACCCACACGGGGCACAGGAGTGAGAGGTGCCCACGGGCACAGTACCCACATGGGGCACAGGGAGTGAGAGACACCCACAGGCACAGTACCCACATGGGACATGGGGAGTGAGAGGTGCCCACAGGCACAGTACCCACACGGGATATGGGGAGCGAGAGGTGCCCACGGCCACAGTACCCACATGGGGCACAGGAACGAGAGGTACCCACAGGCACAGTACCCACACGGGACATGGGGAGTGAGAGGTGCCCACGGGCACAGTACCCACAGGGGACACGGGGAGCGAGAGGCGCCCATGGGCACAGTACCCACACGGGACATGGGGAGTTAGAGGCACCCACAGGCACAGTACCCACACGGGACATGGGGAGCGAGAGGCGCCCACAGGCACAGTACCCACACGGGACATGGGGAGCGAGAGGCGCCCACAGGCACAGTACCCACACGGGACATGGGGAGCGAGAGGCGCCCACAGGCACAGTACCCACACGGGACATGGGGAGCGAGAGGCGCCCACAGGCACAGTACCCACACGGGACATGGGGAGCGAGAGGCGCCCACAGGCACAGTACCCACACGGGACATGGGGAGCGAGAGGCGCCCACAGGCACAGTACCCACACGGGACATGGGGAGCGAGAGGCGCCCACAGGCACAGTACCCACACGGGACATGGGGAGCGAGAGGCGCCCACAGGCACAGTACCCACACGGGACATGGGGAGCGAGAGGCGCCCACAGGCACAGTACCCACACGGGACATGGGGAGCGAGAGGCGCCCACAGGCACAGTACCCACACGGGACATGGGGAGCGAGAGGCGCCCACAGGCACAGTACCCACACGGGACATGGGGAGCGAGAGGCGCCCACAGGCACAGTACCCACACGGGACATGGGGAGCGAGAGGCGCCCACAGGCACAGTACCCACACGGGACATGGGGAGTGAGAGGCACCCACAGGCACAGTACCCACAGGGGACATGGGGGGCGAGAGGTGCCCACGGGCACAGTACCCACATGGGGAACAGGGAGTGAGAGGCGCCCACGGGCACAGTACCCACAGGGGACATGGGGAGCGAGAGGTGCCCACGGGCACAGTACCCACACGGGACATGGACACATGGGTGAGGATTAACACAAGAGAGAGAGAAACACAGTGCCTATGGGAGAATCCTATCTAATAAAGAGGGAATATGCTAATTGACCCTCACACCGTCGCAGAGATGGCAGCACCCACAGCTAATAAGGAGGGAATATGCTAATTGACTGTCACACCCTCAAAGATGGGTGCCCACAGCACCCACAGCTAATAAGGAGGGAATATGCTAATTGACTGTCACACCCTCAAAGATGGTGGTGCCCACAGCCACAAGATGGCCAGCAGGGGAGGGCAGTTGTGGGCAATCAGACCAGCAGGAAAGGGCAGTTGGGGGTGACTAGGCCAGCAGGGAAGGGTAGTTAGGGAAGACAGGGCTGGCAGGGGAGGGATGTTGGGGGTGACCAGGCCTACAGGGGAGGGCAGTTGGGGGGACCAGGCCTGCAGTGGAGGGCAGTTAGGGGTGACCGGGCTGGCAGGGTTGGGCCTAAACCAGCAGTTGGACATCCCCTGAGGAGATGGGCTGGGCTGAGGGACACCCCCCCTCCCAGTGCACAAATTTCATGCACCAGGCCTCTAGTATAAAATATAAAAGGTCTCACATAGATGCAATTGGAATCCCAAAGGGAGGTGCCATGTGAAGAAATGGTGGTCAATATTGCTCCAAATTTGAGGAAAATGAACAGTCTTTAGATCTAAAAAGCTTGTTTTACCCAAAGCAAGATGAACACACAAACATAGAAACACATAGCATCTATCTAGGCACATCATAGTCAAAAAAGTAAAAACCAAAGCTAAAAAAGGAAATTTTAGAAATGATCAGAAAAAAGAAATGGGGCATAGCAATTCAGGGAACTCTAAGAGTCCAAATTTGGAAGCTAACCTGTAGAGTATATATCACCCCACATAAACTCTATAAGTATATCCACACTTCTAGAGAAGTTAGCATTGCCTATCAGGTAAATTGAGCAGCAATGACAATGCAAAAGGAACACATTGCTTATTCCCAAAGAACATCACGTTGAAACGCTGCTCACAAAGTCTGGGAGAGAGAAGAAAGAGCTTCGGAACACCCGTTAGGGCTCTGATCAGAAAGATCTGCTGATTTACTTGGTTTCAGAAACTGCAAAACACTTTGAAAGTCTAATGGGGAGACATATAGGATTCTTAATATTTCTTTTAAAAAAATAAAACAGCGTCGTCCTTTCTCTCGTTAAGAGATCGCTGCAAAGATGGGACAGAATGGTACTGCCAGCTTGCCTTATCGGTGGCCACCTGGCTAAAGGTAACCTCACCTGGTTGCACCTGGCTAAGGGTAACCCTCACCGTCACAGAGAAAAGAGGGTCATCAAACTCAGCCTAGATCCTATTGGCTCCAGTATTACCTTCTGCCCTCCTCCCTATCTCCCTTCTTTCTTTTATTTCATTAATTAGTTGCTTAACTTCAAATGTTAATAAAACATTAAAATATGAAGTTCATTTCTTTTTATTCCTATATATCAATTCCCTCTCTTCTACCATAGCAGAGGGAACTGGTACAATAATTTTGATGTGTAGCTCATGGCTTTTGTATAGTGTGTGTGTGTGTGTGTGTGTGAGAGAGAGAGAGAGAGAGAGAGAGAGAGAGAGAGAGAGAGAGAGAATTTACACAAGAATCAGACTGTGTATGTTGACCTCCTCAGTAGACCATAAATTGTTAGATCTGTCCACGCTGCTATGCATGGTCTGGTCTGTTTATAACAACTACTGCCTGGCGGTCCCCACTTTGTCCCCTCCCAATGATGAATATTTCCCCCACAACTTCCCTGTTGCTGACACAGGGCAATGGCAGCCTTCCACACTGCACATGGCACGAGGGCAGGAACTCGGGTGGGATTGCTGCGTAGACCTGAGCTTCCCTATTTCAGAGGAGCCAGCACATTGCAAATCTCCCTCCCAGCGGTAAATGCCCCCCAGTGCGGCAGCCCTGTCTCCCCCGCCCTGCATGCTGTGCTCAGACTTCTCTCTCCTCAGGTCTGATCGTGTGGGAGGAACGGTGCTCCAAAGCTGGTGGCGTTGCCTTTCCCTGAATCCCAGCACGGTAGCGTGTCCTTCGTTTCTACTATCTCATTCTTTTTTTGGAGGCATTTGACACCTGGGCAAGTGTGTCTAGTGATGGCTTTGGTTTTCTCTCCCCAAAGAGCATATTTGAAGATGCTAAAATAATCTTCAGGGCTGTACCTTTTGCATGTTAATCTCTGTGTTTGATGCTGGGTGATTTACAAGGGTCCACATGTGGAAACTGAACAAATCCATGAGCGGCAGCTGCCTCACTGATGGTCGGGTTCCCTGTTCTGTTATCCGGTGAAAAGAAAAGCAACAAGCCAGCAAAGCTTTATTTTAAAAAGGGGGGGGGGAGGGAGCTCGAGGGGGAGGAAAAAAAGAACTATAGAAGGGAAAGAAAGGAGAAAAAAGGCCAGAAATAGATCCCCTCCCCCACATGGAGCTGCCGCAGCACCGCCCAGTGCTTGGCCAGACCTCACCCCATTCCCCCCCCCACATCCCGTGGTCCCCCCAACATCATTCCCTACCCAAGGTCCCCGGGGCATTTGGTGATCAGGGGGTCCCCATCCGAGAGGGGCTCGGAGCAGAGCGGCCCAGCCAGCAGGTCTGGAGTGGGGCCTGAGGCCGGCTGCGGAGACCCCCACCTGGATGTCTCCCTCTCCTGGTGGCTCCGAATTCTTGGGGTGAAAGAAAAGGAGAAGCGTGGCCTAACGGAGTGGCCCCGCAGCACCGATGACCCTCGCCTCTGGCGTGTCCAGGCTGATGGTTGTAAGGGGTCCGTCCGGTGGAAGCGGCTTGGGCAGTTCAGTGGGGCCCAGCCTCGCTGTCGGCGGGAAGGCCCTGGACTTCCCACGGTGCTTCCTCCTCTTCTCCTTTTCCTGTTTGAAAGGGAAATATTTCCCAGGAGGCTGGTAACACCAAGGAAAATATGAAGATTCCATTGCTTTAAAGTCCAATGGCTCCAGATCGCTAGAGCAGCGTCCAGGGTCGGCCAGGCCTTGCAGGACATCTGAGAAAGGACAAGAACGGGAAGCTGCTCGGAGCTGTGCAAAGTTGGTGATCCAGGAGAAGACAGACGGGTCGGGAGGCGCACGCAGGGCGTCCACACAGGCGCCAGAGGGACCCTCCCTGACCCTGGCTGTGGTGGTGCTGGAGGCTCCTGGGAGCAGAGCCCTCTCACCAGACAGGAGGCTTTCTTCCCTGATTATGGGAACTCATTCGAACTGGGACGTGGAGTGCTTTGTAGATGAACGCTCACGTCAACATGAGCGTTATTACCCCACGTGGGGTTACTATCCCACGGTCACTGTGAGCAACTCAGGAGGCAGCCCTAGCTCCACCTCCAGGTGCCTGTGACAGGAGGGAGCCCGCAGGGGTGGCTGTGGTGGGAAGGCCTCCTGAAACAAGCGTGCGTTCCATCAGGAGGGTCTGTCTGCTTCCCCTCTTCTTTTGCATCCTGTCTGAATTCTCCTGTTTCGGTCTGGAGAGCCCATTTCTGCCCTAGAACGGTGCTCACTCTGCAGGGTGGCTAGCTGGTCCCTCCTGGGTTCCACCCAATCCCACCTGGACCTCCGGGACCACAGGCACCTCCTCCCTGGTCCCAGCTGCCTCCCAAGGGGGCGGGGCTCGCATCTGGGTCATCCCTCCGCCCTGATGGCATCCTCCCTGAGCCACACGGACGCAGACACCGTCCCTGTGGGAGTTTCACCTGTTCGCCACCCTCATGTGGCACCGAGTTTCCTGTTCCAGAGAATGAATCACCTGGAGTCATCAGAGCAGCCTCAAATCTCACAGCAGCTCCCCTGCCCATCAGTGAGAAAGTGGGCCGTCTCCTGCTCGCATCATCTGGGCTCAGGGTCAAGGTTGGCCAAAGAAACAAAAAGCCATCTTCTTCAGCAAGATTAGCATATCTCTTGGATAATTATATAATCTCCCCATGCTTCCCGGACTCACCTCAGCTGCCTAATCTCAGCAGTGAACTTTGACAATAGGAAATCTCAGGTAATTTCTGTTTGTTTGGGTACTGTTTCCATAGTAATAAGAGTCATTTGAATAAAGAAAGAACACTGTGCCAGGAAATTCTGTCAATAAATAAACTTAATTTTTTTCTATTTTTAAATGCTCACGATGAGATCTAAAGCAGAAAGGAACACCTAAAGGACACCCCAGTCTCCGTATATGTATATATAGGCTTATCTTGCAGGAGAATATATTTTCGATTAATTAAACTTGGAAGGAATAACGGGTGCATGACTGTGTGTCCAGCAGCGATCCCAAAATGCCAAGGAGCTTGTGAATTTCTCCAACAAGAGAAGGGCAAAGGTCACCCACGTGTTTTGAAGACAGGTACACCGTCCTGCCCCCCGCGCCCCTCAGTGCCTGAGGCCTGAGGAGGGCGCACCCCACATAGCCATAGGAGAGAAGCTGACAGCGCCTCTTCAGCATGTCTGCCCCTATTTCTTCGATACAAATGATGGGGCACATTTGGGGCCCCAAACCAGTGCCCTAGAGGCCACCATCCCCCCAAATTTCTTAGCGTGGTGGGTGAGACCGTCACAGCTCTCAGGGAGCTTCCACCGGGTGAGGCTCAGAGCGGGACCCACCGCAGCATGAGGAGGGTCCCTGCCTTCACTCAGGTTCCCCCAGAAGCAGAGCCTGAGGCTAGGGTTCAAGTGCAAGAAGTTGTTTGGGAGGGAGTCCCAGGAAACCTCAGCAGGGACCCGGAGATGTGCAGGGGAGGGAAGGGCCACAGTAAAGGTGTGTCACCAAGCCAGCGGCCACCACGGACACTGGGGCTTACCCACTGGAGGGCCGCGTGGAGCCAGGGAGAATGTGTGCCTGGGAGTCATCGCGCCAGAGGGTGGGGGAGCTGGGGCATGTCTACACCAAGCATGTCAAACTCGTGGCCAGCGGGCCCCATGGCATGCAGCCTGCCGGCCGCGAGTTTGACATGCTTGGTCTACACTGTCCCAGGATCCTGGGTGGTGTGAGCCCTCTGGCACTTGGCCTGCTGGCACAGAGGCAGGCACTGGGCAGGGCAGAGAGGGCTGTGGAGCCAGAGGAGGTGGGTGCTGGTAGAGGCAGGTCAGCAGCACCAGCGATTTCCATTCAGACTCCAAGGTGGGTCAGGGTTTAGAGAATGAGGGGGGCGGAACTGGGGAAAGCTGCCACTGAAGGGAGGGGATAGCAGAGAAGGGGAGAGGGAGGAGCCTGCAACAGCAGGGCCCAGGGATACAAAGACAGGTGACAGCAGGAACCTGTCACCAGGCCAAGGATGAGACAGTGAGGGAGAGGATGCTGGCAGGACCGAGGCAAGTCATGGAGGGGCCGATAACAAACTGGGGCGCAAGGAGGGTGTAAGCCAGGAAGTGGCCCACCCAATTCTGGGCTTTGAAAGAAGCTTATACCCACACAGGGCTGAAGGGCAGTTTGGAGTCTTAGGTGCTGGGAACTGTGGGGGCAGCCGAGCTCAGAGCAGAGGCTGCTTAGGAGGGAAAAGCAGAATATTCCAGAAGCATTGCTGGCTTATTTTCTGCAAACTTACTCCATAAACACGTACATGGCTGCTCCCAGGGCCTCAGTGCCCGTTTCAGGGAATCAGGCCGCTGGTGTTTCTGCGGAAGCTGCATGGTCACCTCGCTGGGCCGCGCCACCTCGGAGTCAGGAAGGGGAACCGACCGCTGGCTTTAGGAGAGACTCACACTGTCCTCTTCCCTCTGCATCTGCATCCACCGCATTTTCAACAGCTGAACGCCTTGCAATGCAGACCACCTGTCACTCCTGGGATGAAGGTGTCTATCGGAGGCGTGGCTCTGGAGGGCGGCGGAGGTGAGTCTAGAGCAGTGGTTCTCAACCTTGGCTGCACATTAGAATCACTTGGGAATCTTTTTAAAATCCTGATTTCTGGGCCTCATCCTCCGGGAATTCTGTTTCTTTGTTATGGGGCGGTCCACAACATTAGTAACAAAGAAACAGAATTTCCGGAGGATGAGGCCCAGAAATCAAGATTTTAGAAAGATTCCCAGGTGATTCTAATGTGCAGCCAAGGTTGAGAACCACTGGTCTATGGGAACAGCGGGCAGCCACACGCTTCCTGGTGGTGGGCCCATTGATACCTTCTGTGGAGCCAGTGCCGACACATGCCGCAGGTGCAAATCGCCATGACAGGCGGAGGGCACAGGTGGGGAGGGGCAGCGCGTCTCTGTGCTGCGGCCAGAGCTCCCTGAGAGCTGTCGCTGCTGACACACTGCGGTCAGCTGTGGGGCTGCAGGGCGGGCTTGCCCACAGGCTGCAGGAGGAGAGCGAGGGGCCTCCCGGGTGGACCAAGGCCAACACCCAGAAGGGCTCCTCGGTACCCCCATGCACCGGGCGGCCAGACCTTTGCAGCGGGAAGGTCTAAAGGGACAAGGAGGAGCATGGGAGTCACGTCTGTGGCCAGGCTGTGCCCATCCGTGCACCCCTCTGTAGAACATGCAAAGTCATGTAAACGCAGCCTCTTTCAAATGGAGTTGTATCTGCAGACCCAGAAGAACTGCCCTGCAGGCCTCACACCTCAACCCTTTGGATGTTAAAACGGCAAAGTAACCTCTGGACTGGATCTGGAGCAACATCGTCTCCCAAACAACTGTTTGCAAAGGCAACAAGAAAGCCACATTATGGTACCAGACGGAAATCAAACATTGTTCAGAATCAGCCTCACTGTGTTACCGGGTCTGCACCAGTAGCAGCACCTTCCTGCTGTGGACGGAACTGTCCCTTCCCTCTGTCTCCTCCCGGAACACCGTTTGGGCTCCTGCCTCAACCGGTGCATCTGGAAGAGCTGTTCTTGTTGATCTCGATCAATGCTCGCAGCCTGTCACTGGGCCTTTCATTTTAGATGAACACACATGTACTCGAGCCAGAGAGGAAGCAGTGCATCCCTGCCAGTGGCTGAGAGGGACTTGGAGGGAGCCACGCTCGGCCCCACCCACTCGGAGAAACAAAGGAGGGAGGGCCCAGCTCCCACTAGGAACCCCTCCTGGCTCCATTTCTCCACGGGAAGCCGGCATCCTCCTGCCCTGCGGTCCCTCACTGTCTCCTTGGTTCTTATCACAAACTCCCCCTGAGTCACTTGCAAGAGCAACCCCCAGGCTGTGGACCCGTCCTGGTGACCTCGGCCACTCCTCCCTAGTGCGTCCTGGAAAAGTCTCCTTCAGCATGTGGTTCCGAGAGACAGAACCTTCCAGAAACAAGCACTCTGTACCAAAACCCTCTGGCCTAGAGTGTTCAGGGTCATGCTCTGCCCAGCCATGTGTCTTCTCTGACCCCCGTGGCCACTGTTCCTCGGGCAGGACTGGCGGGCGTCACGCTCAACCGAGCAGGTGCCAGGCGCTGGGTGCACACCTGGCAGCGCTGAGCTTTCCTTCCAAATGGATGTGACGTGGCTTTGCTGGGGGTTCCCGTCCTCTGTCCTGAAGGCCCCCTCAGCCCACGCCGCAGGCGCCCCATGAAGCTGGGGGAGAAGCATCACCTGTGAATGATGCCGACTTCATTTCGGATCATGTTTCCTTTCACTGAGACCTGGGCGGCGTCACCCCCACCCTGTCCTTCTGTCTCCACCTCTCTGGTGGGATTGTGTGTGTGACACCAGGGCGGCACCACCCCCACCCTGTCCTGTCTGTCTCTGCCTCTCTGGTGGGATTGTGTGTGTGACACCAGGGCGGCACCACCCCCACCCTGTCCTTCTGTCTTCACCTCTCTGGTGGGATTGTGTGTGTGACACCAGGGCGGCGCCACCCCCACCCTGTCCTGTCTGTCTCCGCCTCTCTGGTGGGATTGTGTGTGTGACACTAAGGGTGGTGCGAGCCTTTCAGGAACCCTTCCCCGCACCTGGCTCATGAACTTCGTCCCAGCCTTCGGCAGGAGACCCAGGGAGGGTGAGAGCTCCTGCCTCTGCAGGCAGTCCAGTCCAAGCCGCGGGACAGCAGTGCCACTCAACCTGAAACACCACTGATTCCCCCACGGGCCCGATTGAAGCCTCCGCAGGAAGCGTGCTCACGTGGGCAACTCCGGGAAGACTCCACAGAGGGTTAGGTGTACGGCACTCTGCCACGGCCACGGGTGGACTGTGACTATTCAGCTCAGTCTCAGCGATACTTGGGAAGGTGGGCAATGCCCACGCTGCATGGACACAGGGGAAAGGCGAGATGGAAATTTGGGAATAAAGGGTCACCTGGGTTTGTGTGGCCTCACGGACACAGAGAGAGCCACTGCCTTGTGCAAGGCGGGGGAGGCGATGCGGGGGAGGCGAGGGGGGCAGGGAGGCCAGGCTTCTGCTCCTCCTCAGGGCCGCCTGCGCTCTCCAAAGGAACACAAAGATGTGACTTTCTTTTGTGATTAGAAAAAAGTCATGTTTTTGTAAGAAAATAAGAGCAAATACAGGGAGTTCCATAGGCAAGGCTGCCCTGGGAGCTCAGGACAGGTGGCCGCTCGGGCCCCAGGGCCCCAGGGCCCCAGAGCTCGTTGTGGGAATTCAGTGACACAATCAACAAATCCGATGGCACCGCTCTTCACTGACCCCCCAAACATGCCCCTGCCCCGGGCAGGCCGCCCGTCCATCGGGGCCCAGGCTGCAGTGGCCACTCTGCCTCGATTTCCCCTCCCCCACGGAGGTCAAAGTCCAGGCGCCTCCAGCAGAGCAGGGGGGCCCTGGGGAGCCAGGACCCGCCTGTCCTGGGAGGGAGGCCCCACCAGGGGGTAGAGAAGGGGGAGGACAGGAGACATTCGTCCTTTGGAGACATGCGGCCCTGCCCCCGCTGTGTGCCCCCAGCACACAATATTTTCTCGCTATGCCAAACTGCTGAAATAAATGAAAACCAAGAAGGAAGCGGGATTGGGGAAAACACTCCTTAAAATGTGATATCGCCACGATTTCACACGTCTCTATGCCTCTCGCTTAAGAGACGCGTTTTCTGTTCCTTGGGAGTCCTGGTACTTGTTAATGGAGCCACCGTTTCACATGAAATTGGGTTCTCCTTGGATTAATATCCTTGAAAATTAAGTTGATGTATAAGCAATTTTCTCCTCATTTAAACAGCGACCCTCAGGGCTCCTCTAGGGAGCCCATGGGACCTGCGGGGTAATGGGTGCCAGGGTGCCCGGTGAGGCGGATCTCTGCCAGCACGTACATATGGCTGTGGGTGAGAGAGTGCGTTCCTTGTTTTACGCTCCCGCTGTAACGTTGGAGTTATAGGCGCACACTGCTGGGCTCGGGAAGCTCTCGTTGGCAAATCATAAAACAGCCCCAACTGACTCCCCATTTTCCCAGGTAACAGTGTCCCTGTCCTGAGCACAGCTGACTGTGGGGAGGAGGCTCAGCCTCGTCAGGACCTTGGACAGATCCCGCCTCCCTCCTCCTGCCTCAGGTGCCTAGGACACATCCTCCCAAGCTTCCAAGGCCGATGGGTCCTTTCTCTGCAGGACGTTGGAAGGCGGGATGTATAGGGAATGGCTGCCAGATGCTACCCAGAGATGCACACTCACCGAGATGGTCGGGGGCACACCCAGCATTTCTGCAGAATGTTTGCTGAGAAAACATTGCACTTCATTATTTTGCGATTATTTCCTATGTGTGTGCCCGCGTGTCTGTGGTGGGGACAAAGAGCAGGTGAGGTGGCTGCCCTTACAACTGCGATTGCCTGTGGGAAGTTAGAACAGCCACCTCCACGAAATCTGTACCGGCGGAGGGGGGGGCGGCGGGTGTTTAAGCTGCTGTGTTGAGTGATGAGCAGGTGACTACCCCTCCCATCATGGCCAGCCCTCCGGCTCATCGTGAGTGACATTCCGGGATGATTCCAAACAGCCCAGCTCTCTCCCAGGGCCAAAGGGTTGGACTGCACTGGGGGCGGCGGTCCCTCGAGCTCAGGTGTGACCACAGGGCTCCTGGGAGCAGCAGGCAGTGCTCCGAGGTGACGGCGCACCTGGAAGAATGGCCACAATGAAAAGGGTTAGAGCATCAGGTCCAGGCGGCAGGGGAGCACTTCCCTGAGAACAGCCTGTCCACTGTGGGCAGCCAGGGGCCGACACGGGGGAGGGGCCCAGAGCCTGCTTCCCAGGGTGGGGACACCCTGGCACGGGGAGCACAGCTTCTCTCACTCACTGTATCTCATTTTGACCTGATGACGCCAAAATACGGCCCTGCTATCAGCCACTTTGGCCTTGTTAACAGGAGGCTGTCATTTCCCAAGTGGCCATGA
>NW_005371769.1:2134789-2136802 GCF_000412655.1 Myotis brandtii | reverse complement strand
GGGGAGGGGCCCTGTGCAGCAAACAGCATCTGTGCTCGTGGGGAGACCGCGCTTCTGGGGAAGACAGAGCCCAGCCATGAGCCTGGCCTGTCACCTGGCGACATGTGCATCCCAGACCGATAACGCCGGTGGGGGGCCAAGAGGGTGCACCAGGGCCGGCCACTGCGGGGGCTCTGCTTCCTGAGACCTGCCTCCCTGCCCGGAGCCCACGTCGTATTGTTTTAAGTACATTTTTATTGATTTCAGAGAGGAAGGGAGAGGGAGAGAGAGATAGAAACATCAATGATGGGAGAGAATCATTGATCGGCTGCCTCCTGTACGCCCCCCACTGGGGATTGAGCCCTCAACCCAGGCATGTGCCCTGACTGGGAATTGAGCCGTGACCTCCTGGTTCAGAGGTCAGTGCTCAACCACTGAGCCACGCCGGCCAGGCCCTGCCTTGTGTTTTTGTATGTTGGGAGGAAGAGCGGAGAGGAGGAGTGGGAGGAATGCCTGCAGGCTCTTTGCTGAGCACAAGCCGCTCTCTCTGGCTGGGAGGCCGCACGTGCGGGATCAGGTGCCCGGGGCTGTGTCCCAGCCCAGGCTCCGGGAGGATGTCTGTTCTGCTTTGCAGGCTCCGGGCCCACAGGCCTTCCTTGGCTCGCGGCGTCTGCACCTTCCAAGCCAGCAGGCAGCATGCCCACCTCGCCCTGGCTCAGACCCTCCTGCTCCCTCCAGTCCCTGAGGATGGTGACGTCGGGCCCAGCAGAGGATGCAGCCTCGCATCCCCCTCCAGGTCCTCAGCTCCTCATGTCCACACAGTCCCCATCGCCGTGGGAGGGGACATGCGCACAGGCTCGGGGACTAGGACGTGGGCATCTGTGGCTGTTCCTCCGCCGCCACCCTAAGCAGGGAGCTCCCTTCTCGGCAACTAGAATCCACACATGTGACACCTGTGACAGGGACACATTTCTGCTCCCTCGGGAAATGGACTGCTCTCCTCCCTGGAGAGGGAAAACCATGTTTTTGTATGTTGGGAGGAAGAGCGGAGAGGAGGAGTGGGAGGAATGCCTGCAGGCTCTTTGCTGAGCACAAGCCGCTCTCTCTCTCAGCCTCGTCAGGACCTTGGACAGATCCCGCCTCCCGCCTCCCTCCTCCTGCCTCAGGTGCCGGGGACACACCCTCCCAAGCTTCCAAGGCCAATGGGTCCTTTCTCTGCAGGACATTGGAAGGCGGGGTGGCTGGGAGGCCGCACGTGCGGGATCAGGTGCCCGGGGCTGTGTCCCAGCCCAGGCTCCGGGAGGATGTCTGTTCTGCTTTGCAGGCTCCGGGCCCACAGGCCTTCCTTGGCTCGCGGCGTCTGCACCTTCCAAGCCAGCAGGCAGCATGCCCACCGCGCCCTGGCTCAGACCCTCCAGCTCCCTCCAGCCCCTGAGGATGGTGACGTCGGGCCCAGCAGAGGATGCAGCCTCGCATCCCCCTCCAGGTCCTCAGCTCCTCACGTCCACACAGTCCCCATCGCCGTGGGAGGGGACATGCGCACAGGCTCGGGGACTAGGACGTGGGCATCTGTGGCTGTTCCTCCGCCGCCACCCTAAGCAGGGAGCTCCCTTCTCGGCAACTAGAATCCACACATGTGACACCTGTGACAGGGACACATTTCTGCTCCCTCTGGAAATGGACTGCTCTCCTCCCTGGAGAGGGAAAATCACACAAAGGCTGGGTTGCTCACCAAGGAGAGTGCATCTCTGAAGGGCTTGCACTTGCTTTAGTTTTCAGAGGCTGGAGAATCCGTTGGGTGTAGAACTGTCTGGAGTCTCTGCTGTAGCAGGGCTCTGTCACGGGCACTCCCCCTGGAACGCTGCTGAGGGCCACCTTGGGGGGGAGGGCCACCTCAGGGGGGAGGAGTCTCTGCTGTAGCAGGGCTCTGTCACGGGCACTCCCCCTGGAACGCTGCTGAGGGCCACCTTGGGGGGGAGGGCCACCTCAGGGGGGAGGGCCACCTGGGGGAGGGAGGGCCACCTGGGGGAGGGA
>NW_005371769.1:2128241-2132957 GCF_000412655.1 Myotis brandtii | reverse complement strand
GGGAAGGGAGGGCCACCTCTGGGGGGAGGACCACCTCGGGGCAGGAAGGGGACCTCGGGGCAGGGAGGGGGACCTCAGGGAGGGGAGCAGGATGTGCTTTGCCTGGAGTGCCCCCCTCAAGGAGAGTGTGGCCAGTCCCGCATCCCTGGGAAGCCCACTGTGTGGACCCGTCTCTATGGGAACGCTGGCCATGGCCCCTGGGCAGCGGGAGTGGAGGCATTGGCACAAAGCATGGGTAACCTGCCCGACCCTCTGCCCTGGGAGGACTTGCAGGGATAAGGGAGGCGGGGACACGGCGTGAGGGCAGTTTTCTCTGCAGGACACGCAATCCTTGGGGCTGGCAGGGCAGTGGAGGGGCAACACAGAAAGGCCTCCCGTGCACCATCGGTCCCTCATGTGTCACTCCAGCCCATGTGTCTCAGGTGACAAGTTCAGAAAAGAAAAACCCACAGAAGCGACTGGTCCACTCCAGCCAGCGCCTGTCCGAGTGGTGGTCCCCCCAGAGCTGGCATCTCTCTAGCCCAGTGGTTCTCAACTTGGCTGCACATGAGAATCACCTGGGAATCTTGTTAAAATCCTGATTTCTGGGCCTCATCCTCCGGAAATTCTGTTTCTTTGTTATGGGGTTGGGCCACAACATTAGTAACAAAGAAACAGAATTTCCGGAAAATGAGTCCCAGAAATCAGGATTTTAACAAGATTCCCAGGTGATTCTCATGTGCAGCCAAGTTGAGAACCACTGCTCTAGCCAATGCAGAGCGAGCCCGTGGGAAGCGCGCTTGGCAGGACTCCAACCTGCGACCTCCGAGCCCGGGCAACACTGAGCCAGGAGACTCGGGCCAAGAAGCATCTCACCCAAGAGGCTGTGCCGCTGCTCTGCGCGTCCTGCCCAGGACATCTAACAGGCGCGGGTCCTGCCTGCTGGCTGCCCTGTCCGTGGCCGCCTCACCTGGGCAGCCTCAATGCCCTACCTGCACTGGGACAGGCCCGCCCGCAGTGACCATCCTGTGGGTGCCGAGGCTTCGGAAAGGCTGCTGGTTATGGCCCCACCAGAGCAAACAGAAACCGGGGCCAGGCTGACTCGCGGTAAGGCCTGCACGTGGGGTCAGCTGGCAGCGCTGGTCTTGCTTGACTTGTAAGTGCCTCCTGGACTCGCCTGCCCCCACCCTGCCCACTCCGTCAGTGCCATCTCTGTCCACGCGTCCCCTCAGTAGGAGTGTACTGATAAGGCCACGAATGGCCTCGTCTCAGTGGCTCACCCCTGCAGACCCTCTCCTCAGATAAGGGCAGATCCTGGGGGCTGGGGACAGGCGAGGGGCTGGAGGGACCAGTTCAATGCATAACAATGGATTACCTCACTGAATCCTCAAAAACAGCAGCACCTTTCCCCCTATTTACATATGTGGGAAGTGAGGCTCAAGCAGATGAACAAATGTGCCCCAAGCCACAGCCTTCCAAGTAAAGGAGCCAGGACCCAGCCCAGCAAGCTCCAAGCCTAAATACTCCTACACTCAGCTCCCCCCAACATGAGCTACAGCCGACCTGCACCCTGAGAAATAGCAGGTGGTCCCCGAAGACAGCGACTGCGTCACCGCCCTGGGATCCCTGGTGGGGAGGCTGCAGAGGGTGCGTGTGCCAGGTGACCCAGGGCAGCGCGTGGTCGCCGGCCAGGACTGCAGACCCGGAGGCCGTGGAGATGGAGACTGGGGAGCAGCGTCCCTCGGAGGAGTGTGGATCCCCGAGTTTCTCTAGCACAAGTCCGAGGTGCAGGCCTCCCAGCTTCGCCCCCGCTCTCTCTGAGTCCAGGCCGGCCAGAGGTGACGCAGTCTCCAAGTGTCCTGGTGTATGAGGCCTGCGCTGGAGAGACGCTCACACGAGGACCTCTCGGACCCACATCCACTTCCCGGGCACAGACCTGATCGTCCAACTCTGGTCATGTGTCCACCAAGCACCCACCCAACTGTGCCAGCTGCGAGCTCATGAGGTGCGGATGGGGTGGCCGGTCCACCCCAGGGGCGGGGGAGGGTGGCAGGGGGCCCTGTGCTGAGCTGGACTGCCAGGGCCTGGAGACTGTGGGGCAGGCTTGCCATTTTCAGAGCTGGGTCTAGAACAGGCGTGAGGAGAAGGGAGATGGCGCCTTTGTGTGAAGAAGGAAGGGGGCTGTGGAGAGGGAGGCATCCGGCTCTGAGCATGCCTGCCTGCTCGGCATCTTAGCAACTAAAAACCCGACTAATATTCCAGGTTTTCCAGGACGTTAAGAGCCACAAGATGTTAATTCCAAGTAAGGCATCTAAATTGTTTCTCTGGAAACAAACCCGGTTTCCTCTTCAGTTACGGTTCCTGGTGTGGACCCTCGGCCTCCATCTCCGGCCTGAGGCTTCCCTGCTCTCTGCGGTGCGGAAACCCCTCGAGTCTCTGCCAGTTGCTGCCACCTCCTCGTTGCTGTGAGGTCACCACGCAGGGCCAGGGCCCTTGAGCACGCAGCCGCCAGGCGGGGCCCAGGTGGGCATAAGACCTGCTCACCCCTGGGCCGGCCTGGAGGTGGAGCACCTGGCAGATGTACTGCTCTGCTGGCCGGAGATGGGCCACGGAGCCTCCCCAAGCCGCTGGCTGCAGCAAGCGCCTGGCTCCTGCCTGTGGAGGGCTTCGGGTGGCTCCCCAGACTCCCCAAACCTCAGTCTTCCCATCTGTACAGTGGTCTGTGCTATGAAGTGGGATGATCAAATCGGTCGCTTCTGACTTTTCCGGGAATCACGGGCAACATCGCTCAGGTTGCTACACAATCTCACTCCGACCACAGGGCCCTCTGCTGGGTGGGCTGCCCGTGACAGCCATTCATAGACCAGGAAACAGGCCCGGAAGCTGTTGCCCAAAGTCCCGAACGCAGAACTACTGGCCGTGGCCAGGCCTTCGCTGGCAGCCAGCCTGGGCCTGTGCCCCCGGGTGCCAACACTCGGAGTGGAGCCCTGCCCCCTGGCCCTGCGCTGGGCACAGCAACGCTCCCTCGGGAGCCCGCACCGGGCACCCTCTTTACCCAGACCTCACACAGCACGGAGAGCAGGTTCACAAGGAACGTAACTGAAATTGCGTTTAAAATTACTGTTAAGTGCATTTCATTCTAAATGCTTGAAAATTGGTTGCCCGTGTACAGTGAGCAGGGTAACAAGAAACATGGGTAACAAAGCCTTCCCCGTGCCCGAGTCCCGTGAAAGAGGAGCAGCGTGGCCGAGAGGGCTGCTCCCACGGGCTGACGCAGCCCGCCTCACGCCTGGCCCTGGGCACCCGGAGGTTCCCAGGAATGAGCCTCCCATTTTAGAAATGCGTTTATGAAAATGAGGCCACGTTCCAGCCACTTCAAAAAACCCCAGCCGAGAACATGGCCCAGAAAACAGCCTCTCCATGACCTTCAAAGCTAGCAGACAGTAAGAGCTGAGGTCCTGAAATTTGCAGAGGAAAGCAGCCCCAAGCTCCCCACCTCTTCCTCTTCCAACCCGAGGGCCCTTAAAACCCTGGGCCCAGCCTGCACCCTCCCTGGTGGTGCTGAGGCCCAGCCCTGCACCCTCCTGGTGATGCTGAGGCCCAGCCCTGCACCCCCCTGGTGGTGCTGAGGCCCAGCCCTGCAACCTCCTGGTGGTGCTGAGGCCCAGCCCTGCACCCCTCCTGGTGATGGTGAGGCCCAGCCCTGCACCCCTCCTGCCGGTGGTGAGGCCCAGCCCTGCACCCCTCCTGGCGGTGGTGAGGCCCAGCCCTGCACCCCTCCTGGCGGTGGTGAGGCCCAGCCCTGCACCCCTCCTGGCGGTGGTGAGGCCCAGCCCTGCACCCCTCCTGGCGGTGGTGAGGCCCAGCCCTGCACCCCTCCTGGCGGTGGTGAGGCCCAGCCCTGCACCCCTCCTGGCGGTGGTGAGGCCCAGCCCTGCACCCCTCCTGGCGGTGGTGAGGCCCAGCCCTGCACCCCTCCTGGCGGTGGTGAGGCCCAGCCCTGCACCCCTCCTGGCGGTGGTGAGGCCCAGCCCTGCACCCCTCCTGGCGGTGGTGAGGCCCAGCCCTGCACCCCTCCTGGCGGTGGTGAGGCCCAGCCCTGCACCCCTCCTGGCGGTGGTGAGGCCCAGCCCTGCACCCCTCCTGGCGGTGGTGAGGCCCAGCCCTGCACCCCTCCTGGCGGTGGTGAGGCCCAGCCCTGCACCCCTCCTGGCGGTGGTGAGGCCCAGCCCTGCACCCCTCCTGGCGGTGGTGAGGCCCAGCCCTGCACCCCTCCTGGCGGTGGTGAGGCCCATCCTGAACCAGGGAGGCTAGTTATCTGGGAAGCAGGAGGGTGGTTGACAGGAGGGCAGGCAGGAAGGGAGCTGGCTGTCCTGATTTGGCCAAGTCCTCTTCCTGCTGCATCAGGAGACTCTCCTAGTGAAGCGGGAGCAGCGGTGTGAAATGTAAAACCAGCCAAGGACATCAAGGGACACCCCTCCCTCCAGCTGTGATGTTAAAAGAATGGCTTAGATGTCAGAGACCACGAAGTGCTCCCCGGGGACCCCCCCACCAGAGGAGTAATATAGATCTTGGCATTGACGACTCTATTCATCACTTGCTCACACCCCAGTGGGACCTGAATGTTCCCACAACAATAGGGTTGGATACTCTAACTACCTAGTCACCTCCAGGACCTGCTTAATTCTTGCTTATTCCAGTTTCCAAGAAAACATCCTATATAATAAAAGCCTAATA
>NW_005371769.1:2079889-2120707 GCF_000412655.1 Myotis brandtii | reverse complement strand
GCCTTTGTGTGAAGAAGGAAGGGGGCTGTGGAGAGGGAGGCATCCGGCTCTGAGCGTGCCTGCCGGCTCGGCATCTTAGCAACTAAAAACCCGACTAATATTCCAGGTTTTCCAGGACGTTAAGAGCCACAAGATGTTAATTCCAAGTAAGGCATCTAAATTGCTTCTCTGGAAACAAACCCGGCTCCCTCTTCAGTTCCGGTTCCTGGTGTGGACCCTCGGCCTCCATCTCCGGCCTGAGGCTTCCCTGCTCTCTGCGGTGCGGAAACCCCTCGAGTCTCTGCCAGTTGCTGCCACCTCCTCGTTGCTGTGAGGTCACCACACAGGGCCAGGGCCCTTGAGCACGCAGCCGCCAGGCGGGGCCCAGGTGGGCATAAGACCTGCTCACCCCTGGGCCGGCCTGGAGGTGGAGCACCTGGCAGATGTACTGCTCTGCTGGCCGGAGATGGGCCACGGAGCCTCCCCAAGCCGCTGGCTGCAGCAAGCGCCTGGCTCCTGCCTGTGGAGGGCTTCGGGTGGCTCCCCAGACTCCCCAAACCTCAGTCTTCCCATCTGTACAGTGGTCTGTGCTATGAAGTGGGATGATCAAATCGGTCGCTTCTGACTTTTCCCGGAATCACAGGCAACATCGCTCAGGTTGCTACACAATCTCACTCCGACCACAGGGCCCTCTGCTGGGTGGGCTGCCCGTGACAGCCATTCATAGACCAGGAAACAGGCCCGGAAGCTGTTGCCCAAAGTCCCGAACGCAGAACTACTGGCCGTGGCCAGGCCTTCGCTGGCAGCCAGCCTGGGCCTGTGCCCCCGGGTGCCAACACTCGGAGTGGAGCCCTGCCCCCTGGCCCTGCGCTGGGCACAGCAACGCTCCCTCGGGAGCCCGCACCGGGCACCCTCCTTACCCAGCCCTCACACAGCACGGAGAGCAGGTTCACAAGGAACATAACTGAAATTGCGTTTAAAATTACTGTTAAGTGCATTTCATTCTAAATGCTTGAAAATTGGTTGCCCGTGTACAGTGAGCAGGGTAACAAGAAACATGGGTAACAAAGCCTTCCCCGTGCCCGAGTCCTGTGAAAGAGGAGCAGCGTGGCCGAGAGGGCTGCTCCCACGGGCTGACGCAGCCCGCCTCACGCCTGGCCCTGGGCACCCGGAGGTTCCCAGGAATGAGCCTCCCATTTTAGAAATGCGTTTATGAAAATGAGGCCACGTTCCAGCCACTTCAAAAAACCCCAGCCGAGAACATGGCCCAGAAAACAGCCTCTCCATGACCTTCAAAGCTAGCAGACAGTAAGAGCTGAGGTCCTGAAATTTGCAGAGGAAAGCAGCCCCAAGCTCCCCACCTCTTCCTCTTCCAACCCGAGGGCCCTTAAAACCCTGGGCCCAGCCCTGCACCCTCCTGGTGGTGCTGAGGCCCAGCCCTGCACCCTCCTGGTGATGCCCCCACCTCTTCCTCTTCCAACCCGAGGGCCCTTAAAATCCTGGGCCACACCCTGCACCCTCCTGCCGGTGGTGAGGCCCAGCCCTGCACCCCCCCTGCCGGTGGTGAGGCCCAGCCCTGCACCCCTTCTGCTGGTGGTGAGGCCCAGCCCTGCACCCCTCCTGCCGGTGGTGAGGCCCAGCCCTGCACCCCCCTGGTGGTGCTGAGGCCCAGCCCTGCAACCTCCTGGTGGTGCTGAGGCCCAGCCCTGCACCCCTCCTGGCGGTGGTGAGGCCCAGCCCTGCACCCCTCCTGGCGGTGGTGAGGCCCAGCCCTGCACCCCTCCTGGCGGTGGTGAGGCCCATCCTGAACCAGGGAGGCTAGTTATCTGGGAAGCAGGAGGGTGGTTGACAGGAGGGCAGGCAGGAAGGGAGCTGGCTGTCCTGATTTGGCCAAGTCCTCTTCCTGCTGCATCAGGAGACTCTCCTAGTGAAGCGGGAGCAGCGGTGTGAAATGTAAAACCAGCCAAGGACATCAAGGGACACCCCTCCCTCCAGCTGTGATGTTAAAAGAATGGCTTAGATGTCAGAGACCACGAAGTGCTCCCCGGGGACCCCCCCACCAGAGGAGTAATATAGATCTTGGCATTGACGACTCTATTCATCACTTGCTCACACCCCAGTGGGACCTGAATGTTCCCACAACAATAGGGTTGGATACTCTAACTACCTAGTCACCTCCAGGACCTGCTTAATTCTTGCTTATTCCAGTTTCCAAGAAAACATCCTATATAATAAAAGCCTAATATGCCAATTGACTGAACAACCAGCAGAACGACCAGTTGCTATGACATGCACTGACCACCAGGGGGCGGACACTCAACACAGGAACTGCCCCCAGCCCATAGGTCCCAGGCCAGCCAAGGCGGGTGCCAGTGGAGGGACCCCCCAATCGCCCTGCCTGTCGCCCCACAGATCGGCCCTGATTGCCAGCCAGGACTAGGAATGTTATTTGTGCATGAATTTCACGCACCAGGCCTCTAGTACAAATATAAAATCCACTTGGGTGCTCATTCTATCTTCAGAAACTCTTTTATTCAAATATGTACACATGTGAAGACAGACAGGTGCTAGGAGGCTTCCCTTTAAGCAAAGACACACTGGCCCCTAATGTTCCAATGGCCATCTCTACAGGTTCCCACAGATGCCCATGGATGCCTATGGGCACCCACACGCTTCCTGCTGCAGGACATGGCTCGATGTCTAAAGAAGGCTCCACTCCAAGTGGAGGAACCAGGTCACAGGACTTTCCAGAGTCTGGGGCCCTCGCTCATGGCCGTCCCTCTGGCCATGGGCAGGAGCTTTTTAAACCCTGTGCCTCCTGCTCTTTCCAACCATAGCCCCACCCACCTGGGGGCCATGGGCCTCCTTCTCCAAGAAACTTGCCACCTACTGTCTGCCGACTGCGCGTGTCCTACCCCGAGACGCATGTCGCTGGTTTGACCTTTCCAATCCACGTGGCTGCCCCCGAGCGGCCCTCCTGTGCATGGCTCCCAGCACCCCAGGGCTAGAAAGATGTTGCCAAGGTGTCGGTTCCTCGGCGTTCCCGACGAGACGTGAGAGGCGGGGTTCTGCCCACACCACCGCCCACCACAGTGAGATTCACGGTCAGAGGCTGTTTGGCCTGCCGCTCTGTACACACCGAGATGGGGGTCTGAGTGCCGAAGACACTTTCCCGCGGAGCCCACAGCCCACCCACCTCCGTCCCCATCCAGATGTGGCACAGGTTATCCTGGACCATCACCACCGTAGGAACGTCAGCTCCCAGATGTCTCCTGAGGTCCCAGTGCAAACTGCTGACGCAGGCCCTTGGGCTTATTGTTTTTCTTCTCATTCAGAAGCTCCCAGTGTCTGTGAAGAGGCAAACGGCCAGGACGTTGTTCGGGTGTTGGGCACATGGACAACATGCGCAGGGGTGGCCCGGCGAGGTCCCTGCTTCAGGCTGCTGCTCGAGCCGGATGCCTTCAGGCAGCAGGTGGGGGCACTGGGGAGCATCGGAAATGAGTTGCTCCTGCCAGCATTTAATAAGCAGCTGCTTTTGGAAGCACTTTGGAATGAACATGATCAGGTCCACCGAGTCTGTCTGAAAGGAGATTGGTGCTGGCTTAATATTAACAGCCTTTCAAAGCGAGAGGCAACAAGCGTTATTTGAGATCAATAGGAATAGCTATTCTGGAAT
Source organism: Myotis brandtii (assembly GCF_000412655.1). Lineage (NCBI taxonomy): Eukaryota > Metazoa > Chordata > Mammalia > Chiroptera > Vespertilionidae > Myotis > Myotis brandtii. The sequence goes on along the minus strand of NW_005371769.1, from coordinate 2,117,052 downwards.
AATAATTCAGGCAGAAGCCGAAACAGTGTTCCTGCGGGAGACCAAGGCGATGGGTGTCTGCGAGAAAGGGAAGGGACAGTTCCGTCCTCAGCAGGAAGGCGCTGCTACCGGTGCAGACCCCGTAACACAGTGAGGCTGATTCTAAACAATGTTTGATTTCCGTCTGGTACCATAATGTGTGCTTTCTTGTTACCTTTGCAAACAGTTGTTTGGGAGACGATGTTGCTCCAGATCCAGTCCAGAGGTTACTTTGCCGTTTTAACATCCAAAGGGTTGAGGCGTGAGACCTGCAGGGCAGTTCTCTGTGGCCGCTCTGGCTCCGTCTTAAAGGGGCTGCGTTTATATTATTGTTCACAGGGGTCATAATGCTGCCTTTGGTGAAAGTAATTCCTAATGAGGCTCCTTCAGGAATGAGCCCCTGTCACGTGACCCTGCGGCGCTGTCCTGGGAGCAGGCCGGGTGGAGGCTGAGTGTGCGCAGTGCACAGGGGCCGCCAGGGCTGCCCTCTGTTGCCACGTGGCCCTGCGGCCTCACCCTGCGGGGACTCAGTTTCCTCTTCTGCACAGTGGGGAATAGCAGCCTCCCTCTTCTCTGGGCTTTTGCAAACAGCTGATGAGATCGTGGGCATGGCCCCCACTTTGTGGATACAAAGACCTCAGAGTGACCCAGCCTCAATCCTGCCTTCACTCACTCAGATCCCCCAGAAGGGGACTCAGAGCCGCTCCTCTGGTGGAGTGGAGAGAATTCTAGCGACAGTCACAGCGTCCTGCTGAGCCTGCTTCCCGGAAGAGACTCAGCCTTCTTTGCCAAACTCCGTGGTGACAAATACAAGTTGGAGATGACACAAAGATCGGATGGCGTGCCCTCTGCAAGCTTCCTCTGCCTGAGAAAGTACGAGAACAGAAGGACACCGGCCACGCTCCACAGAGCAGGAACGCGTCCCCCTCTACCGCGCTCTGCACCATGCCCCCCCGCTCCCCTCTGCATAGGCGGTCTGTCCCGTGAGACGGCCACCGGTCCCCACAGACAGGAGTGAAGAAACACTCTCCCAGAAGGAAACGGTCACAACAGGTCCAAACAAGAGCAGGCCAGGTCGCGGGCGCCGGGCAGGGGGCCCTGCTCGCTCCAGGGGAGGCCGTGGTGGGCGTCACAGGCCAGGGCCCGGCTCTCTCTGTGGCAGCCCAGGCGTAGGTGCTGTAGACTGCAGAGCTCCGGGGTGTGGGCGTGAGTCCTGGGAGGCACTGCAGGGGGTTAGTGACCGAGAGCAGGGCTGCTGCTCACCTGCACACGGCGCCTCGCTCCCTCGCCGTTCGGGGTCCAGCTCACCTCGTCCTCTCGGGCTGGGGCTGTTCGGCCTCGGCCACTTCGGTTCACCTCGCACGCAGCAGAGGGAGCACTGCGGTCCTGACGGGGTGTCCCTCAGCTGGTGAGACCCCACAGGCCCTGCTGGGGACGGTGGCTCGTGCTCCAAACGGGCATCACTTCCATCTGTCCGGCAGCTCTTCCTGGGGCGGCCTTGTCTCCAATGGCACAGCTTGCAAGACTCCCAGTGCTATTGCCTGTGAAGTCGCCCTGACTGTTGGTTTTGTTCCTCAAATGCCCGATGGGTTCTGAGACCAGCCGCTGCCCTTCTAAGTCCTCTGTCCTCAGGGCTCCCCAGCCTCGGTCGCCCACTCTCTCCCGCCACAAGCGCACTTGCAGGTGAGCGCGTGGAGCAGGGACATGGTCCGTGGTTCTCCGGGTCGAGACTCAGTGTCGATGCTGAGACTCTTGTTTCCAAAGGGAGGCTGAGACAATTTGGAAGTTTTGCAAATACATTTCTGAGCAAAAATCTAAGGCACCTTGTCAACCTGTCCATGGAAAGTTCTCTGGCCTTTTCCTGGCCGATGCTCCCCGCTCAGCCTCCAGGGGATGGCGAGACCCTGTGCACGGGGACCTAGCCACCCAGACAGCGACCCGCCTGGCCACCGCGGCCTGAGCGCGGTCTCCTGTTGCCTTCCAGTTGCTTAACTTCAAGCCTTGGGGCTCATTCTCTCCCTCCGTCCCTGCCTTCCTCTCTCCGGACATTAACCAGTTTGGGACTTTAAACGTGGTGACTGTCACAAAGGGGTGTCATAAGTTTGCAGTTGAGTGAGTCAGCCTAGTGATCTGACCACGCAGGGGACAGCTGGCTGCTCGCTGCACGCTGGCACGACGCCTGCTTGTCCACCTTGGTTGTAATCTTACTTAGAGTAAATCGTGGCTGTTTGTTTAAATCGTCTCCTCCCAGAACTGCCCCTGCCAAGGAGATGGAAGTCTGGGCATGGCAGACTGCATGCCTGGCATCGCATAGCAACCCATGTTCCACTGCGGGAGAGAGGCGGCGGCTGCTCCCTGGCCTCTGATTGGCTAACGAGGAGGGCTGTGTGGGCTCTCTCCCTGAGACCTTGGCCTCACCTGCGTGCCCTGGGTGGGCACTGAGGGTTCATTGCCTTATGAAAGAACAACAACCACTTTTGTTACTCCTCGGATGTTCGTGTCCAGTAACGGGCTGTCTTGAAGCCGCGCAGCGTTGGTGCCCACGCCGAGCCCGTGACTGGCACGGCTGCGCTGCCTCTGACAGGGACTTTCACAGGCAGCCTTCTCTCACCGACTTCTCTGAATCCCTTGTAAAAAACATCAGAACTTGATTCCAAGTGTGTTCTGGGGACCGAAAATTAATGACCGGTCCCCATGTCACCGCAGACTTCGCTCAGAACTCGGTCGCCAGGAGGCCTGTTCCCATCAGCCTCAATTCCCTGACTCCTGGCCCGCCAGCCTCTCACGTGCCCAGGGTTCGGGATGAGTCGCGAGTGCCTGCTGCCAGGACACAGTGGAAGGGGATCAAGTGGCTGTTTCCTCCCAGCTCAGCCTCCTTTGTCTGCAGTCAGAGGCAGCGAGCTGCAGGATAGCCCAGCAGACGTGATTCCTACGCGCAACTGCTAACTGCCCACAGCACGCACCACACAGCCACAGCCACCAACGGCTCTCAGACAAGGCGGTGCCTGCCTGGCCGGGGAGGCTCTGCTCCTGGAAACCGACCCTAAGTGCCATCAGCACGAAGGTGCCCGTGGGAGCTCATGCAAACCTTCCCAGCACAGACACCTTTTACAGGCCTTTACGCGAGTCCTCGTGCGGAGCGCCTGCCTGTGGTCACCGTGCCCTCCTCCAAGTGAGGGGGGAGGAGTCCGAAGGCGTCTGGGCACTGGAAGGAGGCCATTCGGCTTCCTGGGAAGCCGCCTGCTTAGGGCATCCCAGCAGCGAGGCCCTCACACTTAGAAAGTGAGGCAGAGGCAGCCATGCGGCAGGCCCGGCTGGAAATAAAGGAAACACAAACCCCGTGAGAGTTGGAATGGACTTTAGATGGTTCTCTGGGCGTGAAGAGCCCTCATCCGGGGGCAGCTGAGATGCATAGAATCTGTCCAGGTATTTTTTCAAAATATGTTTTTATGTCTTTTAGAGAGAGGAAAGGAGAGGGAAAGACAGAAACATCATCGATGTGAAAGAAATGCTGATTGGCTGCCTCCTGCGCGTGCCCCACCGGTGATGAAGCCCACAACCCGGCACGTGCCCTGACCAGGATTCGAACCCACAACCTTCCAGTGCACAGGACTGCCCGACTGGCCAGGGCTGCACAGGTATTCGAAGTGGCCGGAGTTACAACCTTGCAAAGCTACTCCGGTTCGCAATCACCCTGCTGCTGCTAAATGCTCCCCGGGGTACAATGTTCGTGTCTGCCTGGGGTCGCTCCCCCTCTCCTTTACTTACTCTTTACATGTATAATTCCATCACACTTCACACGGTAAACGTGGCCTTTCGGTTCGGGTCACTGACACCTTCACGAATAGAATCTGCCTGGGCTCGCTTCTGGCGTTTGTGAGGAAGATAGTGATGCGGCTGCGAGCTGGGGACCTGCACGCTAGCGCCTCAGGACAGGGCCTAAGACGGCACCCGGACGGTGCGCAGAGCACGCTGCTCCCCAGCCCCTGTGGCAGAAGGTAAGCTACTTTGCAACGTGGCCGTTGGACCAGTTTCATCTGACCCTTCAAGCAATCTGGTCTGCGGTGGCATCTCGGGCGGAAAGTCTTTCCCCGCTTGTCAGCCCTCTTGTCCCCAGCAAGTCAAAGTTCATCCCTCCCATCGGACCTCAGCCTTTGGCCAGACAGAGCCGGGCCCCTGTGAGTTCTCCACGGCGCCCATGTGGCAGCGATGCCTGGAGGTCAAAGCCAAGGCCAAGAGCAAGGAGCTGGGGACGGACTCGGCCTCACTCCTCCGGGCACAGCTGTGTGTGCACCTCCTCCGCAGGCACGCTGCCTTCCGGAGGAGCCTCAGATAAACGCACAGGCTGCGTGTTCCCTCTGCGAGTTCAGCTTGCCCTCAGCTCCGCGCAGCCAAATCCACCTGAACGATGATTGCAGGGACCTCATAAGATCACCGCAGAGGCCCCTCCTCTTCCTGGGCGTCAGATCTAAAAGGAAGATGGGGTTCTGTCTTTTCCTTGGGGTGTGTGTGTGTGCATGTGTCTGTGTGTATATGTGTGTCTGTGTGTGCATATGTGTGTACATGTGTATGTGTGTCTGTGTCAGTGAGTGTGTGCCTATGTGTGTACATGTGTGTGTCTCTGTGTGCATGTGTGTCTATATGTCTCTGCGTGTGTGCATGTGTCTATGTGTGTCTATGTCATTTGTAGCCCACATTTGAAGGAATCATCTTTCTTTGCCAAGAGAAAGTGTCATTCTGGTGAAGAAGGCCAGCAAGGCCAGTCTTCCCACGACACCTTTTTTCAGATGTTTCCGAAAATCCTGGGCCACAGGGTTGGCTCCCAGGTGAGGGGCCTGGGGTGGCCATGAACACAGGTTCCATCAGCAGGACCGCGTCTCCCACTCTGTTGGTGGCGCCTCTTTGTGATTCCAGGGCGTGGTCTGGACTCCCCTGGACCTGTGACCCTCATACTTATAGGAAACAGCCGCCCTCAGACGATGGAACCACAGACCCCAAGGCTGGGCGAGGTTCCTGGGGCTGCCCCACGCCCACCGGGAGCACCTCGGGACACAGCGGCTTCCACAGGACTGACCCAGGCCCCACCTCCTGCCAGACGGGGCATGGCTGGGCCAGGGCGCAATGAGCAGCCAGAGCCAGGGGCCTGGGCGCTCACCGTATGGCAGGTGACCTGACTGCGTCCCCAGAACCTGGGAACAGTGGGAGGTGGTAAGAGGGGTGACCTGGCCACATTCGTCTGTGACCTGATGACTGAGAGCAGACGGGGCGGGTGTGCCCAGTCCTGTGGAGCCTGCTGCCACTAACCAGGTGAGAAAGGCCAGTGGAAGTGATGTTGGGAGTGAGAGCGCTTTCCAGGAAGAGGGAAGAGGTCCGTTCGCATCGCAGATGAGGGGCGCACGGCACGCATCAGTGACCCCACATAGCACACCGCGGCCAGAGGAGAAACCCTAGATGGAGACTGTCTGGCCCCACAGGAAATGCGGGCTTGGGTCCTAGGCCCATTCTTCCTGTGAACCCTACTTGGAAGGGGGCAGGAACCCATCACCGGCCTCACAGACGAGTGTTGACTGGTCCCCAGAAAGGCTGGCCTGGTGGGGCTGGAGGAGAGGCAGGCGCCAGACAGGAGAGTCTCAGCTCACCAGGGTCACAAACCATTAAAGTGTAATATTCCAACAAGAACCTCTTAGCTTTTACAGAAAGAATCGCCGTTTTTGCAGTTTATACAGATAGCCGCATAGGAAAAGGCAGCTCAGATAGACTGTGGATAGGAAAATGTTTTGACTTTTGGTAATTAAGTTTAAAGTTCTAGGTTGTTTTGCCAAAAAGATGAATGTCATGTTCGTATCCAAATTGGTCAGTTTCCTGTGAGGACTAATGGGTTAGCCCTACACAATAGGACTTTAGAATTTGTAACAAAAGTAATACAAAATGCAAAAGTAACACCAAAATAGAAAACGTGGAAGGTAGAGGTAGACAAACAGAGAAAAATTAAGCCATGCATCACTCCCCATCCCGCCCCCCACCCCAGCAATAACCATGTGAGCATTGGGCAGACACCCTTCAGTCTGTTCTCTGCATCATTATTAAGTGGACACACTGATATGCAAATGGGGCATGAATGAACCCCAAAGGACCCATTCTGCCCCAGCAAACCTCAGAGTAGTCCTCAATTACAATTGGATACACTTGGTGACTATCCTTGGTTACTATCCTTGGTTTCACTTGGTTACTATCCCTGGTTACAATCTTTGGTTACACTTGGTGACTATCCTTCATTACAGTTGGTGACTATCCTTGGTTACATCCTTGGTTATATTTGGTTACAACTCATGGCTACACTTGGTAACTATCCTGGGTTACACTTGGTGACTACCCTGGGTTACACTTGGTGACTATCCTGGGTTACACTTGGTGACTATCCTGGGTTACACTTGGTGACTATCCTGGGTTACACTTGGTGACTATCCTGGGTTACACTTGGTGACTATCCTGGGTTACACTTGGTGACTATCCTGGGTTACACTTGGTGACTATCCTGGGTTACACTTGGTGACTATCCTGGGTTACACTTGGTGACTATCCTGGGTTACACTTGGTGACTATCCTGGGTTACACTTGGTGACTATCCTGGGTTACACTTGGTGACTATCCTGGGTTACACTTGGTGACTATCCTGGGTTACACTTGGTGACTATCCTGGGTTACACTTGGTGACTATCCTGGGTTACACTTGGTGACTATCCTGGGTTACACTTGGTGACTATCCTGGGTTACACTTGGTGACTATCCTGGGTTACACTTGGTGACTATCCTGGGTTACACTTGGTGACTATCCTGGGTTACACTTGGTGACTATCCTGGGTTACACTTGGTGACTATCCTGGGTTACACTTGGTGACTATCCTGGGTTACACTTGGTGACTATCCTGGGTTACACTTGGTGACTATCCTGGGTTACACTTGGTGACTATCCTGGGTTACACTTGGTGACTATCCTGGGTTACACTTGGTGACTATCCTGGGTTACACTTGGTGACTATCCTGGGTTACACTTGGTGACTATCCTGGGTTACACTTGGTGACTATCCTGGGTTACACTTGGTGACTATCCTGGGTTACACTTGGTTACTACCTTGGTTACAAAACAAGCACAACTTTGGGTTAATCCTGCAGAAAAGGCACTACCAAGGAGAATCCTTGCTCTCCTAGATGTCCACGTTCTAATGGCCGAACCTCACAATATGTCCTTTACAAGAAATGGAGACTTCAGAGATGGAGTTATACTGAGGATCATGAATTGGGAGAGTATGCTGATGCTGTGAGGTTGGAGTCAGCGCAGCAGTCTGTGTAGGGGGGAGGCGGGGGCGGGTTCGTGTCTGAAGAACACGGGATGACGCAGCAGAGGTGGGAACAGCACGTGCCCATGAGCCAGCAAATGTAGGCGCCTCTAAAGTCTGGAACGGCCAGGAAACGGGTTCCCCCAGGACCCCAGAAGGAGGCCACCTGCTGACATCTTGACTTTAGGCCTATAAGCCCCATTTTGGATTTCTGACCTCCAGAACTGTAAGATAGTCTGTGTTTGTTAAGGCACAACACACTGCTCTTTTGTTGCACAGCCATAGAAAACTAACGTATTGGAAGGGCTTACAGAATCGACTAGGAGAGGGAGAATCAGGCTTGCACAATCCAGGACAGCCAGGCACGGGGTGGCCTGTGAGCCCTGACCCTGGTCCCTGGCTGCACCCCCAGACTACCACCACCGGACGCTCACACCAGGGGATTCCGTCCGCCCACACCAGACTCTCGCCCTCCCTGCAGTGCCCTCTGACCAGCCGGGCCTGTTCTCTCTGCCGGGAAAGCGCATGGTGGGCAGACGCGCCTCGCTGGCTCCCAGCCCTGTCCTCCTCCCTCCAGCGCCCCCGCATGGGGCTGAGACCCCTGCCTTCCAGGCACACAAGATTCCGGAGACGGTAAGTCATCCCCGTGCTTAGAAGCCCAAATGGCAGCGATACAGCTCAGTTTTACTTAAATATTTACCCCAAGTATTGAAGTATTTTTTCCACAATGAAATTTTTTGTAAGTTTCTTGGTATAGAAGAAACGTTTGGGAGGTTTCTATTCTTGTAGTTGTTGTTGGCGGTGGTGGTGGTAGTGTTTTAAACAACAATGCAGTGAACAGCTGTCTAGTTAAATCTCTGGGAACACCCACATGCTTATGTCTGTGGGATGCATTTCTCCAAGTTACATTTTTGTACCCATGGTGTTGCGGAAGCTGGGGCTTTTGTTCTACCTTGCAAATCCCTCCTCGCTGACCTGGAGGCAGCCAACGTTCTCGTAGCTGCGATGCGTTCATAGGAGAAGTGCACATGCAACTTCACAAGCAGCAGCAAAAGTTTAAACACGACTGACGTAGTGCACACGTGCTTCTCGGGACTGCAGCGGCGTCGGAGGCTCTGCGACCTTTTTTGATTTTGGAGACACAGAGTGTGAGAAATTGAATTAATAATTTCACACTCTCTTGTCGGTATCAAGAGAGGTTACATTTCCGTGATAAATACTAAATCCTTAGAGGTTTCCTCTGTGCAGTCAGTGTGTCCCCGGCACATTAATGGGTCTGAGAGTTGTGGGAAGCTCCTGGGCAAGGTAGGATTCGTCACATTTTTTTGTTAGTTTCCAATGTGGAAAGTCCAGTCTGAAAGCCACCGTTTACACACACACACACACACACACACACACACACACACGTGTACACGCACAATCACATATGCATATACACATGTATGGACAGATTAAAGTGTTAAGTGTTCCCATTCCCAATTAATATATTTCACATCAATTATGAGATGCGAGACATACACACACCTTACAGCTGTTGGGCGTGGTCAAATGTTCATGCAATTTCTTTGCTACAAAACTATTTCTTTTTTGCTAATCCTCACCTGAGGATATATTTTCCGTTGCTTTTCAGAGTGGAAGAGAGAGGAGAGAGGGAGAGAGAGAAACATTGATGTGCAAGAGACACATTGACTGGTTGCCTCCCACACACACCCCTACCAGGGCCAGGGAATCGAACCTGCGATCTTTCAGTGCACAGGCCAACACTCTAACCACTGAGCCACCAGCCAGGGCACTACAAAACCATTTCTGTCCTTGGTCCATGAACACAGCTCGGTTGTATGTAGACGCATCTCCATCCTTCTCGTCTGACTTTCTGACTCTCGCCAGTGTGTTTTCCCAGTTAATAAGAGAGTGAGGCCCTGACCAGTTTGGCTCAGTGGATAGAGCGTTGGCCTGCAGACTGAAGGGTCCCAGGTTCGATTCCGGTCAAGGGCATGTACCTTGGTTGCAGGCACATCCCCAGTAGGGGTTGTGCAGGCGGCAGCTGATCGATGTTTCTAACTCTCTATCCCTCTCCCTTCCTCTCTGTAAAAAAAAATCAGTAAAATATATTTTAAAAAATAAGAGAGTGAGGAGCAACCCAGCTCAGAGACAGGAACCGGGGCGGGGGGGGGGACCTGAATTAGTATTAGATTTTCCCCGTGTTTAATTAAGTCTATTTTAACCACGGCGATGATTTCCTGGCCCTGAGGAGTGGCTGTGCCAGCATTTAGTGCGTGTGAAGGCTGGGCCCTCTGAGTACTTTTCTCTGGTTCTGCTTCTGCTTCGGGAGGATGAGCTGCATTTCAGAGGAAACTGGAAAACACTCCGGCTCCACAGGCCATGTCCTCCCCCGGCGAATAGGAGAGGGAGGTGCGCAGCCAGAGGGACCCGTGTGCGCAGCCAGCAGCCTGCGCTGGACCACACACATGCGTGTGGGGGCTCAGAGCCAGAAAGAAGAAGGGGAGGCCCCGAGGAGGCTCCAGGGGGCTTTCGGCCCCCGGCCGCCAATGACAGGCCTGGGAACGCAGAACGCCAAGGTCACATTGAAAACACCGCTGGACGCATTCCCACAGGCTATTGGTGCGTAATGGAACCTGTCGGTGCGTGTTCCCGCCCCTCCGCCGCTGACAGGCATCCGTGCTCTCCTGGGAAGGGCCGCTGGGGAGCGGGGCACCAACTCACCGCAAGGAGCGCGGCTGTTTCAGGGCAAAACTGGAAATGCTGCGTCAGGCGCTGGCAGTGTCCCGTCCTCGGGGGACACCGGCCCTGGCAGCCACGGTGGCCTGAGCGCTGCTGCGGCGAAACCCGCACTGCGCGCAGGGTGGCCGACGGCGCTGACCCTTGCAGCGGCCGCTTCCTCCCCTTCCCGAGCGGCTGTGACAGTTTAACACGTTGGGGGCGGAAGGCAGATTTGTGTCATCAGTTTCCAGGGCCGAGTCTGCGCGGCAGTTTCTCAGGTTTGCAAAGCGCCTCCCTCCTGCGCAGCGTGGGAAGAACGCCCGGAGCCCCGCTGGCTGACCAAGTAGACTTTTCCAGAACTAACTTAGCCCAGCGGAGACCAGTCCTGGTGGACACGCCCCGTGGACGTTCCGGGGGCAGAGAGGAGCAGGAACGCCACACCGCACAATCAGCCCGTCCTCTGAAGGTGACCAGAGAATGACCCGGAAAGAGCAGCCTCCCCTCAAGCCCTGCAGCCCCCACTCCCCAACCCTCCCAAGGCAGGAGGCATAGAAGGAAGTGACAGAACCAGGCGATGCCCAGAAAGCCAGCCTGGTCCGGGGGCCGAAGGTACCAGTTCTGGCCCATGTCGTGGCTGGACCGGGGTGGCTTGGTGACCTGTAGGTCAGCCTGTCTGGTCTCAGTGGGCAGTCCATTCTGGAGCGGCAGGCACGGGTGGGTTGTGCCCCTGGAAAGCCTCTGCTCTCCGACAAAGGCACCCCGATAGAAGAGGGCGTGCCCAGGGCCAGCAGCAGTGAGAGGTAGGAAAGGGCTCCTCGCCCCTGTGAGAAGCGGGGCCACGCTGCATTCCCAGCCTCCTTACACCTGAGTCATGAGTGGGTGCTCCTAGTAAAACCCACGCAGCACCTTATTAAACGCTTCCCGTCACCAAAAAAGCGGAGGCTCTTACGCTGGGGTTGTGTTGCCCTCTAGTGCAGGAGGTCAGCATCATGCCTGATCATGCCATCGCTGCATCATTAATGTGTGTGTGTGTGCATGGGGGGTGGGGGAAGAAGCAAGCCAGCCTGTGCCCGAGTGCTAAGGATACCAGTGGGTGGGGGTGTGCATGTGTGCACGTGTGTGCATGGAGGTGTGCGTGCATGCGTGCATATGTGTGTACTCGCATGTGTGTGCATGTGTGTGCATGTGTGTCCCCATCCCCCTAAACAGCCCCACCCCTTACCTGTACTTAGCATATGGAAGTCGTTTATCTTTGCCTGTCCCTTTTATTTTTTTGGCACAGAAGTTGGATTTGATGTGACTATCAGCAGGCAGAGATTCAAGCCTAAGGAACAAACCAGCAGAGCTCATCTGAGACTCCACTGCATCCGTGTACTTAATGTGTCTGCTGAGAAATGCCTGGCGTCCCTGTCACCAAACAAAGCACACGTGCGGCGGCGATAAACTGTGCCACCCTCACTTCCGAAGACCAGGCTGGACGCAGGGCAGCAGCACAGGCTCACAGCACGGGGCAGGGAGGGGTGAGGAGGAATGGCCGACACCCCTAATGCTGCCTCTTTGACCAGGCGACCACGTGTGGCAGGAGAAGCTCTCTGAGTAGCATCCCCTTGAACACCTGCTGCTCTTTGTTGGTCTTCATCACCAAGTCACGTGTCTGTGGGGCTCCAATGTGCAGAGAAACCGGTGCGTGTCCAGGAAAAGGAGAGGGGACCACAGCTGCGCTCAGCCTCTGATCGTGGGCGAGGCAGCAGCACCTGCCCTGGGCTTATCTATAAAGGTGCCTCTTTCCATGTGAGGCTACGAGGTCCAGACCCCGGTACGGAGCCCTCAGACTGAGCCCCAAGGTCAGCGATGCAGGAGGGAGACAGGCCCTTTTGAATTAACCAGGCAGGTTAGTTTACGGAGAGATAAAGTGGGGGGACTGTGGGCTATAAGAAACTCATCAGAAAGCACTCACTGATGTATCCAGCCCAGCACAGGCAGGGATGGGGCGGGGCCTCCTGCTGACTGTAGCCCATGTGGACTCATCTCTCCTGTGCATCCTACCTTGTCACCCCACCTGCTGTTCCCTCCTCCCCCAGCCTGGGCCCCGACACTGGTCATCGCAGGGCCCTGGACCCTCCGACCGCCCAGGAGGGCCCTGCTGACGGCCCTACACTCGGGTGTCCACTTTGCAGCCTGGAGCAGAGGCCGTGCGGCCCGGGGACACAGAGGCTCTGGGCTCTACTCCTGTGGGTGTGGGCGGCAGACACCACCACCCGGGAGGGAGACGCGGAGTCTCCTGCCGGGCATCCTTCCTGCCCTGAGGGATCGCCCGCACAGCCGCCTGGTCCCCCGCAGCGGCGGCTGTATTTCTCACTTCTTTCATTTCCTCTTGTGAGAATCTTCTTTCATTTACCGACCTGGAAGAAGGCCTCGGTGCGCTGTCTCCATCACGTGCAAATACAGGGCCCACACCCAGTCCTTTCATTTGCTTTACTGAGTTGTGACCCATAGTCTAACGGGCGCGTGAGAGATGGAGATAAAAAAAAATCTATTTCTGATACCAGATTGGCTCTAAATGTCAAAGTGCTCTCTATCACTTTAGGGGGGTTGCACCTTATTTCTGTCTCCTGGCTTATTTCCGAGGCGGCGTCTCCCGCTGTCTGACGGGACGGGAGTTCTGCCGCTGGGCTCTGCCCACTGCTCCCCCTTCTCATCAGGTCCCCTGGGGCAGCTGAGAAACGACGCTCTGGGACCCAGGCCACCTGGAGGCGGCCAGCGCAGCGTCCAGGCTGGTCACGAAGCGGCTGTGGGCTGCGTGCATGCAGGGCAGCTCGTTGTGTTAGTGAGAACCGAGAGGCATTCCGGTTCTTAGAAACGGATAGATGGAGGGGCTGTCCCCAGTGGGCTCAGTGAGGTGCAGTGACCACAGGGAGGGGGCGCCAGAGGGGCTCACCCGTCTTCTTGCTCTCATCTCCCAAACACAGCAACAACCTCATCCGCCATGAGGAAAGGCGACGTACAGAGACCCCGCCCGGGGCCTGTGCCATTCCTGGTGCCTCGATCAGCTGCTTGGGAGTCCGCTCTGTGGCGCAGGAGACTGTGTTGTGTCCTGAGTCCCTTGTGTGGCGAGAAGCAGGTGTTACGTGGCCCACAGAGACGATGATCTTGCTGGTGGTGAGGTGTCAGCAGCCAGAGGCCCCTCACTGCCCAGGAGGCGAGGCTGGGAGCAGAGGAAATAAGCCACCAACAACCCCCGAATGTGTCTGCAGGCGGCTCCTCCTCAGGTAACTGCTCACAGACGGCTGCCCTCCCACCCCTGGGGCCGTGCTGGCACCTGGCTCCCTGGCATCTGAGGAGCAGGAGGCCCTGGGACATCCCCGAGACTTGGGATCAGCTCTGACACAGCCACTAAGTCACATGGGCTGTCACTTCTGGTCATCGGGATCCGCACGTGCCAAATGGAGGTGAGGATATTACATCCCCGAGACTTGGGATCAGCTCTGACACAGCCACGAAGTCACACGGCTGTCACTTCTGGTCATCGGGATCCGCACGTGGCAAATGGAGGTGAGGATAGGAACGACCTCTCAGAAGCAGGATTCCGGCACCAATGAACTGCGTCCATGGGTGAGCCTGCCTGCACCCAGGTGCACCATGGACAGGCACCTGACCGCCCTGACTTCAGAGCTCTGATGTCAGACCGTGGTTCTCAGTTTCTAAAACATTTTTCCTTGGCATCTCATGCCAGCCATGCTGGAAACGTCCAGGGACAGGGCTGTGATGCTTGTATGTGGTGACAAACCACAAGGGTCCTCCGCACCTGGGGACACAACGCCCCTCATAGCCTGGGCTGCACGCACAAGCTCATGACCCACAGCTGAAACGCAGCGCTGAGCCCTGATTTCCTTCTTGCTTTTTAAATCTTTATTCTTGTGTAAAATGCACCCATTCTGGTTGGCTTATCTGGCTGATTTCATTATGATTTACTGATAGAGTAAATGCCGGTGAGGGGAGAGCCTGGTGACCAATCATCAGATAGGACACAGGGGAACAGTAGCCCAGCATGGGGACCTGTGTGCACCCCACAACATACAAATAAGGAACATCCCCATAACTAACATCCACCTAAGGTACACCCACCTAACGAACACCTGCATAACTAACACCCCCATAACTAACACCCACATAACGAACACCCACATAACTAACACCCGCATAAAGAACACCCACATAACTAACACCCGCATAACTAACATCTTCCTAACATCCACATAAGGTACACCCACCTAACGAACACCTGCATAACTAACACCCTCATAACTAACACCCCCATAACGAACACCCACATAACTAACACCTGCATAACTAACACCCCCATAACGAACACCCGCATAACTAACACCTGCATAACTAACACCATAACTAACAACACCCACATAACGAACACCCACATAACTAACACCCGCATAACTAACACCCGCATAACTAACACCCGCATAACGAACACCCACATAACTAACAGCTGCATAAGCAACACCCATATAACTAACAACAGCATAACCACAGGTAACCCGGCAGGGGCTACTATCAAGCTCTGCCAAGTGCCCAACACGTCATTACAGCCTGCATCGGCTTAGCAGTCAGAGGCCGGCGAGACCATTCAGCCAAGAAATGGTGCCGCCGTTCACAGTCACAACCTGCCCTCTGCCACAGAGCCGGGATGGAACGCCCAGGCCCCCCAGAGAAGGAGGTCACACCGGCTGAAGTTCCTGCCATCAGTCTGCTCACTGACTGGACAGGGGGTTTAGCCCAGAATAATCACAATACACCATTCCTGCATTTTTCACTCATTGAGTGATACTCATAGGACCGCATTTATATTTTCTGTGCAATAAATCAAAAGCAAGATAGCCCTGCTGCTAATTTATCTCGTGGACGGCTCTAGTGATATCTTGCTGCTGCAAATATTTCTATTATTTCTTAATAATCATAAGATAAACAGGTCCTGAATATTGAATGTAGCGGTTATCTTCACGCCCAAAACTTTATTTCAGGAGTGATGCTTTTTCTTTCCTTTTTAGTTTCTAAAACACGTAATATACCAATTGTGTCCAGCAAGCATTAACTGTGGACACTAGCGTATGGACTTTGCTCCAACCCCCTCTCACAGAGAAAAGATGAACAATGGGGACCGCGAGGAGACCCGCACACCAGGCGTATGAATTACGAAAAGACAGAAATGTGTTTCCCCTTCTGCACAGACACAGCGGGAAATTATAAGCCTGAGGGAAAATAAATGTTTGCGCTCTTGACACACTTTACCTATCTATTCAGCAAAGGGAGCACCCCCCCCGCCCCCCCCCCCGTCATTTGTTTTTTATTTGTCCTATGAGTGTGGAGCACACAGACCAGCCGGCAAAGGGAGCCGGGGGGTTGCCTGGTAGCGACTCTAATTGCAGGACACTGTCCTCAGCTCCGACTCTGCTGCTTCGGAATGTGTGGTGCAGGCAGGCTTTGGCTGAGACATTAACTTTGTGATCTTTGTGGGGCAATTAGATTTAGCCTAACCTTTCCACACATCTGATCACCAGGGGCGGGCACGCCTGCTCGGGAGCACGCTGCTTCCACAGGCGGGGCATGGGTGTCCCCGTACATTCTCACCCTGTGCTAATGATAAACCTTACTAACCTGTGTTTAACTCGTGTTATGAAGTGATGTGGCTTTTTATAATTAGAAACCAACTCCAAAGCACATAATATAAAAAGCGAGGTTTTCTTTCATGTGTGCTTCTCAAATGCTCTCCATGATCCTCACCTGTTTTTTGTTTGTTTAATCCTCATCCAAGGGCATGCTTAGAGAGAGGAAAGGAGGGAGGAAGGAAGAGAGGGAGGGAGGGGCGCCCATGTGAGAGAGAAACATTGATGTGTTGCCTCCGTACCGAGGAGCGAACCTGCACCCCAGGTGTGTGCCTGAGTGGGAGTGGACCAGCAGCCTTTGGGTGCACTGGACGGTGCTCCCACCAACGGAGCCATTCCCGCCGGGCTCCCGCCCCTTTACACCAGTACTGGTACCAGTAAACCCGGGGGGCTGTCCATTCGGAGGTCAGTGTGGACTAACAAAGCTGCTTTGAAATTGTATTTATTAATTCAGAACGTCCCATAGAAGTGAGGCGAGTCGCCCACCGCATGTGCTCCTTTGCAGAGCCCTCACGCCCCTTTGCGGGGTCAGGGGTCTTGCACTCCTGTGAGAGAACACAATTTTGGAGGCATCACTGTTTTCTGCTCTCCTCAGAGAGCACCTGGGTGCCCTTGTCCGAAAGGCAAGGCCCGAAGGCGGAGCTGCCTGGTGAGGCCTTGAAGCTGGGCGGGAGGGGAACTTAGAGTCGCCTGGGAGCCCCTGAGGGGATGAGGAAGAAGTGATGCCTTTGAAAGTGGGGAGCAGAGGCAGCCCAGGGAAGGGCGAGGTCCGAACTGGAGGGGATGGGACCTGCGGTTCCTGGCAGATCCTGCCCTCACAGGAGACGTGGCCTGGGTGGTGCTCCCGACACTGCAGATTCCCACACCTGAGCTTGGGATGGAAGCTTCGGGATCCACAGTCAGGGACCTGGGGGCCCAGGACGAGGGTGTATCTGCCGTGACCAACGAAGGCCAAGGTTGTCTCACGGCTCCCCAGGTTCTGCAAACTCCTTCCTTGTAACACACACACACACACACACACACACACACACACACACACACACCAGCACTGACCTGGCCTGGGTGCAGCCTGTGCATGAACCACTGGATTTCCTGCCGTGGGGCTTGTGTTCCTTATGGATCTCCAGAGAAACAGACCCAAACACAGCAGCATGTACATGGAGCGGGAGGGGGTTATTAGGAATTGGCTCTCACCATATGGAAGCTGAGAAGTCCCAGCTCTGCAGCTGGCAAGCTGGAGACCCAAGAGCGATGGTGGTGTGGCTCGAGTTTGCAGGGGGCAGGAGGCCTTTGGTTCTATGCAGGCCTTCAACTGATCAGGTACGGCCCACCCATGCTGGGAGGGCAATCTGCTCTCCTCAGTCCACCAACTTAAATGCCAGTCTCATCCAGAAACCCCCTGCAGGTCCCAGGATAATGTGTGACCGGTAGCTGGGCACCCCATGGCCCAGCAAGTTGACAATAAAATTAACCAGCCCAGAGCTCACTAATGATGTTGTGTCTCAAAGCAATAGATTTGCTGTATGTTACCCACCTCCTTTGTGGATTAAGCTCACCCTTTTGCAGCAGCAAAAAGGCATGGCAGGCAGGAGGGCCGAGTTCCTCGCACATCATCACCCGTGGCAGCTGCTCCCCACCTTCCGGTACCTGCCTGACTCCTCCCCATCTGTCCTCTGTGCACTCGGCCCCCTGGGACCTGCTTTGTCACACCCAAACCACACAGTGACAGCAACAGCCCTCTCTGGTGACTCACCACGCGGGCACACGGGAGGGTGCAGCCCACGGCCAGACAAAGCAACAACTGGCTCTTCCGAAGAGTCATGAGCTGCTCGTGGCCGAGTCGGCGCCCCTGCCAAGATCTAGATCACTGCCTGCGGCCCGTCCTTCCAACAGGACGCTGAGCTGGCTGGGTGAATGCGGAGGCCCCTCTCGCTTCCGACGCGCTCTGCAGGGCCCACGAGCAGGCCGACGGGCACCACGTCCATCGCCTGCCGAGTTAGTCAGTCCTCGTTCACTGACCACTCACTCATGGGCGCTGGCTGGTTGAACAAAAGCAGAAAGTGTCTGCCCCGAGCTGCGTGATGGTGGGCCCCGGAGAGCCGGCCCCCTCCCATGTGCCCCCATGTGGCCAGGACCCTCCCAGCCTGGATGGCGGAGCCCGGTCCTGCCTCCCTGCAGCACGGGGGTCCCTCCCAACGCATCGCAGAACCCGCGGTGGCGGCGTCCACGGGACGATGGTAGATGTGGGGGAGCAACGGGCTCTCCTCGGTGCCTCTGGGCTCAAGCTTCTCACATCAAAGGGTCACAGTGGGAAATGCAGGCGATCGGAAGAGAGGCAGGGTCTGCCCTGGGGACTGCAGGTGACCCCCCTGCACAGACCACAGCCTGGGCCAAGCCCCTGGCACAGCGTCTGTCAGACCCAGGGATGCACAGGGTCCTCGGGCCTCCCCCACTGTGTTGGCCGGGAAAGGAGACCCTCCCGGCCCGGCCCCCAGCACAGGCCCGTGCCTGCCGCCAGCACGGCCTGGGCACAACAGGTCTGAGGGTCGCTCCCTGCCCCTCGGTCCACCCAGCGCTGTGACAGAGGGCACAGGTCTGCCCTCCACCTGCTGCTGCCACCGCCTCGCCCCCACCCCATCCCGGCAGGGGCCTGAGTCAGTCACACCACCCCTTCAGTGACGGGGACCTGGGAGGCGACGCGGGTCCTTGGTCCAGCGTCTGCACCTGGGACTATGTTTCCACGAGGTGAAGGCCACACCAAGGCTGAGACTGTGGTGTCCCAGCAACCATGTGTCACCACACCCCCCCCCCAGGAGTCCCGAGCATGTGACCGCCAGACCTGCTCTGAGCGTGCGTGACTCTGCATAGGGCCCCACAGGTACCCAGTGCTGGGGACGCCGCCAACGCACCCATCTGCACGAGAAAGCACCCACATTAGCAGCTTTTCTGCCAGCAGCCAGCTCAGCTTATTCTCAGAACTGTCTACTGCTTTTGAACATGACACAGGACAGGGTGTCCGCGGCACCTAAGTGCACACTTCTCTCCGGGTCACCACCTCCTACCCTGAGCCCGGGCCTAGGGTTCAGGCCTGTCCATCCAGGTCGCGGACGCGCTGGAGTCCGTGGGGAGGCCAGGCTGGCTGGGCACGTGCGTGCCTTGTCCCAGGGGCCCAGCCCTGGCGAGACCAGAGCGGGGACAAATTGAAGGCCTGATCCGCTCGGACCCTTTGGAACAAGGCGGAGCCCTCGAGGGGCGCTCTGCGTCCAGCATGAAACGCCCCTCCACCGAGCGGGAGGAAATGAAGTCTTCTCCCTTGTAAACGTTGTTTCCTCCGCAATGAAAGGGAAGCGTGGCCGGCTGCCAGGCCTGCGCGCTGTCAGTCCCACCGCCGCGAGGCAGGGTAACGGAGAGCGGACAGCCCCCACGGGTGATGATTGCAGATCTAGGAGAGGGACCCTGGTGAAAGCGCACTCTGGCGGGAGCGAGTGCAGGGTCTTCAACACCCTGCATGGTAATGACAGACGCTCCGGAGATGCCCTCCAGCAGCGGGGACTGCGCCCAGGCCTGGCTCCAGGGACCCGCCCAGGGTGGTGCTTCCGGGAGGGAAGCCCCCAAATCGGGAAGGCCCAGGCCCAAGCTCACTAGGCCTGAAGCGCTGCCAGCCTGTCTCCCCTGGTGGCATCTGGGCCTCTGCTCAAGGTGCGGCTCCAGAAACCGCCGGCTTCCCTGGCAGCTGCCCACCCTGTTGTGCACAGGCAGCCACGGACTCCCCTTAACTCCTGACAGGCGCAGGGGCCAAGGAGGCCATTTACAACCAAGTCCACACAAGGTAGGATGGTACCCAGTGATTCCCTCCCATCATTGATGTTTCTATCTCTTCCTCTCCCTTCCTCTCTGCAATCAATAAAAATATATTTTTTAAAAACATACCAGATTTTTTGCCAGTCTGACAAAGAAAAAAGGTATAATTTTGATTCATTCACACTGGATGGTTACTGTTGTGTTGGCTCTTGTCACTTTTTTATCTGACAATCTAAGAGAACAGAGGTCAGGGCCCCGACTCAGTGGGCAGGTACACATGTGTTAAGAATTCTTGCAGCACACCGGTTGAAAATCGCTGGTCTACAGAGATAACAGCAGAGAATGGATGCATGTGTAGTCTTCTAGGATGTGTGTCTGCACACACACAGAGACACGTGTACACACACATGGACACACATACCTGCAGAGACACACATATAAACATGCACACAGACACACACAGTAAATGTAGTCTTCCTGTTGCCTTTGTAACAAAATTAGGGTTCCGCAGGGCAGGGCACCCTGCACCTGCTCTCTGCACTCACAACATGCCCTGACACGCCCGTGTCCCTGCGCGGACGGACACATCCTTCCCGCGCTGCGTGGCGCCGTGTGAACTGCTCCTGTGCATGGAGACGGGGACGCTCGCTGGCGCCCTCACACAGATGATGCCAGCGATGCTGCATGATCCTCACGTGTCGCTGCTGCTCGTGCTGCTGGTGTTTCTTGGGAACAGAACTGACCCTGAACTCCAGGAACGCGCTGCCCAGGGAAGGACGAGTGAGCGTCTCAAAATCACAGCACGGAGAGAAACCACGTGTTCTCTTCACTGGGAATTAAATTCTCCCAAAGACTCGGTGAAAGTGAGTGCAGCCATCTGCGTGGGGCTCCCCCGCACGCGGCCCTCGAATGCTCCTTGCCTGGGATCCCCCAGACTGTGCACGTCGGCCAGCCTCCAGGTAATGGTGTGACCCGCATGCTGGCAGAGCTTCCTATACACGTTGGGAGGAGGTGGCGGATACTGTGGCAGCGCACGGAACACGTATGAAGCCGTCACGAGCAATGCCCTCTGAAGTGCCCCCGGCATCTCTGCTGGCGACGGACGGCCTGTGCTTGGGCAGGGCAGCGGCGTCAGGGGAGACACTGCCTCACGTGGCTGCTCCCCGAGCTCGGTTTGCGAGCGGGCATGACAGGTCTGCCTTTGGAACACCCGTCAGAAATACAGGAAGGGCTTCAGGGCGTTCCCCAAAGCTGCCCTGTCCTCCCTCCTCTCAGGGAAGCACATGGTCTAGTGAAGACTTGCTGACTGCATGGTGTTGCCTAAAGACTACAGACGAAGCCTGATGTTCTCGCCTCAGCCTTTACAACAAGATGTGCTTCTGACTTTAACAATGAGCGTCACGGACACGCAGACAGAGGCAGGCTGCATTTGTTGTCTCCCGCCCCCCAGACCCTGACACAGGCAGGGGAAGCGCGATTTACTGTGCAAAGTGGGCGCCAGCCACAGCCTGGAGTGTTCAAAATCACTCATTCCGTCTAATTAGGTCTTGCAGCAGCTCTGACAGCGAGGACCGCACCGACCAGGACACTAATGAACAGCAATGGCCAGATGATGGAGGCCAGCAGCTTGCTGGCCCCTGGACGCCGGACATTGGTGTGGTCTCAGGACACAGTGCTGACTCAGTCTCATTTTGGGGACTTAATTCAGGAGCAAGTAACCCATTTTAACAAGACCACCTGGCATCCGGTGCTCGGGCTATTTATCTTGCTACATTTGGGAGAAAAGGTGAAAAAATAGATACAGAACTACAATTTAACAGGACTGGCATGCCATCCTTCAGCATGTTTTCAAAACCCGTGTCTGCAGCACCGACCTCATTAGAAAGCCTCTGAGCAGGATGAGGATACGGCCCGTGCGTTTTAATAGAATCCTCGATTTCCAGCGAGCCAGCTTCTCCCGACTCCGGGAACCTCACAGCCCAGCGCAAACCCGGCTCGTGTCCATTTCCAATGCTCCACCGTTAATACCCAGCTTGGAGAGCACAGCTTTTATGTAAAATAAATTGCTAGAAAAAGCAATTGCCACCGGCACTCTTCTGTTCCCAGCCCTACCTAGCATGTATCTTCGTGGGAAATTCATAGGAGATGTTTCCTGAATCCCCCACATCTCAGAGCGGGGTGCTTATCACACATTTAGGTACGTATGGGACTTGGTGTTTTTTTTTAATGACGACCCAGGTGAATTTGAAAGGAGGTTACTTTCGGGCGCATAAATTATACAGCTCGCATGGAAGGGTTAGAAATGAAAAGCAGAGAGAGAGAAGCCACCGACCTCGGAAAAACACCAGCTTAAATTATCTTCTGCATTTCGTACGGGTCCCTCTCAACCAACCGCCAGAAGGCATGAAGCAGTAACCTCACTAGATTGGGGAGTTAATGCCGATGACTCTTGGAATTAAAGCCAGGAAATTAAGGGCATTTGTGGGAGAGTTCAGAATTATTGATTGAATGGTAAGTCAAGTAATGTTAGCATCAAGTAGCGAGTGCAGACTGGACCAGTAAATAAAGGAAGGAGACATTTGAAATGTAATTGTGCAAAGGGCAGTAAGCAATCACTCTATTATATAAATTGCTTGGTGTGAATGCATTTGAAGCTTAGTATATGCATAAAATGTAGCGAAACAGGGGGGAGTAAGTGCAATAATAATGTGAGCAGGACAGAGATGACCTGTCAGATCGGGCTGCTGATAATAATTTGGGTGACAACAGGTCAGGAGACACAGCGGGCACATGGGGTGAGTAGAAGTGTTAATAAACACAGGGAAATGGGTGAGAATAAAGCCTCGACGTCCACAGCAGGCGCCCGGCCTAACCACCTGTCACAGATGAAGTTTGAGGCAATATTTGGGTCCAACCTGACATTGGGGACTGAGCAGGGGCACAGGCTGGGGTCCTCAGCCTACGTGTCCTGCTGGTTGCTTTGCTTTTTAATTGACCTGCCCGTATTTAAGACTTGGGACGTTTCACATTAGAGGTCTGGATTCCTGGTTTTTCATGGAAAATTAATATTTGTCGGCACTGGGTCGCCTTCCCATGTGCTCAGAATTGGCTTGAGCCCAGGGAGGGGAGAAGGGAGTTTGTCTGCTCTGCAGTTCGCTGTGTTTTACTCGTCTACACGTTTGAGTTTGAGACCCTTGTTGAGAGCCCATGTGCGAGCAGTCCTCCCCCGACAGCCAGCTCGACGGGGCCATCTCCCTGGGCTCGGCCGGGAGATGTAGCTGCCCAGCCCTGGGACGTTCATAGGCAGCGCTGGCTCTCTGTACATCACGGTAAAGATGATATAAACACTGTGAGTGTGTGTGGGCTCCGTGCTGTACGGGGAGAAAATCAATTTCTCATTCTTCTAAAATGCTTGCAATGTGCCTAGAATTTCACCTGAACCAAGTAAACAAAACTGTCATCCCCCCCGAATGGGGGAAAGGTGTTTGTGAAAGTCTCTATCATTCTATTCTCCACTCTCCTTTCATTACCAAGTCCGACTGCTTTCTCCAGCAACGGGAGATGAACTCTGCAGAAACCATGCTCTGGGGATTATAATAGAAACATTTTAAATTTAAATCCCAGTGAGAGATGGGGGCCATGAAGTTGGGAAGCTGTGATTTTTTTGGGGGGGGGGGGGCATTTATTTTCCGTGAAAAGGGCAGCCCGACACAGCACCAGCTCCTCCACTTGACTGTGTAATCTTATGGCTGGTAAAGCAACTGAGAAGTGAGTGAGTGACCTTGGACTGGCCAAGGTCATGGTAACAAGCTGTCCCCTGGGTATAGACCTGGGTCACTAACTGAAACTTTTATCTTCTTTACATAGACTTGGCTATTATTACCTTTCCTACTCTTGAGGAAGGAAATCTTTTTTATTATTGTTACTAGAGGCCTGGTGCACAGATTCGTGCACCAATGGGGTCCCTCGGCCTGGCCTGCGGGATGGGGCAGAAACCGGCTCTCCAACATCACCAGAGGGGTACCAGATTGTGAGAGGGTGGTTCTCAGGTGATGCACCCCAGAATGAACTCCCCTCCTCTCTGGTTCTGGGTGTGTCACCCAAGAACCCCAGCTGCCAAGTCACTACAACTCTGCAGCTCCTGCATTGAGCGTCTGCCCCCTGGTGGTCAGTGCGCATCATAGCTACCGGTTGGACGGTCAGACGGTCGCTTAGGCTTTTATATATACAGATTATTATTAATCCTCACCGGAGGATGTTTATTGATTTTAGAGAGAGGAAGGGGGAAGGAGAGAGAAAGAAACATTGATGTGAGAGAGAAACATGGATTGGTTGCCTCCACATGTGCCCTGACTAAGGATGGAACCCACACCTAGGTGTTGCCCTGACTGGGAAATGAACCCAAAACCTTTTGGTGTGTGGGATGACGTTCCAACCAACCAAGCCACCGGGCCAGGCTTTGGAAGGAAACCTGGATGTGATGCGGTTAACCAGCCGCGTGGAGACAGTCTCTGGGCCAGGCTTCGCCTGGACAAAGTGCGAGCACTGTCTCCTTGGTGCTGCCAGAGGCCCAGCGGTGCAGCCGCAGCCAGTCAGCCGCCGCTTAACAGTGTCAGCGTGACCCGAGCACAGTTTCAGGCGCCAGTGAGTGGGTGGAACCTCTGCTAGAGCTGCTGGGATTTCTTTGGAACAAACTACAGACCATTAATAGGAGCACAAAGTGCACCAGATAATGAGCGGGTGAGGGGAGCCCTTGGACACTGGGCACTGGGGCGTGCTCTGCTCGCAGCAGAGGGCCTGGGCTTGCAGGTGACTTGGAGGCTAGAATGAGTTGGGCTTCCTGTTTGGGACGTGAGCCAAACGCCGTGTCTCTTAAATGGCATGTGCAGTCCCTTGAATGGCCCCGTTGTATGTACTCAACACAGAGAGAAGCAAGCCCTCGTCGTCTGGGGAGCAAACCCATGGACTCTCCACACACACGCCCGGCAAACAGCTGCCCGCCCAGCTGGCGCGTCATAGACTGCACCGCGTCCCAGCAGCCCCCATTGGTCACAGGTACGGGGACCCCCTGGGGTTCCAACCCATTTCCCAGCTGATGACCTCATTCTGCCTGCTCCTCTCCTGGCTTTTCAGAAGGTGCTGGAAGTGCAAAGTGAGGGCCTACATTACAGCAGCAAGTCCACGTGCGAGTTCCTGCTTCCTCAGCGTGTTGGAGGCAAATAACCCTTCATGCGAACTCCAGGATTTTCTCCTGATCAGCAAAGAGTTGGCATCTGGGTTCAGGCGAGCAGCACCCTGCTGAGCCCAGCGCTCCGCGCCCGCTCCCCAAAGCTCTCACACCCCTTTCCCTTGTTTTCACAAAGACCTACCACCTGCTTCCGACCCTCCAGGGAGATTGTGGTGTTTATCATATGCGAGCCAGCTCTGTGCGGGTAGAAACACTGCGAGCTGCCGCGCCTGCCTTCGTCCTGCGAGTACTAAAGCTCTCGAGGGTGCTGCTTGTCAAGGGACTAAGCGTGTCCTGTCATCTGTCTCAGTTCACGTCTGGGTGTCAACACCCACCTCTGAAACTCTTGCTCTGAGCCCTGCGTCCTTCCTCTCCTGAGAGCAATCTGTCTACCACGCAGGTATTTCCTACGACTAGAAGCGACGTCACGCACTGGGTTCTGGGGTCCCCCCGTGACCGGTGCGGCTTCGGTGGAAAATGCCGGAGCCCTGTGGCCGTCACTTCAAGTCATGCACAGGGTACGTGGATGATTTCCAAATGTGCACTTGGACCTGAGATTGTCGTGAGAGCCACACAGGTGCTGCCTGTGGACGTTTGTCCCAACAACGTACCTACATGCTCACCGTGCGCCCAGCGTGCAGCACACAGCAGGAGCGGCACTGCGGCATCGTCTGGTTAGCCGAACCTGAAATCCGCGTGTGCTTTCTTCTTAGTGTTTCTGTGTTTTTAAATCGCTGTTATTTTTCGCTTTGCATTCCCAATGGCTGGGACATTCTGTCCTCAGGTCGGCAACCGTTGCCGTGCAGCCCCTTCCGTAGAAGCAGCCGAGGCCTCAAGAGCACATCCGCCATCAGAGCGGCTTCTTCCCCAGGGGCTCCAAGTCTCCTGGTCACCGGAACCTCGGGCTCTGTGCTGCGAAGAAGCAGCCGACAGAGGGGCCGGCCTAGCCCAGTGATGGCGAACCTTTTGAGCTCGGCGTGTCAGCATTTCGAAAAACCCCCAACTTAACTCTGGTGCCGTGTCACATATAGAAAGTTTTTGATTTTTGAATCCATAGTAAAACAAAGATTTATATTTTTGATATTTATTTTATATATTTAAATGCCATTTAACAAAGAAAAATCAACCAAAAAAATGAGTTCGCATGTCACCTCTGACACGCGTGTCATAGGTTCGCCATCACTGGCCTAGCCCTTCCCACCTGCTTTACCTCCATCACACCTGCGCATTAAAGGGAGCCCGGTCCAGCCACGGCACTTGAACCTCAGAGTAAGGAGGCAAAGGGAAGCCCTCCCGCTCGGCTCGGACAAAGACATTCGCGTTAAGGTGTCCAGTGGCGTCAGTGGACCTGGTTCTTCCGTGCCACCAACAGGATTAAATGAGTGGGTAGGGGGTTGAGCAGCGCCTGCCCTGGTAGTGACATCTGCCAGCCGGCTCAGGGCCCCCAGGTCAGGCCACCCCGTCTGTCCTACAGATACAGTAGGAATTACTTAATTGAACAGGCTTTCACTTGGAATTGAATTCCATTTTCTAAATCCTGAATAAATACATTACAACTGCCGCTCCGGTCAAACGGAGAGAAAGAGCCATCTCTTAATGACTCCCTGTGGGTTTAATGCCTATTCTCTCCAGGAGAATAATGAACCCGACATCCCTGGAATTCATTGACAGGATAATGGTTATTTAAACATGCCAAGTCTTTACAGAGCACGTAAGTATTTTCATTTGCATTTATGAAAATCAGAAAGTCAGTGCGGAAACAGGTGCCAGTTTGCCCACTTCCCAAGCTCGGGGAAGCACGGAGCAGGAGTCGGGAAGAGAGAGGGCAGGGAGGCTTAGCCACGTCGACCACCCTGTCCATTCTTTCCTGACAGGACCTGCCAGCAGCAGGCTACCTCCCCCCCCCTACCCCCACCCCCCCACCACACACACACAGCATTCTGGCCAGCTGTCTTCAAACAGCATATCTGGTCACATACCTGCCTGTCCTCACGCCTTTGGTGGCTTCCTGTGGCTCTACCACCAAGGCCCAGAAACCCAGTGTGGGGGTCATGACCTCTTCACCACCAATCCTTGGCACTCTGTGATTTCTCGCCTTCCTGCTCACTGCTGCCTTGTACTCAGGACCTTTGCACATGCTGTGCTGTGTCTGTAAACCCCACCATGTGTAATTATCTGATTATTCCGGCATGATTGCATTAATGTTTAGCTCCTCATAGGCAGTAATTTTTGGGTTTTATCTAATATGTCAATACCACAGTCCAAGCACATTTTTTAAAAATATGTTTTTATTGATTTCAGAGAGGACGGGAGAGGAAGAGATGGAAACATCAATGATGAGAGAGAATCATTGATCAGCTGCCTCCTGCACCCCCCCTACTGGGGATCGAGCCCACAACCCTGGCATGTGCTCTTGACCAGAATCAAACCCTGGGCCCTTCAGTCCACAAGCTGGTGCTCTTTCCACTGAGCCACACCAGCTGGGGCAGTCTGAGCACATTTTGTCAATGCTCAGTAAGTTCTGGTTGAATAAATGACTGAAGCTATCAATCCATCAAGTGGTCCCCTACTTTACAAATTCTGGTGAGCCTAAAAATAAAAAGCCATATAGTCCAGCTATTTCTTGGTTACGTCCACAGTCTAACATCTCTTATATTCATAACTAGAGGCCTGGTGCATGAAAATTCATGCACTGGAGGGGGGTCCCTCAGCCCGGCCTGCCCCCTCTCACAGTCCAGGAGCCCTCAGGGGCGGGAGGCGACCCGGCGATCAGGGGAAGGTGACGCCCCCATCACACCTCTGCCGCTGCCACTGCCCGCAGCACAAGCCTTGGGCGGCCCTGGGCGCCTGTGGGGGCTGAGGGGATTGGGGGACTCCGGAGGCAGGTGCGCAGCAAGTCTGGGCCCGCGGGGCAGAGGGGACTGGGCACCACCATCTTGTGGCTGTGGGTGCCGCCATCTTTGAGGGTGGGGCAGTCAATTAGCATATTCCCTCCTTATTTGCTGTGGGCGCCACCATCTTTGCAACAGCATGAGGGTCAATTAGCATATTCCCTCTTTATTAGATAGGATTTCCATCTTCCTTCCTCTAACCTCCCTTATTTCATTCCTCACCATTTTCACATGGTAAACCCATCACAGTTCAGCCGAGGGACGCTGGAATCCCTCCCGATCTGAGACCAATGCCCTCCATGTTCTGTTCACGAGCCTTGGGCTGCATCACAGCCTCTCCCTCTCGGGGCCGTGGGTGCCATGGGTGAGGGCTTGCTGTGGGCGCAGCCCCATCGGCTGCTCCCTGCAGAGGCCTCACTCTCCCTGCGTGCCTGCCTGCAGGGTGTCTCTGACCCCCTTGTGCTCCTTGGCCTTGGGTGGTGCCCACACGTGTGAGCTCTGGGAGGCAACCCATGCACTCCTGAGCTGGCACATGTTCAGCAAGCAGCTTTCAGGAGAAGAGTGGAGGTCCTGATGGGTGGTGTTTGTTGATTTCCACGGTGCAAGTCCTCTCACTGTGGCCAACACCAGTCCCAGGGTGCCTGCCTAAAACAGGAGTGCGCTTTGATTCATGGGCTCAGGAGCCACTGCAAACACAGCAGGTCCTACAGGCCCAATGATTGGACCGAGTGGGGAGAGGGAACAGTAAGTAATTATAATGCAGGGGCAATAAGTCATATGATGGGGGCAGTAAGTCATATGATGGCGGCAGTAAGTCATGTGATGGGGGCAGTAAGTCATGATGGGGGTCAGTAACTCATATGATGTGGGGAAGTAAGTCATTATGATGGGGGGCATTAAGTCATTAGGATGGGGGCAGTAAGTCATTAGAATGGGGGACAGTGAGTCAGATGGTGGGGACAGTAAGTCATATGATAAGGGCAGTAAGTCAATATGATGGGAGCAGCAAGTCATATGTTGGGAGCAGTAAGTCAATATGATGGGGGGCAGTAAGTCATAAGATGGGGGGTAGTAAGTCATATCATGGGGGCAGTAAGTCATATGATGGGGGCAATAAGTCATGATGGGGGCAGTAAGCCATATGATGGGGGCAGTAAGTCATATGATTGGGGCAGTAAGTCATATGATGGGGCAATAAGTCATGATGGGAGCAGCAAGTCATATGATTGGGGCAGTAAGACATGATGGGGGCAGTAAGTCATATGATGGAGACAGTAAGTCATAAGATGGGGGTAGTAAGTCATATGGTGGGGGGCAGTAAGTCATATGATGAGGGCAGTAAGTCATAAGATGGGGGGCATAGGATGCATAATACCCCCCCATCATGACTTACTGCACCCCATCATATGACTTACTGCCCCCCATCATGACTTACTGCCCCCATCATATGACTTACTGGCCCCCATCATGACTTACTGCTCCCATCATGACTTACTGCCCCCCATCATATTGCCATCATAATGACCTACTGCCCCCCATCATAATGACTTACTGCCCCCATCATATGACTTACTACTCCCCATCTTACTTACTGCCCCCCATCATGACTTACTGCCCCTCATCATATGACTTACTGCCTCCCTAATATGACTCACTGCTCTCCATCATAATGACCTACTGCCCCCCATCATAATGACTTACTGCCCCCATCATATGACTTACTACTCCCCATCTTACTTACTGCCCCCCATCATGACTTACTGCCCCTCATCATATGACTTACTGCCTCCCTAATATGACTCACTGCTCTCCATCATAATGACCTACTGCCCCCCCATCATATGACTTACTGCCCCCATCATATGACTTACTACTCCCCATCTTACTTACTGCCCCCCATCATGACTTACTGCCCCTCATCATATGACTTACTGCCCCCATCATGACCTACTGCCCCTCATCATATGACTTACTGCCTCCCTAATATGACTCACTGCTCTCCATCATAATGACCTACTGCCCCCCATCATAATGACTTACTGCCCCCATCATATGACTTACTGCATCCATCATGACTTACTGCCCCCCATCATTTTGGGGCTGTCTGCATGATAAAGTGAGACATGAGAGACAGGGCAGGGGGTAGAGAACAGAGAGGCAGAGGGAGAGTGGAGGTCCTGCTCTAAATGGGAAGGTCAACTGGTTACTTGACGAGCCATAACACAGACATGGCCACAGCAGGCTGCTGGTGCAGCTGATTATGCAAATTCACGTCTCGGAATTGTGAGTCAAAGGTCACGCACAGTCATCAGAGCTGTGTAGAGCACAGGCAGCACGGGCCTTGCCGAGAGCCGCATCTGTGAACTGGGTGGCGGAGGCATGAGTGGCCCATTCTGCACAGACAGCTGAGCATCTCTGTCCACTGTCACCT
The DNA here is from genome assembly GCF_000412655.1 of Myotis brandtii. Taxonomy (NCBI): domain Eukaryota; kingdom Metazoa; phylum Chordata; class Mammalia; order Chiroptera; family Vespertilionidae; genus Myotis; species Myotis brandtii. Next base: position 2,086,945 of record NW_005371769.1, on the reverse strand, counting down.
CTGACACCAGCCTGTGTGCGATGGTGAGCAGATGTGCGGCTGTGCCCAGCGGAGAGGGCAGCAGTCCGAAATAGAACTCTTCTTGGCATGGTAATTCTTATTTGTCCCTTTTCAAGCTGAGCTACTTTTTACATGCAGGGTAGCAGCGCCATCCTCTTCCGGTCATGGGCCCCCAGGATCTGTCCACATGGCGGCTGCCCCAAGGTCACTGCTGCCACTAAGATAGGGTCAACCATCCCGTTATCTTCAGGGAAACGGGGTTGTCAGCCCTATTATCTCAATTCAGTGTTGCCAAGGGTGTGGGATATGAGCTGTTTAGAGAGAGTCTATCTATAGAACTTTTTACTTTGTTTTTGTTTGGTTTGATTTTTAAAAAATTTTTTCAGGGCTCGTGGGCCATATCATTTCAAAATTAAAACGTGATGCCAATGACCCAATCTGATTTCTAAATCTATCTAGAAATAACACCACAAGTGAACAAAGGCCCCCACAGACAGACAATCGTCATGAACACGAGTGGAGAACTGGAGACAAGGTCTCTGCTGGTTGAAGTGAACAGACAAGCCTGACATCAGGTACAGGTGAGGCGGAGGTGGAAGCGCAGGTGCTGCGGGACACAGGCAGGGACCCACCTGGGCCGGTGGTGGGAAGCTCAAAGGACAGGAAGCCGGCAGGGCCAGGCCTCCATCTGAGAAGGAGCGTTTGTGGGAGGAAGGAGAACAGCTGAGGGAAAACCAGCTATGGTTACACAGCTCTACTGGCGGTATGACGGTAGCTCCGGAAGGGAAGGAGACAGTCAGGAAGATAAGGCTGAGATGAACGGAATGTGAGGGCGAAGGAGAAGGAAGCATTAGGAATGGTTCTCAGGTTTTGAGCTTCATCTCGATGAATGGTGGAGGTTGACTGGAGGGAGGGACACGAGGCCAGGAGCCATTGTGTCCCGTGAGAAAGGGTCATGGGTAATGAAGATGTGGCTGTTCTGGATTGAGGAGGGATTGGTACGTCATGGATACCCACCAAAGAATCTTTCCTAAAGAAACAGATGGTCTTGAGTCTTTTACTGAGTTATTTAAATACTAGAGGCCTGTTGCACGAAAAGATTCGTGCAATAGGCCTTCCCTTCCCCTGGCTGCCAGCACCAGTTTTCCTCCGGCACCCGAGACCCAAGCCTTCGCTCTGGCTGGAGCCGCCTTCATTTTTTTTTCCTTCCCCTGACTGCAGGCACTGGTTTTCCTCCGGCACCCGGGACCCAGGCCTTCACTCCGGCCAGAGCTGCCTTCAAGCCTTCGCTGCTCCGGCCGGAGCCGCCTTCAGTCTTTGCTCTGCCGCTTCTTTGCTCCGCCTGCAAATTAACCGCCATCTTTGTTGGCGGTTAATTTGCATATCTCGCTGATTAGCCAATGGGAGGCATAGCGAAGGTACGGTCAATTACCATGTTTGTCTATTATTAGATAGGATTGGCATTGAATGGGCGTGACCATAGAATAGGTTGTCATGGCTGTGAAGGGAGGAATGGGGTCACCCCCTTAGCAGAAGTAAGGAACTGACTTTGTCAATCAACTAGAAATGGTAGAACATGAATTTGAACCCAGAGCTGCCTGTTCCAGACATAACAGCCATTCGAAGGGCACCTTGAAGAATTATTCTGAAGAATTCTTCTGTGGAGTTTAAAAGAAAGAGATCTTGAAAGTAATGAAAAGGTGAGATAACATCCTGAAGATTTCTAGTGGGAGATACGATGTGTAGATGCTCACGAGCCTTGGCAGGCACGCGACAGTTCTTAGAAGATGCACTAGCCAGGTAGCCAGATACGATCGAGCTTCCATAATGGAATTTTTCTTTACCGAGCGAGAGTGAGATACAATTTAAGCCAAGTGGAGTCAAAGATTCCAGCTTTTACTCTGGCCAGGCAAGACGAGTGCTTCTGTCTTTACATCGAGTGAAACCTAACAAACTGCAAGCCACAGGCTTTTCTCAAACCCAGCAAAGAACCTCGGTTGCCGAGCAAACAAAAAACTCAAAACCCGGGGAGAGCCAGATGTTTGCAGGGAGAGGAGAGCCAGGCATTTCTCACACGGGCAGCTGCTGCCTGGCGAGAAAACGCAACTTAAACTGCTAACGAATTGATAAAGGCAACTGGGCAAGCCTGGGAGTGTGGGCACATGGGCACGGCAGACGTGGGTTGGGGTCATATCCTCTTACAAACGCTCACGGAGTGTATGTGCAGCAAAAGTGAAATATTGGACAACACCACCACCAAGAATGGGAGGGAAGGATTAGGAACAGGCGGCTGTAAGTTCCTTGCTCTGCATATGAGGTAGCATCATCTCATTTGAAGTCTATATTGTAAATATGAGGAAAACAATAAAAAATAAGAGGTATACATAATCAATAGAAGAAATAAAATGGAATCATAACATGGTCAGTTAAACTCAGTGAAGACAGAAAGAGAGGGAAATACAAACAATGGAAAGACATAGAAAACAGCTAACAGAATGGTAAATTTTCATTCCGTATATCAGTAATCATTTAAATGTAAATGGTCTAAATGCAACAGTTAAAAGACAGAGATTGTCAGGTTGGATTTTAAAGTGTGAGGTCAACTATATGCTGTCTAAAAGAAATCATTTTAAATATAAAGACAGATGCATTTAAAGTAAAAGATGGCACATGATATTCCATGCGAACACACATGATAGAACTGGAGGAGCCATGTGAATTTTACATGAGGCAGCATGTGGAAGAAGGAATATTCCTGGAGATAAGAGGGATAACACATAGGATAAAGGAGTTAATTCTCCAAGAAGAAACAATGCGCCGTGTTTGCAACTGACACCACAGCTTCCAAGCACTTGAAGCATAAAACAGATGGATCGCGAAGGAGACATGAAAATCTGTAATCATAGCTGAGACGTCAACACTCCTCTCTCAGCAGCTGCCATACCAGTGTCTGTCTATGACCAGTAGACAGAAGTCAGTCAGGACGTGGACACATAAAAACCATGTGGCCTCACTGACACGTATAGAACTCTCCACCACCAACAGCAAGACATGCACTTTCTCCTGAGGAGACTGTGATATTCACCAGGAAAGGTTATACTCTAGGCCAACGGTTCTCAACCTGTGGGTCGCGACCCCTTTGGCGGTCGAACGACCCTTTCACAGGGGTCGCCTAAGACCATCCTGCATATCAGATATTTACATTATGATTCATAACAGTAGCAACATTACAGTTATGAAGTAGCAACGAAAATAATTTTATGGTTGGGTCACAACATGAGGAACTGTATTTAAAGGGCCAACAGGTTGAGAACCACTGCTCTAGGCCATAAAATAACTTTAATTCATAAAAAAGAAGAGGGATCACATAATTTATTCTCAGACGAAGATGGAATTAAACTAAAGATCAATGACAGAAATATATCCAGAAAATCTCCAGATATTTGGAAATTACATAACATACTTCTCAATTACACGGATTTTAAAAGGGAATTCACACACAGACACACACCACTCAAACACTCACATGCACGCATGCTCGCAGACACGTGCCCGCTCATGTGCACACACATTCACACATGGAGGCGCCCTCCCTCACTCCCCCGTGGCCTTCTCTGGTCTAGTTCTTCCTGGAGCCCTTACCTATGACCAGCTCAGGGGCTCCTCTACTTCCTGTGACTGTCCTGTCCTCACTGCTCGGGGAGGCACTTTGGCAGCGACTTCATCTCTCTTGTCCGCCTGTGTCTCTGGCACCCAGCACAGAGCCTGGCCAGTACATATCTGTGTCTGAATGAGAGAGGACGCGAGCATGGCGTCCAGTGAGGGGAGGGGGTGATGAAGAGGGAATAGGAGGCAGAGGCAGGGCCGTCCTCGCCCGAGAGCTGTGGCTTCTTCTCTCACGTGGACCACGGCCCCGGCAGGCAGCCCCTCTAAAACAAAGCCCACACCTCTGATGGAACAGACAGAACGTGGTCCTGCCTTCCCACGACTTAGGGTCTGGGTAACCAGCCAACACGGGTTCCGCTCTCCCGTAGAATGCGTTTCCATGGTGACCTTCTGGTAATTAACTCCTTGGAAGGCATCCCAGACAGGCCAGCCTTTCCCAGGACTGGGCACTCCAGGGGTCCTTCCAGCCTAGGACCACCCATTTTGGAAAATTAGCTTCATGTTCAAGTTGTGGGGAGGGGTATCTGCTCCCCTTTAAACCGGGAGGCACTCACACTCCCAGACAGATGTCCTCTATGCTTCCTCCCTCGTCACAAGAAAGAACCAACGTGTCCACAGGGTCCCGTGAGCCCATTCACCTCAGATCCGCGGTGAGAGCCTGCAGAGCCCTGGAGACAGGACGGGGGGCTGTTCCCAACACTTCCATCCGCTCACCAGCTCTGAAAATGCAAGCAACTGCCACGCGGGTGACGGACCCAGGGTGCCAAGCAGAGCACTGCGGACAGACAGACGTCGTTCTGCCGCACATGCTAAGACAGACAGGCATTTCTTGCTGACATTTGAAATTCACTGTTTAGCTTCTCTATGCTCGAGGCAAACCACGTAACAGGAACACGAGGTGGGCACAAAGGAGATCGATTCTGAAAGATGTACTGAGCCAGGGCCCGACACCCACCTCCACGCAATCAATACTGACATTTGCAAAGGCACCCTAAAGAAACGTGTAATTTACAAAGTAAGAGCGTCATGTGCGACACTGTAGACACCGGTTTCGGAGCTGGTCAGACGCACAGGGTGAGGGGTGTGGCCTGGACACACTCACCCACCTTCCCCCCAGTTCTCGGTGACATGGAAAAACATTCTAGAGAGCGTGTGCCCGGGAAGCAGGCCAGTCTGCAGCACAGACCACAGGCCGCAGCGAGGGGAGTCGCAGGCCTGAGAGAAAGGGGATTCAGCTCTCTGAACTGAAGGCCTGGCCCGGACCTGCACTGCAGGGACGCCTGGGCAGAACCGCAGAGCACTGAGCAGGAACTGACACCAAGGAGCAGCGAGCAGGGAGGCGCTGCCGAGGGAGCGAGCACCTGCTCCAGGCGGGCCGGGCAGGTGTCTGCAGCCAGCACGTGGGGCTGGAGTGAGGCCCGCTCGCTCCATCCCTCAGCTCTGCCGTGGACTTGCTATGAATCAGTACGAGCTTCGTCATCTTCTCAGCCCGAGCTCCTCACCTGAGCTATGCAGAGCTGCCTCCTGAGGCTGAGGATAAAATGAGACCAAGGCCCTGGCCAGTTGCTCAGTGGTTAGAGCGTCAGCCTGCAGACCAAGGGCTATGGGTTTGACTCCCAGTCAAGGGCCTACACCTGGGTTGCAGGTTTGATCCCCAGCCCCACTCGGGGCACATGTGGAAGACAACCAATCAACAGATGTATCTCTTTCACATGAAGTTTCTCCCTCTCCCTGTCTCTCTCTCTCCCTCTCCCTTTCTGCCTTCCACTCTCTCTGAGAATCAATGGAAAAAATATCCTAGGGAGAGGATTAACAAAGCAAAACAAAAAAAGAAACCAACAAAGTGTGCACAGTAGGCACTCAGGAAAGACCAGCTGCTCACCTCCGGGCAAGCAGGCAGACCCTTGGGATGAGGCGGGAATGCGGTCGTCAGCACACGGTGAACTCGGGGCTCAGCTCTCCCAAATGGCGAAGGAGCGCCCGCAGTGCCCGCTGCCTGGGTCCCGCTGCTGAGAGGGCCGCCCCATGCCGCCGAGGGAATCCCTGGAAAAGCTTTCAACATGCAAAGTGGACTTAAGACCTGTAGGAAATCTCCTTCCCCTGGGTCAGTGGTTTCACCAGAAGGACGGGCGGAACCGCAGCGGCGGTCCTGGGTCCTCCCCTGGAGTCGGGTAGGGGTCCGGCCGCGCTGGGCCGCCACAGCAGCTCCCCTCCCACCCCCACAGGCTGTTCCTCTCCGGAGGCAAAGACGCCCCATCCAAAGCAGCTGCTCATTTCTGACTCATTTTCTGAGCGAAGCCTCCAGAACCAAGCTGCTTGAAGGGGAACCGTTTCTGACAAACGCCCGGCGTCCTGCCTGGGCTCTCCCTCCCTGGCCGCCCCCTGTCATTGAAGGGCCTGTTGCCCCGTGACTTCTTCCCTTGGGACAGGGTTCCGTGCTGTTTGAATCTCTTCGTTTTGGGGGGTCGAGTTCTTCAGGTTTAGGGGAGCTGTTTCTGCCTTATTAATTCCTGATACACACTATAAGAAAATTTGTTTTTAAATTAAGCTATTTTAAAATTAAATATCTCAATAAAACACCGACAAGACTACGTGTGAAGGAGAAACGACCCGTCTCAGGTGCTGGGAGAGCACTGGGACTCTGGGACGTGAGTCCGCCGGCCCCGGGAGTGTCCTGTGGGGCAGGTGTCAGCGTGGAGCACATTTCACTCTGCCCTGGGTGTCGAGAGGAAGCCTTGTCCTCCTGGAATCACCTCGGGATGGAGCACCCTAATCCCCCTCAAGTCCTACAGCTCCTGGCTTCCGTCTTGAACTTGCGACTTCTAAGCATCTTTGTGGGGAACGGTCCATCGGGAGCCAGGACACTGTCCTAATAGAAACAGAACCAGGGCCAGGCCAGGGGGAGGGAGTGGGTGGAGAGTGGGCACTGGGGCAGGTAGCAGATGGGAAGGCAGCGTCATCCTTTGAGTGCCCGGGACACCCACACCATGTCCTACAGCCCTGCCTTAGGGGCCCCCTCAACCCTGAAGGACACCCACATGCCTCTGAGCCATCTCCCTGCCGCCGTAATGGGAAGGGGCTCTGAAAGCAGGGCCTGGATGGGGGAGAGGAGCCGGAGCAGGAGATGAGCCTGAGACAGCGAGGAAAAGTCCATGTTCCCGACTCCTTGCCCTGCGCACACAGGGTGCAGTTCCCATGCTCAGAGACTCAAATCAGAGCTCCAGAGGAACCTTCCATGTTCTCCTCCAGGTCAAAGCTCCACCAAGTCCAACACCTGTTCAAACACTAACCATAACCATAACCCTAACCCTAGCCCTAGCCCTAACCCTAAACCTAACCCTAACCCTAGCCCTAGCCCTAGCCCTAGCCCTAGCCCTAGCCCTAGCCCTA
>NW_005371769.1:2072890-2079737 GCF_000412655.1 Myotis brandtii | reverse complement strand
AACCCTAACCCTAACCCTAGCCCTAACCCTATACCTAGCCCTAGCCCTAGCCCTAGCCCTAGCCCTAACTCTAACCCTAGCCCTAGCCCTAAACCTATCCTTAGCCCTAACCCTAGCCCTAGCCCTAACCCTAACCCTAGCCCTAGCCCTAGCCCTAACCCTAACCCTAACCCTAACCCTAGCCCTAGCCCTAGCCCTACCCCTAACCGTAGCCCTAACCCTAGCCCTAACCCTAGCCCTAGGCCTAGCCCACTCCCAGGACAACTCCATGCCTGGCACAGAGTGGCTTCCGCAGAAAGGAAGAGTAAGCTCGGGGCCAAGAACGGAGTAGCCGAGGTCAACAAAGCAACCACAGCCTGGTGGTCAGTGGCACGTGGAAGAATCATCGTTACAGTTACAGCGAAACATTTAGGCAAACAAACTAAATGCAAACACAATCCCTTTTTGACACTGGAATGAGATGTGCTTCACCGACCTCGTGTGCGGTCATTGATCTGTGAGCTCATGTAACAAACAACTCCTTCCCATGTCTGTCAGCAAAGGAGCCTTCAGGGTCATGGGCCTCAGCCTCACGCAGGGTTGGCCCTGAGGCTGGCCTCCGTCTGAGGCCCTGGAGCTCCGTGTCCTGCAGAGGAAGGAAGTCACGAGGCTCCTAGACAGAGCTGCTGCTGATGAGCTGGCCTTTCTAAATGTTCACAAATAGCATCAAAAGGCAGAAACGCTACCCAAGAGGCTCCCAGTGGGCCCACCAGGACAAAGTACCATCACCAGGAAAGCGGCCATCACAGGAATCAGAACTAGTCAATTCAGTGAAAACCAGGGTCCACAACGATGCTCCAAATGGGGAAGTCAGCGTACAGTTCCCCAAGCCTTCACTGAAAGGCTGATGGGGTGGGGATGTGCGGGTGACAGCCTGTAGCCCCCAGAGTACCTGCTGGTTAACGAGAGGAACTGCAATCACACACTGAGGAGATCCAACAGCCCCCACTTCAACCTGAAGGAGGAGCAGACAGACACGTGTCCCTGACGGGATCGATGCGGACATAAGCCAGGCCTCGTCCACGCTTCTCAGTGGCAGGAGCCGGTGTCCTCCCCTTACTGCTTACACCAGTGAGAGCTGGGGTTTTCGTGTGAATCAGATAAACAGCAAAAAGTAACCGAAGAGCCTGATACCCAATTTGGGACCCTGGAAAGGCTCGCCCCTTCTTCTTGGTCGATGGGGTGAACTCTGAGCACCTTGAGTTCCTGTTTTTCTGATTCTGATCCGCCTGACGGCCTCCGAAGGCCCACGCCCAGGTAAAGTAGGAGATCCGGGACCGCGGACACGTCCCAGAATGTCTGAAGTCTCACTCCCGCTGGCTGTTCTCACCTCCCAGGTCCCAAAACTGCCGCACAGAGCGGCTCCGTGGAAGGAGCCAGTGGTGTGAGTGTCCCGATGGCGTGTGATGGACGCCACCGGCCTTCTGGGGAGTCCCATCTCAGCAATGACAAGGTTTTACCTGCTGGGAGGGAGTGAGGAGGCGGCGTCTTCCTGTGATTTCATGAGCACCCGAAGCCTGTGTTGGTGTGATGTTGTGTTCCATGGGCTGGGACAGAAGAGGAAGTTGGTGCTGAAATTTTGGCCTCGGCTGCTCACTTGCTGTTTCTTCTTGGACTGAAGCTCCAGGCTCAGGGTCCCTCAAAAGCTGGGCTTTACACAAGGCTCTCTCTCCGCAACCCCCACAGTGTTGGAGGGACTGAGACAAACCTGTCAACTATTTTAAGTCATGGACAAAAGGTGCGAAGGATCGGAGCGAGGCTGTGGATGGAAAGAGGCCGTCACAGGCAGTAGTTCAGCAATTGTTTGTCACCCAAACGTGACTCAGCGAGAGGAGGCCTGGCTGATCTCCATACTCAATGGATGCGTCTAAAAATACCACTTCGAACGTGGTGTTCATTTTCCACGGAAAAGAATAACTTCCCTGTTTCCTGCTGGGGAATTGACTGCACCTCTATTCTGTTTAACCAATGATACCTTATGGGCTCTTGAAAACTACATTTGCATAAAAAGCACGCAGTCATTCTCATTGGCCCAGACGGAAAAGCGGAAGTTGCAATTGGGAAAGCTCGGGTTCAGTCCATGTTTTCTAGAATAACAATGGCCACCATCAAACTCATGGTTGCTCAAACTTGCCTTCCCCTGCCCGCCTCTAGCGCTTTGCTCTGGCCACGCCCCCACTGGAGAAGCCATTCCTGGACTAACTCTTCTTTCTTGGGCTCCAGTCCCCACAGCCAAATAAAATAAAGCCAAACCTGAGGTCTAGGAGGAACGTGTGGTGCGTGGCCTGCTTCTGTAAGGCACACACACTGAGTAATTTCCCTAAAACCTGATGTCATGGTTCAGGTTTCTAACCATCCATAGTACAGCTCTCCTCATTTCTTGATGGTGAGCTGACTCTGCCCCCTCCTGGGGGTTGGGGGGCCCTGGGTGCTGTGTTTCTAATAGACACTTAAGAATTGAGACTCTTCAGACTTCAACTGCATAACACCGGGAGGGTGCTCTTGTGAACGGAGCTGGTTCCCATCACCATCACATTCACACACAAAGCTGCAGCATCCTGGGTATTTGAGACTCTCCTCAGCGTGGAGCCTGGGTGCCACCTCACACCATGAGCCAGACTCCCCAGAACGGCCTAGGCCTGGGTGTTTGTTAGAAACCCTCCGGGTGGTCTCAGCAAGAGGCAGAAGTTACACAGGTGCCCGGGTTAATTTTGGTGCTACAGGCACGGGAGGTAACTAACCATGAATCTATCCGACCCTTTGACTGCTCAGGGGAAAGCCTCAGTACTGCATTGGTGAGTCTTTAACATGAATTAATGTCCCCCTTCAACATACAGGCCTACAGCTCGGAGCTAGGGCAGGTAATGGTATCTTTTCCAAATTTAATAATGTTTTTCCAGTTCCCTCAGGCTGAAGTGGCCACCAGACTCCCAGTTAGAAGGGGCAGAGCTAAGAGTCAAGCCTTGATCTGTCTGGCTCCAAAAACATTATCATCACACGTCTTTACAGAAGTAAAAACTGGTGTGAGGTCATAACTTACAGGGATTAAGGGATGTACATTGTGTAGCCTGGGGACCTGAGGAAGGGTTCAGCCAGGCTTCTGTCTGAGGTGAATCCTGATGACAGAGATTTGGGGAGAAGGGACATGTCTTTCAAGAAGAAAGACGAGAAAGTGGCATTTGAAAGAACGTTGGGTAAGTACCAGGCGGGGCTGGAAGGCAGAGTAGAGGGATGTGTCCCAGCAAGAGGCGAGCTGCATGAGCCCCTATAAGCCCCTGCTGTGACAGGTGAGCACTGTGACCTTATCCAGAGGGGACTCAGCCCAAGAAAGGTTTAATGGGAAGGCGTTGTATGAGCCTAGCTTCTCTAGCAGCACAGAACCAAGAGGATGCATTACCAGTGTCAGAGTAGATTTTCCATCTCAGATCTGCCTTGAGGTTCCAGTGGCCATGCCGACCTGAGAGGGAATTTGTTTCCACTTCCGCTATACGGGGTGCAGCCCTTTGGGGCCCCAATTTCAAGTGGGAGAAGCTCCTGACCGACTTAGCACCTTGGACAGATCGGAGTTTTGCTTTCTAGCCCCCGCAGCCCGGAGCTCTAAAATGTACTTGGCTGTGGATGCCCTCCAGGCAGGACCAGTTCCCGGCTCTCATCACCTCCGGCTCCCAGGAATAATCAGTCGCTGGCCTCCAAGGATAATTGGCTTTCTTGCTGGCACATCACGCATTTTAAAGGTTTTTCCCGGAAGTTTTAGTTGGTTTCAGTGGTGGCTGTCATATCTAGCCCACTGTTCTGCTTAGAAGGCATTCTTTTTAACAGCTGTACAAAATTCAGCATTATAAATGGCCAGCTTTCTAATCATTGATGGACGGCCAGTCAGCTTGTTTCTGGATGGTTTCGTTATTGATGCGAAGGGTCCTCAGGCATGTGTCTTCCCGAGTGTGCGCTCTCGTTTCTGCAGGACCTGCTCCACCTATCAGAATGGTGATGGCCATCGGCGTGTTGTGTTTGTACATAGATAGACTCAGAAGTGTACCTGCAACCTTTCACAGTGTGCACACCTGCCCCTGGTTTTGCAAGACTAGTACGGTGAGCGCGCCCACGCACAGACACACAGACACACAGACACTGCCCCACACTTGGAGGATGTGCTGCTTTATTGAGCCACATGACACACAGCAGTCAGGACTCCTCACACCGAATGTTTCAACATGAGATTCCCAAAACTACGGCATTCTCCGCGACGGTCAGACCAGCAGCGCACACAGGAAACACGACACGGGCAGCATCTTATCATCTAAAACGCTGTTTGTACTCAAATTTCTCGTTGTCCCAGTCACCTTTACAGCCACTTTATTTCTTAATCCAGGAAGAAATCCAGGATCAATTAAGGATCACAAACCGCCACAAGTGGCAAAAATCCCCTTTTCCATCTGGACCAGCCCCCGACTTGACTCTAATTTGGGTCTTGCCTGGCGTTGACCGCCTCCTGAGCGCCTCCTGAGCGCGGGTGGTGAGGGTGCAGACTCCCCCTCAGATAAACCTGTCTGATGATTTCCTCAGGATCTCATGCAGGAGAATCATTTTTGGAAAATTCTCTTCTGGTACCTCCCAGCCTCAGGCCACGAAGGGGCTCTTTCCCATTGTGCCTTTGGTAGGTCGGAGCATTTGGTTAAGGTGGTGTCTACCAGCCTTTTTCTTATTAAGTTATCCTTTGCCAGAGCAACTAATAAGTACAGTCAAACCTCGTTTCTCCAACGTCTCCCATCTCGAACAATCAGAAAAAATATCTCTTGTTGAACCAAACTTCGGTTTTCCACCTGACAACCCTTTTGTGTGATACCTCCGCATGACAAAAAGCATCTCTCCTTTTGTTGCTGGTGAAATCCACTATTAGCACAATTTCAAAATGTGAAGAGGCCATCAATAGTGTTAATGTTGCTAAGGGTGTGAAAAGAACAATGCTCACAGGCAATTGAAGAGGTAGGAAAACTGCTGTGCATTTGGATAACCGGAAGCAGTGACATATGAACCAGCAAAGATGCCGCGTGCTGACCTGAGAGACACCCCTGGACCGGGCGCTAACGGGACTCCTTTAAGACTAGGAGGGGGTGGTTTGATAAATTTAAGAAAAGACGTGTTTATTTTAGATTAAACAGCATATTAGACATGCACTGTATATAAGAAAGGTTAAAAACAAGGAATCATTTAAGGGTCTGGAACAGATTAATTCAATTTACATTATTTCTAATGGGGAACGATGACTCTCTTTTCGAACAAATCGCTTCTCAAACAGCCTTCCGGAACAAATTAAGTTCAAGTGTGAGATTCTACTGTAACTTATGAAAGCAGACTGGGACAGGGTGGAGATCCTCTTCACCAACAGTCTTGCATCCAGTGACTGTAGCATCTGTGATTATAGCATCCACTGCTGCTTCCTGCCTGAGTGGTGATGGCGAAGCTGGCTGGAAAGGCAGAATGAGCTCTTAGTTTGCATCTCAGACCTTAGATGCCTGACTCACTGTGACTTACGGTCTCCCCTGCTGGGCAGTGAGTTCCTGCGTCACCAGGGCCAGCCGCAGGGGGCATACAGGACCCGCTGGGTGATGCTCACACACACGGGGATTGGAGTTCTTTATGCACGTCTGTGCATCTCGGGCCTTCAAGAAATGACTTCCACATGCCTCATTCCAAATGCATGAAATCACGTGACTTTATTTAGTCTAAGACAATTTTCTTTCCATTGCTCAAAAATACCTCCTTAATTTGGGAATTGGGGTTTTGGAAACAAACCCTTCTCCCCCTCTTTATTCCCTTCACGACTGAATACATGTAATTCACATCCTCTCGACCTTCCATTTGGAAAATGACTCATCCTCTGGGCCTGTCTCCTGGGGAAGCCACTCTCCGCTCCTCTCAGGGCGACTGCTCTGTGGGTCCCTGAGCCACGTGGCCGGCACCAAACGGCTTCAAGTGTCTCGACCACCACCTTCCAACTCCTGAAGAAGGAGGAGACAAAGGCTCGACGAGTGTAGAGTGGAAGGTGTTGTTCTTATAGAGTATCACAGTAGGCTGCCGGGTCAGGAAAGAGGACATCTAGTTAAATTTAAATGCCAGATAGATGAGTTCTAGCATATGCATGTCCCATGCAACAATTTTTAGTATTAGTATATCCCAAATACTGCATGGAGCACACTTATACTAGAAAATCATTCCTTGTTTCTCCTAAATTCATATTAAAGGAGTGTTTGTGTTTGTGTTTGTGTTTGTGTTTGTGTTTGTGTTTGTGTTTGTGTTTGTGGGATAAGCTGAGGACACAGTGTGCTTTGCTGAGCTGAGCTCTGCAGTGACAAACCCTGTCATGGACAGTATGGTCCTACTTAGTTCTCATAAAAGCCCAGTGAGGGAGCACAGCGAATGAATTAACTGCTTTGAAAGGAAGATGTTTAGCCAAAATCACAACACTTCCAGGTGGCAAAACGTTCACCAAACCCAGGCCTTTAGGTTGTCATTTCACCATTGCCCATGGCTCTCCTGGAGGGCCAGGTGACCTTCCCACAGAGGAAGGTGACTTGTACCTGCGTCCCGGTGGTTTATCATCAAGGCACTGTTTCCCTTCAGGAGGCAGCTTGTCCCATCCTGAGTCCATGTGCTCATGAGAGACTGATCCCAGACCCAGGACAGAGAGTCTACAGAGCCACCCCCTGGCCAGTTATTAGCTCACTAGAGGCCCGGTGCACGGATTTGTGCACCGGTGGGGTCCCTCAGCCTGGCTGCAGGGATCGGGCCGAAACCAGCTCTCCAACAT
>NW_005371769.1:2048507-2071392 GCF_000412655.1 Myotis brandtii | reverse complement strand
AAGCTGCCTGGCTGCCGGCCGCCATCTTGGCTGGCAGTTAATTTGCATATTGCCCTGATTAGCCAATGGGAAGGGTATCGGATGTACGGCTAATTACCATGTTTCTCTTTTATTAGATAGGATAGATTGCACAGACCTAAGATAGGCCAATGAGACACAATCACAAGTCTTTGGCTGGAAATTACTGGGAAGGAAATTATCTTTTTGTTGGTTTTCCAACTTGGTAAGCCTGGAGTACTTGAACCTACAGGAGAAAACATGCCTGAGACTTAAGCCACCCTAACAGAAAGCCAGAGTGCAGAGGAGTGTGGGGAGCAGGGGAGGGGTGGGGGGACGAACCCTGAGAAAGTAACTTGAGCACCTGGATCCAGCCATGCCTGGAGCCCAGTGGCCCTGGACCTCTCAGTGACCTATGAGCCTGTGCATTTTTTTCTCAACTCAGGTTGAGTTGGATCTCTGCCACTTGCCAAGAAAAGGGTCCCAAACACCTGCCTTTACATTTGAAATCTGTCCTGGCCAGAAATTTGACAGTTATTTACTGGACACTTGCTATGTTCTAGGCACTGTTGTGAGCACAGAGACCCAGCATGAACAGGGTAAGTAGGCCCCCTACTCTCAGGGAGCTGAACTTTAGTCACCCAGATGCCAGCAGGCCAGGCACGGCTGTCCTGCTCAGTCTGAGAGGAAGTTCACGAGGCTGTGCTCTGATCCCACCTCAGGAGCAAAACCCAAACAGCGAATTCTTCAGGCGGCATCAGCCCTTCTCCCCGAGGGCCGTGCACAGCCACGGGGTTGGTTGGAGAAAACCCCAGCGCATTCCTCTGCTCTCCCCTTAAGTGCCTGCCATCTCCCAGCATCACCCAGGATCTGCCCGTTCTCCAGCTTGTTCAAGTACCTCTGAGAGCCCGAAGGCGATGAGTCCTACCTGTTCCCGAGATTCACATTCTGAGGTGAAATTCAATACAAACTAATTCAATGTTTACCTCATTTCCTTGGAAATGACCCTTACATGCCACTGTTTGTCAAACTGAATCAGTATGCAGGCACCGCCTCTCCCCGGTCAGGGCTAATTAATTCCTGCTCACACGAAGGAACATCACTGCAGCCGATCACACCTGCACAGGAGCTCCTGCACATGCATGGAAGCACTCACACCTGGGGGGTGGGGGCTCCTGCACATGCATGGAAGCACTCACACCTGGGGGGTGGGGGCTCCTGCACATGCATGGAAGCACTCACACCTGGGGGGTGGGGGCTCCTGCACATGCATGGAAGCACTCACCCCTGGGGGGGGGGGCTCCTGCACATGCATAGATGCACTCACACCTGGGGTGGGGGGGACTCCCTCACAAATGTAGATGCACTCACACCTGAGGTGGGGGGCTCCTGCACATGCTCAGAAGCACTCACACCTGGGGGTGGGCTCCTGCACATTTGTGGAAGCTCATTTCTGTAGGAGGAGGAACTGCAGCCAGGACTTGGAGGCTCTGAGCAGGGAATCAGATATAAACAACTGTTAAGGTAATGAGCATTAGACACCCAATTCCCAGCATCCTTTTAAAAGGATTTTATTAAATAGCTAGAGGCCCAGTGCATGAAATTCGTGCACGGGTAGGGTCCCTAGGCCTGGCCTACGATCAGGGCCATCTTCCCCAGCTGCCAGCAGCTGGCTCCGCCCTCTACCACTGCAGCCACTGCCGGTTGCCCTCTGTGGGTGGGGCGAATGGCTGGGTGATCAGGGCCCCGGCACCACCCACGTCCACTGCCACCCACCCCCGGTTCCCCATTCCCCATTGGGTGATCGGAGCCTGCTGGCCAGGGGGAGGGGTTAGGGGGGAGGGAACAAGAGGTTGGCCAGCAGGCCCTGATCAGGCGATCGGAGCCTGTGGGCTAGGGGCAGCTCCTGCATTGAGTGTCTGCCTGCTGGTGGTCAGTGCACGTCATAGCCGACCAGCCATTCTGCCGTCTGGTCAATTTGCATATTACACTTTTATATATATAGATGCTACAATGTTATGTTAAGTGATGCACTGTTAATGGCACTGACTTTGGCCTCATTAAATAATCTCCTTAACTATCCTACTAGAAAGCTGGCATCATCAAACAAGTGCTCTTTGTCATCGGCCACGATGCCATCGTTACAGGAGCTCCCGTGCTAGGGACCAAATTCATAAATAGGGCACCACGCATAGAGTGCCACCAAAGGGGTCTTCCGAGAGGGGGTTCGAATTGACATCCAAAGTCAGTGAACAGGAGAATGAACAGGAGCCTCAGCACTTTGCCAAGTTCTTGGTTTTGACGGGTTAATGATGGTGTGAGGCCGAGGGGGGGGCTCAGTTATTAAACCAACCTCTCACGTGCCACTGAAGTGTGATCCACTAATTGCCGTGGCCCATGGACGGCAGCTCAGTGGGACCTGTGGCCAAGTCCTGTGTGCATGTGTGCAGGCACTCCAGGCAACAGTGGTATTTACATGTGAGAACTTCTCTCCTGCACTGGCAATTGCTTATTTATTACAAGTGTGGAAGTCAAAGGTGCAGAGACTGAGGAGACAGGGGCATGGTTGGGCACGCCCACAGTCCTTCCTGATGCTAGAAACGTCCTATGTCTGCCCCATCCAAGACCGTAGCCTCAAGCCACAGGTGCCTGTTGAGCACTCACAGCGTGGCTGGTGCAACTCAGAAACGGAGCATTCCAGTTTAGTTCATTTTAATTAACCTAAATTTAAAGGCCATGTCAGGCCAGTGGCTCTTGTATTGAAAGTGAAGGAACATGTGTGAAGTTAAAAATGTCTATGACCCTGCAGTGGCCATTGGCCTTGGAGTATCAGCTTTGTGGACAGACTCATCCCAACCTCCAGGATCAGGAAATAGAATCCTTCCGTGAAAGCCATGCTCACTCATCCATCATCCTGTCATTTTCTTAAAGAGCCCTTTATTCTGCATGTCTTGTTCTATTTCCTCCATTGCTGCACCTGTCAATTTGCATCACACATTGTCCCTCAGCTGAAATACATGGCCTGGGGTGGCCCACGCATGGTGTGTTTTTATTGCACAAGCAGAATTGATGCAAGGCTAATGATATAGCCACTGATTAAAAACATAGCTCACAAAATGTCCTTGAACTTCTGACAGGCAGATATCTTGTTGAGTAAGGACCATCCTGGGTGTCCTACCCAGATTTCCCAGGGGGGGGGGGGGCGCTTTATCTCACATGTTCATCTTGGCATCCAGTGAAGAAGGAGCCTCAGGGCCACTGTCTCGCTGGCCTGATAGAGACCGTCCGAGACTCCCATCTTTCAGCTTCTCTTTGACGGTCACAAATATCTCCTGATGTGTCAGAACGTAGCCCAGCTTGAATGACATTTTTAAATGAAGAAAACGAGATTTATAGATTTACTTGCCAGTTTCACGTTTTGATCCTCATACGAAGAAGTGCACGTTTGACAAGTGTTATTTAGGATGCTGTCTGATGGGGCTTCCCAGGCTTCCCCAGCCCAGCTAGGGAGCCACCGGAATCAGCCACCGTCCCTTCCATCGACAATTGTTGCCTCTCCCTCCCGAGAGCCCATCTTGCAGTCCACACACTGGCTGTGAGTTATTTCACGATCCCTGGGGACCCGGGGTCCTGCTGACTGTGAACTCTCAGAGCCCCGCCGAGCGCTGTGTGCGGCTCTTAAATATTTGCTCAGCCCAGGCTGCGCTGCTCCCGAGTCAGCTAAAGGGCCAGGACAGACCGTTACACACGCTCCCAGGGCTTTCGGAAGAGACCGCTGCCTTGGGGAAGGGAGGCTGCCCCTAGGAATTGTTGGCAGGAGCAAGTCAACATTGATCACCCCGAAGAAAGACAGAGAAACAAAGCCGAACCTGCGCTTTCCCAGCCACATACACTCAGGTCCGCACTGCTCCCACGGTGTGTTCCTCGGCACACACTACAACCCGTAGGGTTTCAAGTACAAGTCAAGAGATGACTTCAACCACATCAAGCTGACATTGCCTTAAAGGGAGTTAACACTCTGACCAAATTCCTGCTCTAGGCTGCCACGCCAACCAGCTCTGCCACACTTCACCTGTTCCCCGGTCAGATATATGAGCAAGTCAGTGGTCCCTCGGGGCCTCCTTCCAGCTGGCCCTGCGAAGTCCCGCCACCTCTGGTTCTGGATTTCAATTTATGGCAGAGGTCAGCTGCCCCTCCCTCCCCAAACAGTGTGGGAGCAGCAAGCATTTTGAGTGGGCAGATGGCTTTAGGATATTGTCTATTCAGAATGTGAAAGATGTGCACAGTGTTTGGGGAGCATTTAAAACAGAGGCGATATTTTTATAGCTAGAAATTGGAAAACACTCAAAAGCCAGTGGGAGGGGGTGGAGAGGCCAATCGTGAAAAGTGCAACAGAAGAGAAAGTGCGGTTGGAAATGGCCGTTGGAAGGCTTGTGTGGAAAACTCCAGGCAGCTGTGGGCTCTGTGGTTAGCAGAATGGTGGCCCCCCAAAATACGCTCCTCTGCTAATGCTGCAAACCTCTGAACAAGCCCCTCACATGGCAAAAGGGACTTGGCAGGTGTGAAAGGTTCTGCACCTCAAGACGGGAGATTGCTTTGGTGTCAAGGTGAGCCCAGTATCCTCACATGAGCCCATAAAAGTAGAGACCTTTCCCGGCTGTGGCCAGAGAAAGGAGCAAAGATAGAGAGTGTCAGACAGATGGACGTGACAGAAACTTGAGCCACTGCTGCGGGCTTGAAGACGGAGGGAGGGGCCAGGAGCCAAAGCATGCGCCACCTCGGAGGCTAGAGCAGCAAGGAAACCATGTGTCCTGGAGCCATCAGGTTAGAGCGACTCTACCTGGGAGAGCATTGTGAGTCCTGGGCTCCTGTGACCTGGGGAGCCTTGGAGGAAGCAGGGGAGAAACAGCGCTGGCCTCTCCCCCGAGGGCAGCCTGCTGCAGCCTCCTGACCAGGCTGGAGACTGCAGTTCGGTGGTAGCACAGAAGGGAAAGGCGTTTCGTCCCACATTCCTGAGCCTTTTGAAATGTGAACTGTTCTCTTTTCTCCTTACTTCCCAGGGATGAAACCAACACCTTTGTTTATCCACACAGTCTGAATACTTTCTCTGCGCTTCACCGTCCCTGTAAATCCATTCCTTCCTCCTCTCCGGTTCCCTGCAACCCGCGCCCAGGCATCACGTGCCATCTTTATTTCCTCTGGGGCTGGGCCCCTTGCTGGCTGGCCCACTCAAGGACACAGACACATGTCAGCGAGTGAGCCTCTGATCCCCCTGCACAGTGGCTGCCCCTCCACCCGCAGCTGGGGAGGCGGAGCTGCAGACAGCGCCACTTAATGGCTGAGGGCCACAGCTGCACCCAGGGCCAGGTCACAAGGCCAGTTTTGGTGACTGGAAGAAAAGTAGGGTTTTTGTCACCTTTTCATTGTGTCCCTAGAGCTGTCTGTGGATCTGAGAGCTATATTGGAATTTGCAGATAGTAGCACAGTATGAATGAAAGGGAATTAAATAATGCCTACACTGGGGTATTAGTGAATGCAATGGAAACACGTGAAATGAAGTGGTCTAGTGGTTCAGCCTAATCTGTATATATAAAAGGCTAAGTGACCAACCGTCTGTCTGTCTGACCGTCCGACTGATCGGCCGGTACATATGATGCACACTGGCAATTTAAAAATAAACATTGACTCGCACATGTGCAATACATATAAAGCTCTCACTGGTGCCAATCACGCGCGTGTTTTGATGTCATTATCGATCATGAATTTGGTTGACACTTCTATTATAGAGAGAGGGAGATATTAAAATATTTCTTCTAATTAATTTCCTTTCAATGTGTATGAATCTGTGCACCAGGCCACTAGTATTTGTATATTTATATATGAGAACTGGTGACAAAATATGATCTATTACCTACCTATCTACATATACACACATACATACGTGTATACACACATGCATACATGTATACACAGAACCATGAATATATGCACATAAATACACATGCACACGCACATATACACATGTACACACATATGCCCACACACACATTCCTGGGAAATACTGACCCTGACTTTAAAAGAAGGAAAAGACCGGAGGCTTTCTGGCATGGGGCCCAGAGGAGTCATTGGGATCAGAGCCCAGACACTTGGGTTTTTGCACTAACGGTGTTTGTGCAGGGAGTGTTGGACACTGAAGGGCTGCCTTTGGGTGGGGGTGAGAATGTCCCTGGCCGTGTGGACAGGGACTCACCTTTGCCTCCCTGCCCCCCACAGCATCTTCAGAGCTGGCTTCCCAGGTGTGAGGCGCTCTGACCGAGCTGGAAGCAGTCGCTGTGAGCAGATGTGGTCGCACCCTCCTGACAAGTGGCGGACACAGTCCCCTCTTCACCACCACACTGGCTTCTATAGCTCAAGGTCTTGCTCTTTCTTTCTCTTTCTTCCTTTCATTTTTTGTTAATCCTCACCAGAGGATATTTTTTCGTTGACATTTTTTTTTTTTTAGAGAGAGAGTGGAAGGGAGAGGAAGAGACAGAGAGAGAAACATCGATGTGAGACACAACGATCAGTTGCCTCCTGCATGCACCCCAACCAGGGCCAGGATGGAGCCTGCAATCGAGGTAAGTGCCCTAGACTGGAATCGAACCAGGGACCCTTCAGCCCACAGGCTGACACTTGGTCCACTGATCCTAACCGTCTAGGGCAGTCTGGCTGCTGTTGTTCACACCATCAGCCTCCTGCTCTCACACTGGCTCACTACTGCCTTCTCACCACGCTGCCTCTCGCTGCCACCACATGTCCATTCCAGACCCTGAGGGGAGACCACAATTGGCTGCTCCTAGCCATGGGGAGCATCCCCACAGGTCACATATCCACGACGGTCCACTCAGCTGAGGCCAGGGAGGGTTGGCCCCTTATGTTCTCACCAGGCCACCACGGCCCCTCCAAGCCCTGGCCACTCCACCTGCCCCAGATGCTCCTGAGTGCCCCCTCGGGGCTTCTGACCCCCACCATGCAGACATCTCCACCGAGTCTGTCTCCTTCCTCCCATGTGTCCCCCTGGAAATCGCCTGCTATGCTGGCCCATCTCCTCCACCACAGGGAGGCTCCAGAGGAGCCGGGTCCTGGTCCTGTCCCCTGTTCCCTATATGCCAGGCCCATGGCAGGCGCAACCAATCTGTGTTAAACTGAGGGGAGGTGACTCCCGAAGAGCGAGTCTGTCACTGTCAGACGCCTGTGCTCATGAAGGGACAGCCACTTTCCTCAGCGCTGGCGCTGTCCCCTCGCCCTTGGCTTTAGCTGGAGGTTAGGAAGTTATTCTGATTCTAGTCACTGCCGTCCACCGAGGACAATACCCCAATGTGGGTGCTGTTCACCAGAGTTCCCCAGCCCGGCACCGGTGACATTTGGGGCCCGATGAGTCTTTGTAGTGGGACCGTCCTGTGTAGCATTCCTGGCCGCTACCCATGAGATACCATTAACAACCCCCTCTCCACCCGACGCTTGCCCCAGTTGTGACAATGTGACAGCAAAAATGCCTCCAGACTTTGTCAAATGTCCCCTGGGGCAAACTCATCACTGCCTCCCCATGTCGAAGTCTCCACTCCTCACTGTCTGCCTGCATAGAGTCCTCATTCTCTCCACAGAACATGAAGTTGAGCTCAGAGAGGTGAACTCACTTGCTCTAGGTCACACAGCTAGTAAACCAAGGAGCAGGGAGTGAACCCATGCATCAGCCTCGCTGGAAGTCTCCAGAATGGCATCTACCTCCCTCCATCCCTGTAGACAACACTTTCATTGGTTCTCAATGTCTCGGCTGCAGGAACTGAGATTGGTCACATGCAGCCTGATTGTACCAAGTCCAGATGGGAAGTTATGCTGGCTAGCCCAAGTCAACGTAGGTCAACCCAGGCTAACCTAAGTCCCTCCAATGCTGAGAGTGGCTCTGGCTCTGTGGGCAGAGATTAATGTGTGAGCAGAGGAGCACAGTGTCTGGTGAGTGGGGCTGGAGCTTGGTGCCTGCTCTGCACCTAGATCCTCCTTCTCATCTGTCAGAGCCTTCGAGGTTCTGAGTGAGTGGGAGAGGCGCTGTATATCAACTTCCACATCAGTGAGACCCTCATTCCTCATTGGTTCTCAGGCAGGTGTTAGCAGCCCCCAGACAAGGGTAGAGCAAGCTAGGCAGCTAAGGATGCTTGCCTTTTCAGGGGCTGACCCTGTATGTGCACAGCCTGAGAGAAAGGTCTTCCTCACATTTGCACCCTAGACACTTCCTGGGCCTCCTCAGTTCTGGTCCTGATTATTAGTCTTGCATTCTTGGCCCTTAGATTTATACTCATCTGAATTGCCCTGCTGTAGCCCCTGATATCTCCCATGCCCCCCAAATCTTTTCCAGGTATGTTCAGAGAAGGGTATGTAACTCCAAGGCAACCCTTCCAAGGATAAAGGCTCATCCTCCAAGAGAACTTCTCAAGGGAGGCTGAGCCTGGAGTGAGCAGTCAAAATCAGGATAACCCAAGTCAACATAGGTCAACCCAGGCTAACCTAAGTCAACTCAGGCCAATTCAGGTTAACCCAAGTCAACTCAAGTCAACCCAGGCTAACCCTAATCAGCCAGGTCAACCCAAGTCAACTCAGGTCAACCCAGGCTAACCCTAATCAGCCAGGTCAACCCAAGTCAACTCAGGCCAACCCAGGCTAACCCAAGTCAACCTAAGTCAAGTCAGGTCAACCCAAGCTAACCCAAATGAATGCAGGTCAACTCAGGCCAACTCAGGTTAACCCAGGTCAACTAAGGCTAACTCAGGTCAATCAAGGTTAACCCAGGTCAACCCAGGCTAACCCAAATCAACCTAAGTCAACTCAGATCAACCCAGGCTAACCCTAATCAGCCTAGGTCAACCCAAGTCAATTCAGGCCAACCCAGGCTAACCCAAGTCAACCTAAGTCAACTCTGGTCAACCCAGGCTAACCCAAATGAACTCAGGCCAACTCAGGTTAACCCAGGTCAACCAAGGCTAACCCAAGTCAACCAAGGCTAATCCAAGTCAACCTAGGTCAACTGGGGTCAACCCAGGCCACAACCAGGCCAACTCAGGTCAGTTTATCTGATAG
Organism: Myotis brandtii; assembly: GCF_000412655.1. NCBI lineage: Eukaryota > Metazoa > Chordata > Mammalia > Chiroptera > Vespertilionidae > Myotis > Myotis brandtii. The sequence continues at coordinate 2,062,284 of NW_005371769.1, read as the reverse complement.
GGCTCAGCAACATTGCCATTGGGTGAATAGGCTCCTGAGTTCTAAAGACAGAGGGAGCTGAAGGTTGGGACCAATTCGATCCTGTCCGAAGGTCTTTGAATGTTCATTAAAGGCACATCTTCCCCCAATTGTACCCTCCCATCAAAGGGTCTGACAGAGACCAGCCTTCAGTAGCTGCCAAAACAAAGGTCCTGCCAGGCACGGTGCCCTCGTTCAGTTGTATGACAGCAAGTTGTGCCTCAAAATCAGTTCGCTGCCAGCTACTGGACATGACTGAAGCACTGCTTTATCCCAATAATTACAAGGCGTCCTGGCCTCTGACAGATAAGTGGGAAGCCTTCCATGTGTGGGCAGAGCTGGCATCTGGGTGGCCTTGCCCTCTGCCCACTTCTATTCTCCCTAATTTGTGTTTGTGCGGAGCCGAGGGAGATCCAGCGACTGCTGCCTTGCTCCTCGCTTGAGGTGTTACATGATCGGATATGAGTTTGGGGTGAATTACTCAGGTTTTATATTTCGAGGAACAGGAAAAATGCCTGTGGAGAGCACAGAAATGTGTGTGAGTGTGTGTTTGCGTGTTCTAAGAAAACACACATCCCCACTTCTGCTTCCTGTAAAGACTGTTCTGCAAATCTGTGCATGGCGAGCACGGAGCACTGCGTGCGGGAGCCCTGCCTGCCGCGAGCTCGTGGAGAGGGACTTCCCACCTCTCTGAGCGTCATCTGAACATGGCAGTGATGGTGAGAACCAAACCACCCCCTGAGCTGTGGGGTGAGTATTTACAAAGTGCACAGGAATGACCCGTGTGCTGCCAGGTCGGACGGAACAATTCCCTGCTCATTCAGCCGTGGACAGGTACCGACTAGGGTGCTGTCTGCGAAACAGGTTTGCAAGAATACACAAGACCAAAGAGGGTCCCAAACCTCATGAAAGTCGCCAGTGATGGCGGCCCAATGCTGGAGCACCCTTATAACACCTGCTGCAAGCTCAGGAAGTGGCGTTGGGGTGACTTCTTCATGAGCGGTGAAGACTCCAACCTGCCCATTCTCACCTCTAATAAATTGGGAGATTCTCCCACTGATACTGTGTCTCAGCTTCCTCATCAACAAATAAGAGGTGGCCTCCTGATTTTACAGCAGCCTCTTTGGTGACCAGACTGGGCCTAAAAAACTCTCAAAAGCACCATCATGGAGGGACATGATTTTGTTTCACATCCTCCCTTCCTCCTGGATTGATTTACTGGCTAACCACCTGAGCCAGGCAGTGACTTCCTTCCTGTTCGGATAACCCACGGGGTCTGCTCAATCGGCCACCCACGCAGCTGTCGGGAACCCCCCTCACCTGCAGACCCACCTCTGGGCTCTGAGCTGAGCTGGCTTCAGGGTTGTGTTGTTACTACACCTCCTCCCCATCATATTATTAATTTCATTTATAGCAGAGCCAATAACTCAGACATTCAAGGCAGTTTGTCATGCATACCTGCAAATAGATTGAAAGTCTACTGAAGCATGCTGGGTAAACACAATCCCGTGTCTGCTTGTCTCCTGGACCAGAGCCAACTTCTTTAGATTTGGAATATATATATATTGAGGAGAGGAGAGGGAGAGAGATAGAAACATCAATGATGAGAGAGAATCATTGATCGGCTGCCTCCTGCACGCCTCACACTGGGGATCGAGCTCACAACCAGGGCATGTGCCCTGACCTAGAATCGAACCTCCTGGTTCATAGGTCAATGCTCAACCACTGAGCCACACCAGCTGGGCTCGGGCCATACTTTTGATAATGCATATGAATTTATGCCTCAGAGGCAACCTCACCACCCCCTATCCCCAACACCTGCATCCCTGGAATTCCATTTTGTTCCAATTTTACTGCTCCACCCACTGTGTTGGAGTTGCACCCTTGAAGGTGAAATGTCGCCACTGTCATTCTTGTTTGGATTTAGAAGCGTTGCCTCCATGCACTCTGGCTCCTGCGGGCTCCTGCTCAGTGACCTGCGCAGAGAGCCCTTTACTGGTACACTCTGCACAGGTGGGCAAACGGACTAGGGCTCCCTGGGGAAAGTGCAGGGACAGAGGTCCACGCTGCCCACTCGGCCCCCCAGATGGGCTGGAGTCAGAAGGGTCCTTGGTGCAGCCAGTCGGAATAATTAAAGTGGTTCTAGCCAGAGATGCAAGCTGCTCGCTTAGAGCAAACCTTTCATTTTTCTTTCAAGGCTGCATCTAAAAATAGTAATCTGGAAAGACTGGCATGTGCACTCACAGATGATACCCGGTCAAGGTAAGGGCGGTGAGGGAAGACCCAGCCAGGCCTGAGGGTGAGGCTCAGCCTCCTTGTTTCATGGGTGCCATGGTCTCTGCCTTCCCAGCACCCACCCACCCTTCTGGTAATACACAGGCCCTCGGTTTTCACTGGGAATTCTTCTGCATCAGAGGCTCAGATTGATGGACTCCACCCTGGTCTCCAACATGGTCATGTGACCCAGATCTGGCCAACCAGAGCACTGAATCACCCTGGACCAGTGATAGTTAAGAGGGATAGCTGGTCCTGGGAGGCTCAGTTCAGCATTTTGCCGAGATGATTGAGTCGGTCAGTTCTCCTGCTGCGGGGTCACTGAAAAGGTAGGGTACAAATGGCAAGTGGCTAGTGGCCATCTTGCTACTAGAAAAAGACAGCCTCGTTCAGAATGAAGCTAAGATTTGCAGCATGTCAAGCACAGAGGGGGACAAAGCCCAGAGGTCAATCAAAGAGAAATCTCTTGAGCACCTGGATCCAGCCATACCTGAAGCTAACATATGTCTTGGCTCTTGGGTTACCTGAGTCAATATATATTCTTTAAAAAAAAAACAAAACATAAGCCAGTATGAGTGGGGATTCACTCTCTTCTGACTGAAAAAAAAAATCCTGATAATACAACTGAGAACCCAAATACCAAGAGTAAGAGTCTCCCTAACCTTCCTGCCGTTGTTAAGCTTTCCTTGCAACCCTGAGTGTCTGATTCTGAGTTAGTGGCGGTCTTTGGATTCTTTCAGAGCTATCGTTTGTGAAAATCCATCCATCAAGTTGTCCGAGTGCAAAAGGATGCGAATGTGTGCAGGAAATGGGTCATTTTAAAATGAAAGGGGAAACATTTCCTCACGGTCCTTCTTTGCAACTGTGTTATCCACTCCTCCCAGCATTTTCAGCCCCCACCCCACCCCAACTCACTTTCCTGCTCTGGAGGCAATAGCCTGCAGATGGTCCTTCTTCCCAGCTTGGCCAACCCCTGCCCTTGGGTTCAGAGAACAAGGTAGATGACTGAGCCCTTTGCCCAGCTGGCTGCCGCTGACGCCCCTCCCCCGCAGCCCTGAGTGAATACACTTGACTCAAGTTGAACTATCAATTTTACAATTTTAATGGCATTTTGAACACTGCAGGAAAATCTATGTAAATGAATACACGCAATTGTGTGGAAGGCTATGCAAGCATGTGCCCTGGATGTGAGAGTGCTGCCGCGGAATTGCATAGCCTGAGTGACCTGTGCCCCTTGTTCCAGGAAAACAGCCGCAGCTCAGACAACACTTGGGTTCTGGTCACAATAAAAAGCTCAGCCTGGGCGGAGGCCTGGGTCTCCCTTGGACCAGGAGCATTCCTCAGTTCAGTGACACTGAGGCACAAAGCCCAATGGCAGTGGCTGGTTTGAAACCCAGGACTTGGCTTTTGATTTTACATAAATGCAGTTAAAACGTACTGACTGCCCTCCACTCAAACACTGTACTTTTAGTAACTTTTTTGCAGAAACTGTTGCTGTGGTTTCAAAAGACACAGGAGGCCCCTCTCACAGTCCACGTGGGTGTCCAGGGTTCTCTGCTCTCAGCTGGGTTCCCTGAACGCGGGGCCTGCGGCAGGGACGTGGGTGCAGTCTGTTGAAAGAGGATCTGGAGCGATTTCTGTACATGGATTTTCTTATCCTGCAATTTCACAGAGTTCCTTTGTTGAGTCTAATAGGGTTATTTTATGGAGTCTAGGGTCCCCTACATATCAGACCATGTTCTTTACACACAGCGATAGTTTACTCCTGCCTCTCCAATTTCGATGCCTCTTGTCTCTTTTTCTTGCCCAATTGCTCCGGCCAGGACTTCTAGGACTGTGACAGGTGGAAGTGGTGAGAGTGGGCAGACTTGCCTTGTTCTGATCTTAAAGGAGAAGCTTCTAGACTTTCACCAATGAGCAAGCTGTTTGCTGAGGGTCTGTCATCTATGGCCTTTGTTATGTTGACATAGTGTCTTCCTTTTATGTGTTTGTTGAGAGCTTTTATAATGAAAAGGTCTTCAATTTTATAAAAACATGTTTCCACATCCATTGAGACAATCATATGAATTATTTTAAAAACTCTCACCCAAGTATTTTTTTATTGATTCCAGAGAGAGAGGTAGGAGGAGAGAGAGAGAGAGAGAAAGAGAGAGAGAGAGAGAAACATCAACCAGCTGCCTCTTGTAAATGCCCTGACTGGGGATGGAACCACAACCTAGGTAGGATCAAACTAACCTGAAACCTTTTGGTGCACAGAACGAAGCTCCAACCATGTGATTTGTACCCTTCCTGCTGTAATGGGTGAGTCACACTGACCGATGTTCGTCTGCTGCGGCATCCTTGCATCCCAGGGATTAATCCCACTGCCTCATGGTGTGTGATCCTTCTAATGTGCTGTTGTGCTCGTTTTCGCAGTGTTTTCTTAGGGATTTTTGCATCAATGTTCATCAAGGATACTACCTTATGGTAACAAAGAAGGCTTTTGTTTGTGGTGTCTTTTTCTGGCTTTGGTATCAGGGTAATGCTGGCCTATTTGGAAGTGTTCTGTCCTCTTCAATTTTTTGGAAGAATTTGAGAAGGATTAGCATTAATTCTTCTTTAAATGTTTGGTAGAATCTCCAATGAAACCATTTACCCATTTACTGGTCTTGGGTTTTTCTTGTTGGGAGGTTTTGATTGCTGACATAATCTCCTTAATTATTGGTCTGTTCATAGTTTCTATTTCTTCCTGCCTCAGTCTTGATAGATTGTATGTTTCTAGAAATTCACCCATTTCTTCTAGGTTGTCCAGTTTGTTGGTATAATATCGTTCATAGTCATCTCTTACGAACCTTTTTATTTCTGTGGAATCAATTGCAATTTCTGATTTAATTTATTTGAGTCATCTCTCTTTTTTTCTTAGATTTTTCTTAGTTAGTCTAGCTAAAGTTTTGTCAATTTTGTTTATCTTTCCAAAAATCAACTCTTAGTTTTGTTGATTTTTTCTATTTTTTAATCCTTTATTTTATTTATTTCTTCTCTATTCTTTATTCACTCCTTCCTTCTGCTAATGTTGGTTTTGGTTTGCTCTATTTCTTATAGTTCTAGAGGTGTTTATTTGAGATCTGCCTTTTTTAATGTGGGCATTTATAGCTATGAATTTCCCTCTAAGTATTGCTTTTGCTGCATCTCAAGTTTTGTTGTTTGTGTTTTATTTTCATTTGTCTCAAGGCATTCTCTAAGATCTCTTTGATTTCTTCCTTGACCCATTGGTTGTTCAAGAGTGTGTTTTCAAGGTTCGACATATTTGTGAAATGTCTCAGTATTCCTTCTCCCATTTGTTTCTCATTTCATTCAACTGTGATTGGAAAAGATACTTGATATGATATCAATCACCTTAAGTTCGTTAAGACATTTTTTGGGACTCGATATGTGATCTGTGTTGGAGGATGTTCACTGTTTGCTGGAGAGACTGGTTGTTCACCCTCATGTTCACTGCAGCGCTATCACAGCAGTCAAGATGGGGATAACTGAAATGGCCACTGACAGGTGAGCAGATGAAGAAAATGTGGTACCACCAGTCAGTGTATGTGTCCCAGTGGTTGAGCATTGGCCCATGAACCAAGAGGTCACCTGATCAATTCCTGGTCAGGGCACATGCCTGGGTTGTGGGCTTGATCCCCAGTAGGGGCATATAGGAGACAGCCAATCTATGTTTCTCTCTCATAAATGTTTCTATCTCTCTATCCCTCTCCCTCTCTCTCTAAAATCAATAAAAACATTTTTAAAATTTTATTGTGACCAGCAAGGTAAGGGTGGTGAGGGAAGACCACAGCCAGGCCTGAGGGTGAGGCTCAGCCTCCTTGTTTCATGGGTGCCGTGGTATCTGCCTTCCCAGCACCCACCCACCCTTCTGGTAACACACAGGCCCTGGGTTTTCACTGGGGATTCTTCTGCATCAGAGGGTCAGATTGATGGACTCCACCCTGGTCTCCAGCATGGTCATGTGACCCATGCTTTAAAAAGACAATGTGGAGCATACATACAATGGACTATTCCGTAGCCCATAGAAAGAAGGAAACCCTCACATATGCAGCAGCACAGGTGCAGCTGGAGGACCGGAGGCTCAGGGAAAGAAGCCGGACGAAAAGGACAAATACTAAACAATCCCACTTCTGTGAGGAACCTAACGCAGGCAGACTCACGGGGAATGGAGGGTGGCTGCGGGAGCTGACCAGGGCTCCTGGGGGAGGGGGACGGGGAATTGCTGTCAAGGGTAGAAAGTTGGAACAAATTCTAGAGCTCAGCTGCACAATATTGTACCGGCTTTAGTAGCGCTGCACTGCGCATCTTAAATTTCATGAAGAGGGTAGATCTCATGGTCACTGTTCTCACTACAAATAAAAAAATTAATGAATGTGCATTCATAAAGCAACAAAGACGACCTGGGAGCAGGGAGCCAGGGAAGGGGGAGGTGCGTCGTGGAGCTGGTTCTGGGGCTCCTGCTCACGGGACTCCGGACTGGTTAGAGCGCGCTCAGAGGGTCAGCTACAGGGTGCGCTTCCTCCACGCACGATACGCCCTGGCCTTGCTTCATAGGTTCTGCATGTGCAACTGGACCATCAGAGAGCAGAGCTCCCAGAGGCCGCCCCCCAGTGCAGCTGTCACTCAGCAGAGACTGGGGTACAGCATCACCGTATCTGCCCTCGATGTCGGGGAACAGGAAGTTTTAGAATGCCTGGCTTGGTTCCCCCACTAACCATCCCCTCCCCCAGTGTATTTTCCCCTTGGGGAACTGTATCTATGCGAGGAGCAAGACCAGGCGGCACATTTCCAACCCCCCTCACCCCCCGGGGATCACTGTGGAACTAACCCACGCTCGGCCAGCCCTACCTCCTGGGAAGCTCTGCTCTCCCCCAGCTGCTCCTGTGCAGGAGGAGACACCGGGCAGAGAGCTGAGGAGGGACACTAATGAGCTTAGTCTCTTGAAATGCATCGTTTCACTCCTATTTTTGTGTCTTCTCCCCTCCCCCTCACACACCTCCCTCTGGGGTGGGGAAATATGAGATGAGGTTGGAGATTCCTGTCTTGCTTTCCCCTGGAAATAAAAGCTTGTGCAGAATAACGCGTTCCATATGTGAAGGGAAGGCATGGCCGGGCCTCCAGAGAACAGCTGCTTCCCTCCATCTGCAGGAGACCAGCAGGCCTCACTGGGGACCTCCGACCTCCAGGTCCCAATGCTGTGTTCATGGTGGAAGTAAGTAGATGTGGGGCCAGGTCAGCTGCTTCCCTGCGGGAGGGCACACCCCTCCTCCACCCACCAGCAGGCAGCTGCCGGGACAGGCGTGCTCCCAGCCCGAGGCAGTGAACATAGGCTCCTTCCTGCACCGGAGCATTTGTAGCAGTGTAAGCAGGCTTTCAGTCGACTGGAGTGGCCTGAGTCCACAGACCTCTCAAGCCTGAACCCAACAGAGGGGAGGCCAGCTCCCCCTCCCAATGGGAAGATGAGCAAAGAGCCCATGAGCCGCCCCCCCCACCCCTCCCCCTCCACCAGGGGCAGAGTGCCTCTTCCAGGTCCTGTTTCTTCCTGAACAAAGGGCAGGAGGGGCGCTGCTGCAGAAGGGGCAGGTCGGCCCCGAATGGGGCCCAGGGAAGCTTGTCTCTTCTTGCTTCCTCTGGAGCAGAAGCTCCTGACCCATTAGCTGGAGCTGCCGCCAGCCAAGCCGCCCTCTCCCGCGGCCTCCCGGCTGGACGGCTGTGGGCGGCCGGGGGGGGGGCAGCTGTGGGTCTCCATGAAGACCACCTAAGAGCAATGCGTAGTGTTGAGACTGCGCCTTCCCAGCAATCACTGCTCAACGGAAGCGAGAACAGTCGCCATCGTCACTGAAATCCGAGGAGAGGAGACCACCTGTACAGGAGGAGGGCTTCGCCTGCCAGTTCCCGTCTCAGGTGCCGAAGCGGGAGAGAGTGAGGGCCACTTTGTGAATCGGCTTCTACATCTCAGAAGACAATGGTGTCGCCCAGCCGGTGCTGAGCATCGACCTATGAAACAAGAGGTCACGGGTTCGATTCCCTGTTGGGGCACATGCCCGGGTTGCGGTCTCCATCCCCAGCAGGAGGAATGCAGGAGGCATTGATGTTTCTCTCTCATCAGGGTTTCTATCTCTTATCCCTCTCACTTCCTCTTTCTCTAAAGATCAATAAAAATATATTTTAACAAAAAGAAGGCAATGGTGTCACAGCAAGCTGGAGGGCAGCTGGCTCACCCGGGGGGGGGGGCGCTTGCCATGGAGATGACAGGGATGAGAGGGAGCTGTCCTGAGCTGCACCTCCACCCTGCCCCATCCCAAGGTCAAAGGCTGGGGTGGTAACCCCACCCACCGATGAGGGGGAGGTATGTGCTCTGCAGTGAGACCCTAGGACAGCCGTGGGCAAACTACGGCCCGCGGGCCGGATCCAGCCCGTTTGAAATGAATAAAACTAAAAAAAAAAAAAGACCGTACCCTTTTATGTAATGATGTTTACTTTGAATTTATATTAGTTCACACAAACACTCCATCCATGCTTTTGTTCCGGCCCTCCGGTCCAGTTTAAGAACCCATTGTGGCCCTCGAGTCAAAAAGTTTGCCCACCCCTGTGCTAGGACCAGGTAAGTCAGGAAAGCAGCCATTGGCTTACCCGCCACTCACGGAGGGGAAGGTGGGAAGAAGTGCGTTCAGTCTCCACTATTAAAAACCCAGGGGGACTTGAAGCAACGACATGTCCTCAAATAGGTGCGTGGACCAATAACTTGTGGTACATGCAGACAGGGGAGTATTATTCGGGGGTAAAAAGACACGGGGGGCCTATAAGTGAAAGAGCCAATCTGAACAGGCTACATACTGTGTGATTGCGACCTTAGAACATTCCAGAAAAGGCAAAAGCATTGAGGCAGTAAAAGGCCGGTGGTGCAGGGGGTGGGGTGGGGGAGAGGGACGAATGGTGGGGCCCGGGGACTTTCCGGGCAGTGGAGTGTCCTACATGGCACTGCCATGGTGGGCGCCCCGTCAAAGCACGTGGCGCAGAGCGGCCCCGATGTGCCGTGGGCTTTGGTCAGTAGCCTGTGCCTCCACTGGCTTGTCGAGTGCAACAGTGGAGCCCTTGCCGCTGAGTTCATGATGGGGAGCTGGGCAGGTGCCGGCGGGAGGGGTAGGTATACTCTCCATACTTTCCTGCTTTAAAATAGAAAGTTTATTCATTTTAAAGTGGGAAAGAAACCACCAGGGGTGTCTGCTGGAGATGCGGTGGACTTTGGATGAAAGCTGAGGGCAGCCTGAGCCCTGGCGGCGCCATAGCCGAGGTCCCCAAATGCAGGCGTCCTGGGAAGACGAGGACACCTGTTTCCAAGCCAGAGCGAGGGCATTTCTCACCTGTAAATGGAGGCTGATGCTGTACAAACCACCTCGGTAACGGGATGAGTAGAATACCAGGCGTGGGAGTGCCAGGCCCTGCTGCTAAGATGTGGGGCTGGGCTCCAACTCCCTCGCCCGGTGTCTGTGTTCAGGTCAGACCTCCCTCTGGACTGTGAGCTCGATGGGGACAGGGGCGGCATCTCCTGTCCCAGATGCCTCCCTGGGACAGAAGGCAGCGCCTGAGCATTGTCGTGCCTGGATGAATCAACAAATTCAGAAGATCCAGCAGGGACCCAAGAAGTGGGCCTGCCTGGTCGCAACTTCCCTGGCCTCCGCTGTCTCATCCATGTAGCCCAGGCGTGCCCAGCACAGACACTGGCTGGTGGGTCAAACAGATCTTCCTCATCTTCGGTGAGGAGGTGGGCACCTGTGGTCCTGGGGACACTCCGAGTGTCTGTAAAACATCCAAGCTCCAGGTTAGCCCCCCAGTTTCTAGCAGAAACCACTGCCTGTCTTATAGCTGTGGAGCTGAGGTGCCTCTGCTGGGCAGGACCCCTGGGTTGTCAGCAGATGAATGGAGGGGTTGCTCCTTAAGGACGGGCTCGTGTCTCTGGCCACCACACTTGGCAGAGTGCTCTGCTGGGCCTTCAGGGCACCCAGCCACTCTCAGTGCTGGGACTTGTGTTCTGGGGGAGGCGATCAGCAATGAACCCTGAAAGTTCAAGAATAAACCAGGTTAAATAGGACTGGACAGCATCCAAGCAGGGAGGCCTCCCTGGGGACAGAGCTGAGGCCAGCAGGAAGCCTCATGTTCCCAGCAGGAGTCTTAACTTGTAAAGTCCATTTCCACTTTCCTTCCAGCTTCCAGGCCTCTCTGGTGTTTTATGGCCGCTCTCAGTTTACTCATCCTCTCAGCATCTCCCCTGTTGTCTCCCTCCCTCTAAGTCTAATATTATCTACTCTGCTGTTTAATTGGCTTCCTCTCCACAGACATTTGTTTTATCATCCTCCCCACCCACCCACTGCCTCCAGAGCCTCGGAACCACCCTCCGCTGGCCGGGCCTCATTCTGCTGCCCCAGGGCTGTGCAAGGAGGCAGGTGAGCTGGGTGAGCAGGCCCTTCGTCCCAGTGTCAGCCCCCTTTGTGTCTCTGCCTGTGTCTCGGTATCTCTGTGTCTCTCTATGTCTCTCTCTGTCTCTGTGTCTCTGTGTCTCTCTCTCTTGGTTTTTCCTCTAAGAGGATGCTTATCGGTTCTGTGTCCTCGGTACCTTGAATATCTTCATTTGCACACAGAAGTTCTTTTATTCTAGGAACACACCTTTTGCTACATCTCCCTGCTTTCTTTACAAAACAGTTTTTGTTTAACATTGAAGTGTCTACAAAAATAATGAGAAACGGGGGAAAACAAATCAACATCAGATGAAAAGGCAGGGAAACGCAGGCCTGATAGGAGCACTCAATTTGCTTCCAAAGATGAACCCCTTCCCAGTTCACCTCAACAGGTGGGAGGAGGAGAGAAGTCCTACCAGCGTAGCAGACTAGTGAACATCTGTGGTCCAATCATGTCAAGGTCAATAGTTTGCAGGTGCCGAGGGGAAGAGAAGCTCCCCTTCAGATGTGTTTTCTAGTCTCCCCGAGAAACAAGGGCACACTTCTCCCCTTTTCCAAGGCTCTCCACCCCAGCAGCGGGCGGCAGCTCCTCCTCCAGGTCCTAAGGGCAGCGTCTCAGTGTCTCTCCACCTGCCCAGGGCTGACTCCCAGGCTCCGCCCAGGACACCAGGGTCAGTGGGTGCAGGGCAGGGCCCATGAAGCAGCATTGTACCAGGCTCCCGGGAGCTGCCTGCTCCCTGTGGCATAGGCCAGTGGTCCCCAACACTCATCTGCATGAACACCAGCCCCAGAGCTTGTAAAGGGCCAGGGTCCAGGCCCCACTCCCCGGAGCTCCAGGTCAGCAGGTCTCGGGGAGCCTGGAATCTGCGTTTTAGGGGCCTCTCGAGGGTTTTGAAGCAGTTGACCCGAGGACTCAGGTGAGGACACAGGTCAGTAGCACGCAGACTCCAACAGGGTGGGTCTGCGGCGTGGCCTGCGGTTGCTTCTGCATTTTTAACACGCTCCTGGGAGTGCATGCTGCTGGTCTGGGGCCCCCTGGGGGAGGCCAGGCTGCAGACCGTCCTTTGTAATCCACTGCCCAGTTCCCTCCTCTCTGAAAGCCTCCTCTCGGCCTCGAGGAAGCAAATCTGAGAAGCCGATGCTCTCTGCTGGGCTCCCCGCAGTCACTGCAGCGCCTCGGGCTCCTGTTCTTGAGATGCCAGCTCCCACACATGATCTGCTGTGTAAGCGGGCTCCCTCCACCATGGCGCTGGGAAATGCTCCCTGCCAGGGCCTGGGGCCTGGGTGAGGAGGCCCACACAGCAGCGGCGGCCAGGAGCCTTTCCTGGCCTTCTGCACCCCGTCATCTGTGATGGGGATGATAAGGGCGCTCATGCAGGGAGTGAGGGCAGCTCTGTGTGCTAATACACAGAAGCGCCTGCATCTGGGCCTGGCTCAAGGCTGGATGGTGAAGGGATGTCCATACCCTTCCTGGAAGTCCCAGTGCCCTTTGTCCAACCAAAGTGCTCAGACGCGCAGTGGCAAGAGACGGGGTTCAACAGGGCTGTTTCATCCTGTGCATTGGGCCTCAGGACCCCACCCAACACCTCTTTCCTTCTTTCTTTTTTCAAGTTGGCACACCTGTGTGCACTGGGTCAGTTTCACGGAGGCTGGTAGAGCAAGTGCGGGGCCCCGGCCGCCTCCCCTGAGGAGCAGCCTGCATCACACTGGGCCTCTGAAGACAGAGGCAGGTCCCAGAGATAGCAGTTCAGGAGCCTGGCCAGGCGAGCGCTCCACGGAGAGGCAGGACCCCAGGGAAGTCAGAGATGCGAGCACAAGGCTCAGAATGGACCTTCCCCATGGGATCCAGGATGGGTGTGCCATGAACCCTCCCTGGGGATGCAGGACCCTGTGTGAGTCTGACGTGAAAAGCCTGGCACATTCAGCCCTGTAAGTGGGGAACCCTGCTTTCTCCCACCACATGCAGGGAACAGAGCAGGTTCGGGGTGACATGAGGCAGGCTTGATGCTCTGTTTACTAGTCACGGTTACAGGGTGAGAAACCCTACATCACCTCCCCCTTTCTTACCCTGCCTTCTTCAGTTTCCTAAAATCTGATTTCCTGAAGATGAGCACACGCCTGCCTAACCAGAGGCCTCCTGCTCAGGTGTGTGGGCTCGGGGGGAGGTCGGGGGCTGTTCTGCTCTCTTGTCCAAGTTGACTCTGACCTTGGAGCTCAAAAGGTCCACTCAATCTTCTTCCCCTCCTTTGCAGCATATTTCTTAAGCCAAAAGCAACGTATCTTGGACATAGAGCTCCCCCAAACCAAGACAAAGACATTTAAAGATATCTGAGCAAACAAAGCACTTTTCTTTAAATCTCCACGCCGAGGGGAACAGGCAGAAGCATCCCTCCCTCTCCAGGCCGTGCTGTTTTCACTTGATGATCCCTAAAGAAGTGTCTCCCCAGCTCAGGAATCACCCAAGGGCCTGCCTGTGCCTCTGACAGCTTTTCTGCCTGCGGGGAATCTTCCCCTTTCCTTCCCTTGCCTCTCCTTTCCAGAGGTTTCTCATTTCTTTCTTGGCTTCTCAGGCCTAGTAGCGCGCTGATGCACCAATAGGATTTGGTCCCTTCCCCAAGGCCTTGGCCTGCAGGGCCCAGACTTGCACCTTCCAGAGGCCATGGGCTGGAACCCAGCCTAGGTCCTCTCTTTAGCTAATGCAGGTGCATGGCCGGAGGGCGGCCTGGGTCTGGGAGTTAGTGAGAGGACATCTGAAGCACAAAGGTCTGAATGGAGCGCCCAGCCCAACATGCCCACCCCCACCCACCGGCAGGAAGCTGGACTAAAGCAGCAGGGGCTCCCCATCCAGAAGGGGTGCCCAGGGTTTGGGGGCGGGGACTTCTTCCATCCTCATGGCTCCAAACCCCCATCCCCCACCCCCACACACTTTTACTTTTACACATTGTGTCCAAAGCCCCTTGGCCAACACGGGCTCCAGACATCCTCGCCCTAGGCCAGCGCTGGCA
>NW_005371769.1:2029510-2047281 GCF_000412655.1 Myotis brandtii | reverse complement strand
GGGCCAGGCAGCCCTGAGGCTGCGGGCGCGGGTGCGCTCAGCACTTGCCGGGGGGCGGCTCCAAACTTTCCTGGGCAAGTGTGCCTCCCAGGCCCCATCTCCTTGGAGCTTCGTGCTGGAGGACCCAGCCGCGGTGCCGGCTTTCCCAAGGAACGACCCCACGGGGGCTAGAGCAGCCAGGCTGGTGGCGGAGGCATGTTCTGCTCCGCAGCCCTGGAAAGCACGACTGTGGGTGCCGGCTGCGCCCCTGCAGCAGGAGCTGGTGTGGCAGGTGGTGGCAGCGGACTGGCTTCCCTCTGGCGCTGGCTGTTTCTCCCTCCATCGCCAGTCCCCTGGCTGAACTGTAGCTCCCTCCCAGCCTGGCCATCCCACCTGCCTCTGCTCCCTGTCCGGCTCCAGACCCCTCCCGCGGGGCAGGAGAGCAGGGGCGCTCTGAGAACAGGACACCCCTCCTGTCAGTCAGGGCAGCTCTCCCTGCCTGGCTGGAGATGGGGGCCCTGAAGGTGGACAAGGTCCAAGCAAGTAGGAGGAGGCGGAGAGGACCCCAGCCTCCTGGCAGCTCCCTCTGAGCCAGCCCTGGAGGACCACCTTCCTGGTTCTGCCCCCACCCCCTCCCTGGTGACTGCAGAGAGGAGACAGCCTGCTGGTCCAGCTTACAGGGTCATTGGCCTGAAGGGTGAAGTGGCTGGACCCGGCTTGCTCCCTGGCCTCCCCTCCTCTCTGTGGTCATTGGCTAACTCCTGGCTCCCCCGCCTGCTGTCTTCTGGACACCCTCACACTTGCATCCCTGTCATGTGCCAGTAAGGCCCAGACCGGCGCCCCTCCCCTAGGTCTGGTGGGAGCTGAGACCTTGCACAGCAGGCTCTGTGGGGGTGGGTGGGTTAGAGTTCTGAGGACTGACCTTTGCTCTAACCTCTCTCCCTCTCAGGCCCACAGTGGGGGTCTTACAGCCAGGGAGACCTGCAAGGCTGGATTCTCCGAAGCAGATTACACGGCATTAATCTCCCAGAATATTCTGGAAGGAGAGAAACTCCTCAAAGGTAGGGTGGGCGTCGGGGCGAGGAGGAATTGCCCATCTTTCTCTGGTTTGGGGAAAGTTTTTGATGTAAGAGGCCAGGCTGGTCTGGCTCTGAGCCACGCTCTTTGCAGAACGCTGGTTGTGAGGTCAGCGAGGTGCGGCTCGGACCATCTGAGAGGCGTTTGCATTCAGAAGCCCTGTCAGATCACAGGTGAATGATTCAGAAGCCCTGTCAGTTTTGAGTGGAGTGAATCATTTCCTGGACCACAAATTAGAAATCAGATGTAGCATCACCCAAGTAATATGCAGAGAGAGACTTTCCTACAAGTTTATTTACGTATGAAAGTCTGGATTCTTAAATTATCCTTGCTTTGAGACGCATGGTAAAGCAGATGATGTTGTTGGAAATGTGGTAAATAAGCCCACAGACATTGTGCTCACCAGTGTGGTATTCATTTTCCTGACTGTCCCACCGACAACACTTACATGCACAGGCAGGAGGGAGCACCGTGGACGTCGGTCTGGTCACTGCAGGATTCTGTCCACACTGGGATGGCCGGTCACAGACGGCTTCAGAACTCAAAGGACAGTGGGTCCTTGTGCCTGTTGATCTGTTTGCCTTTGAGGACAAGCTTATTAGACTTGGGAGGGGACATTGGTCAGCTCTCCCTTCCCTGAGGTTCAACATGGCTATGCGTCTTCCCTCCCGGCCTCACTTGCCCAGAAAGCACAGCTTTTAGCTGATTTAAAAGGGATGGAGGCAGTGAACTTTAGAGGACGCATCCAGGCTCAGTTTCACCACTCATGACAAAACAGTGCCTCGTTCCGTGTCTGAGGGAGACCAGGGTTTTCCCGGGAGCACGGGCAGCCTCTGCGTGCGGGAGGTGAGTCTTCAGAGCCCGCCTTGGGGACAGAGCTTGTGGACTTGCAGGTTCCTGTCCAGCTTTTCTTATTTGTTGTCTTCTGAGTTGGCTGCTCAGCAGGGGTGCGATGCTCTTTGCTCTGTCACTGATGACAAAAAAAAAGGTACGCGCCCTTGGCCTGGAGGGGAGGGCATGCTTATGCGTCGGCGCATGTGGTCGGAGTCTCGGGAGCTGCTCTCTGTGGCAACCGCAGGGTGAAGATTTAAAGCCAGAAAGGTCAGGCCGTCTTGCAGGTTTGTGGTTTACTGGGCACCCCTGGGCGCCTGCGGAGGAGGCCCAGACTGCTCTCGCTCTGCGTACATGCAGGTGCCGCCTTCGCATGACCTGCAGCTGATGCCCCAGCCTCCCCAGGTGTGGGGCTGCGCCCGATAGGATGCAGGCGTGTCAGTGTGACTGAGGAATTCCAGAAACACTGCCTCTGTTTCAGTGACAACAGTGCTACCTCTTATGGAAGAGAATGGCAGATTCTCGTCCTTTTCATGATAAAATGTGGCCTTTCATACAAGTCTCTCCTCCCTGTGTTGGTGGCCATGGCTCCTGGCCAGGGGGTTGGGGAAGCCTTGATCTCTGGCCGCGAGTTGGCCTGTCCAGCGTGGACAGATGGTTTGCACCTAGTGCGGGACGAAGAGCCCCTCATTATAGGTGAACTTGGACCGTTTTCCGAGATTGGTGGACGTGAGACTCGTTTTCTAAGCACTGAGACGAGGCCCAGCCCGACCCTGGGTATGGAGAGTGGGTCCCGGGCCTTGGGTTCCTGCACCTCCCTCCCTGGGGGGCCAGAGTCCCGTTGTTCTCCCTGCACCTCGGGGTATAACAGCCCCTCACCGCTCTCTTCCTCTGGCTCTTCTGAAGGTGAAGATCCCAGGTTCAGAGAGCGGTTGTAAATCTTAGGAGTCATTTTACACCTGAAGGCGAAAGCTGACATACACTCAAACCAGGCAGATAAAAGGTGCTCTATTTACGTAGGAAACTTCGCAAATGACAAGCCCACAGTATGCGTGTGTCAGAAGTAAATATGAGGCGTGATGTTTCTGCAGTTCTGGTAGGAATCAGGTTGAGTAGGTGATGACTATTTAAATGAGTTATTCCAATGAAGAGAGCTTAGCATCAACCTGACAGGCGAAGCGTCGCAGACTGGCCGTTTTATGAGCGCCATCCACCCTGACCACTGCTGGGTGGCCCTTCCCGTCGCCGGAGGTAGCCCACCGGCAGCCCGAACACCAGCTTCCGGGGGAGTGATGAGTTGCACGGTAATTAACTTGTTGATGATAAATGGATGGGAGAAATGTCGTGGCATTTTGTTTTACGTCTAAATGAAAAGCATTTGCATTCTAAAAATTTCCTGCTAATTGGGCTTAAAATGGTTGCCCCATAGGGTGGCAAATACTGTGGCACTGCAAACCCTTCGAGCAGCAGATCCGCCACGTTGGCAACATACGGGCGTTGGTTTAGCTGCTGCTCGCAGCGTTCCTCGGCCCCCTCCGAGTTCCTGCCCTCTCTGGCGCGCCCGTGTGAGTTGCTGACATGCTCACACGGCAGCTCTGCTTTGGGGATGACTCACTGGTGGCCGAGATCGCTGGACGCGGTAATGCCTAACTGGGATGGCAAGCCCTTTCCTTAGGCGCGGTAATGCCTAACTGGGATGGCAAGCCCTTTCCTTAGGCGCGGTAATGCCTAACTGGGATGGCAAGCCCTTTCCTTAGGCGTGGTAATGCCTAACAGGGATGGCAAGCCCTTTCCTTAGGCGCGGTAATGCCTAACTGGGATGGCAAGCCCTTTCCTTAGGCTGCAGTGGAACATTCTCATCTCTAAGCCGCAGCCTCGTCAGGGAAGCTGTGAGCCGGTGTCCGTTTCTCTGCCTTGTTAATAATTAACCGTCAGCCGCCTAGGCTCAGGCTGAGCCGAGCCGTGACCTGCACTGCACCCTCTCTGGCGGGCAGAGTGCTGGGGAACCAGACCAGCTTCTCTGGAAACCCCCAAGGACGGGAGGCGCCAGGCGGCATGTGGGAATGCAGGACTCGTGCGTCAGACCCCTGGCTCCTGGAGGAGGGTGACAGGTGAGCAGAAGCAGTCTGCCAGCACGGCACGGGAGGGCGGGGTCTGAGGAAAGCGGGTCCAGGGGCTTCACTGCAGAAAGGCGAGCTGTTTCTGACGCCTTTGTTCCATGCGACTTCCTTAGAACGCCTCCCTGCCCCCCAGCCGACTAGGACCACGGCACTGCCCCGCCAGCTCGCCTCCTCAAAGGGTGGCAGGTCATCTGGTCAGTGACCTCGCACAGAGACCATTGGGTTCGGGAGGGCAGCAGCCCTACTGCTCTGGTTTACCGTTTGGATCATGCCGGAATGTTCTTGAGCAACAGGATAAAACCCAATTGACAGGAGCTTAAGTAAATGAGGGTTCATTTTCTCACATAACAGTGAAAAGACTGGTGGCCGAGGGCTGGAGCAGCAGATCTGGGCACCGTCACTTGCCCAATATTTACTCTTAGCATTCTACCATCTTCCGTCTGTCACTTTACCGCCTCATCATTGCAAACTGGCTGCTGTGGCTCCAGACATTGCATTTGGGTTTGGAGCGGGAAGAAGGAAGGAATAGAGGCAGCATCTGCATCTCTTCCCTGCGTTAGGAACGCCCTTGCTCAGAGCCCTTGCAGAACTCTCATTGGCTAGAACTAGATCACATGCCACAGAGCTGCCAGGGCTGGATGCTGGGAAGCAGAGAATTGCGTTAGCACATTGGGCTTAGACCTATTGGGATCCATCACCAGGTCAAATTGGTTCTGTTTTAGGGAGGAGGGAGGAGGGATGGATGCTGAGGAGAAGAGCATCAGTATCTCCCATAAGGCTTTCCAGGCTCCAGGACCCTACCTGCAGCGAGTGGACAAGCAGTGCTTGTTGAATGAATGGCTCATTTGCATAACAAGGCACACACAGAGAGGGAGGGCAAGGAGAGACCAGATGCAGGTGTTCAGAGTGGGTATCTAAGAACTGGCCACAGTGTGACAGGCTCGGCCAGGAGTGGTGTTATCTGGTCTTTGTGAGCAGGTTGGAAATAGCCTCTTTGCCATGTGGTTTGAGTTGACCCACATCTGTCCAGACAGGTAACTTCCAGAGCGGAAGGCATCGCTAGACCTGCAGGTAAGAGCCAGGCAAGGCTTATGGCACCCCCGACACCCAGTGTCATGCCCGGCATGTGGGTGGTGGGTGTGCAATCAACATTGTCAAGTGAAGTAATGAATGAGCCACAAAATGCTGCCACTGTGTGTTTCCGAGTTCCCTGTTACCTTGCAGAGGAGTGGGAGCTGCCATAAATGTTCAGAAAAATGCCACTAATGATAAACCAACCACATATGATTTATCTAATATGGTTAGAATTATTAGACACTGCATGTTGCCTGTCAGTATCCATTCTCTCCCTCTTCCCTACTCACAAAGCCTGGCCTGTACTTGTCCACTTGGCTCACACTGAGCCCTGTGGTGGAGGCTCACACCTCTCGCTGACTCCCTTACACCAAGGCGGCACTATGGCCCCTGTCTGGTCATGAGATCTAATTAGGTTGTTCTATTAGATGAGCTCCTGGAAAAGCTTCATTTGTTCCTGATAAAGAGGAACAGACGTGGCTGGCGATGCCTTTTGCCTCGACCTCCTCTTCCTTCCTGGAACACAGGTGTGATGTCTCGGGCAGAGCAGCCATCTTGTGACTCTGAGGATAGGGGCACAGGAAGTGGGTCCCAGGTGGCACCTGGAACAACCACAGAGCTCTGGATGCCCTTCCCTGGAGCGGTGAGGGAAACGAGGTGAGAGCACCGCAGCAGAGCTCCTTCTCCCACGCAGCTGCTTCGTCCTGGTTTAGGGGAAACAGAGCTGTGCCCGCTAGCAAGTGCCTTCCTTCCTCCCGCCAGCTCAGAGCATGGCATTCATCCTCTGCCCTGGGCCTGGGCTTCCAGCTCCCTCTACTCATCCTCGTTCCTTGGGCTCAGCCCTACGCTGGCTTTAGCGGCCCCCACTCCTTTGAGAGTCAGTATCCATGTCCAGCAAGCTGGGCAGCAGAGAGCCTGTCCCTGGCTCGATGGAATGAGCAGTCAGCACTGTTGACTGTCCTGCAGCAGGACATTCGGGACTCATCCCACCATCAAGCCAAGGCCGCCTACCCGGCCCACCCGTCAGAGAGCACAGGCTCTCCACTGCGTCTCAGCCGCCTCTTTCGGAAGCCAGGAGATCACGTGGGGACTTTGGCCACACTGTCACCTGGTTCCAGGGAACCTTGGTCCCCACAAAGAAGCAGCGATGAGTGGAGGCCAAGCAGGACTCCGCCAGGATGCCCCTTGCTCTTGAAGCCAGAGGAATGCGTCTTCCTGAGGACTGAGACCTCCCGGCCTCCGCTGAGAAGACAGGTCCAAAGGCCTCGGGAGCCAGCACGCCCCTCGGCCTGTCTGCGGCTGGCCTGGCCCTCGGGGACGGGGCTGCTTTGGGCTTCTCAGCAGCTTTCCCTGTCATGACGTTGCCCGATCGCAGGTTTAGAGATTCAGAAAGGGCAGTTTGTATACTTAGAACACGGCTTCTACTGGAGGAAGGGGAAGGCTGGCCGGCCACGGCACACACAGAGGGGGTCCTGAGAGACACGCATAAACACAAAAAGGCGGCCCCTGCCACCGAGGCTCTCGCCATCCCCTGTATGTCGCTGCTTCCTGCCGCCCTTGTAGACAGAGGCTGGGGTGTGGCCCCTGAGGGTGGCTCCCGAAGGCCATGGACAGGAGTCCCTGCACCCTCTGAGCTCTGCCCTCCATGCTGGCCGTCATCCGATGAACCCTCACTGCAGAAGGCGGCACAACCAGTCAGCGGCATGAGAGTGATGGGCGTGGATGCCTTTCAGAACAACGTGCTTTAGTGGCACCTTAAGATGAGGGCATGTGAGACAGCGATTATAAGGTGGTAACATCGAGTTCCGCCAGCCCGCGCCAGCCCTCCGGCAGTGGGTCCTGCCATCCCCATGGAAGCCGTTCCAGGGAGGTAAGATCACTCCCATTGGACGGCAGTCCCTGTGTGCAGCCCGTCCGACGCGGGTCCAGACCCGGTGCACCTTGCATCTGCAACACCGGCCCTGGGACTAGGAGAGCCGGACCCCGCGAAGCCAGCGCTGGTCAAATGGCAGAGAGGGGTTCTGCCGAGCAGCCAGTCGGCTCTGGAAGCCTGGCACACACGTGCGCTGAGCTGGTGCAGGCACGGGACGTCATCATCAGGTACTGACCTGTGGCTTGGAGCACTGGGCACACAGCAAGGCGTGTGTTCAGACCATGAGCAAGGCTGACAGCTCTGGTCTGAAGGAGGCCGTAGACGGGCCAGGCTCCATGTGAGGTCACCCTCTGTCTGCAGGTGGTCGGTTCTGCCTGGGTCTCGGGTCCTGGGGGGTTGCAGGGCCTGTGAGCTAGGTGCCTAGGTCTCTCTTTCTCTTTTTATTTCTTTTTTAGAATGCCCCCCCCCGCCCCCAAGGATACGTTTTCAGTTATTTTTAGAGAGAGAGGAAGGGGGTTGGGGGAGAGAGGCATTGGTCAGTTGCCTCCCGTAGGTGCCCCAACCAGGGATCAAACCTGCAACCGAGGCATGTGCCCTGACCAGTAATTGAACCCACAACATTTTGATGCATGGGACGATGCTCCAACCAACTGAACCACCTGGCCAGGGTTCTTTCTTTCTTTCTTTCTTTCAAGTAGGTGCCAGAACTAATCGCAACCTGAGAGTGGGTGAGCAAGCAGGAGGCATTCGTCTTTTCAAAGAATGTACCTATTCTGACTTTTTGAAGGGGTGATTTTACTTGGAGTGAATTCCATTGTGAAAAACGCCGGGAGCTGAGTTTCTCTCCGTCAAGGGTGATGAAGTTCTCCCGAGCGTGTTCTTGTAAAACCTTGCGGCCCTTGCTTGTTCTTTAATCCTCCGAGCAGGGACCCTGGCCTGCTGGAAGCTGGGCTGGTGAAATCACTTGCTTTTTTGTCAAAAGGCTCAGTATTTTGGTGACTTTTTGCCTGGGCTCTAGGCTGCCCTCTCCTGGTGGCCTCTAGTACTGTCTCAGGCTGGCTCCCTTCCCCACCCTCCTTTAAACAAATAAACAAAAAAATAATAAAACAAAACACACCTAACCTATTTCATTATTTTGGACCAGTGCGTGGTACCAAAGGCCATTTCCTGTCAACCCCCATCAGGGCAGGCTGCTGTGTTTTGAGGACTTCCTTATGCTAAAGCGTGTCTTCATTGAATGCCTCCGAAAGCCATCCCGAGGGCTCAGGGCCGTCACCTGGCTACACAGGAGGCATGTAGGCCGTGCCACCCCCCCAGGGAGGCGTTCGCTCAGATCATGGCTGTATGTGTTTCTCGGTGTCGTGCCAAAGGCCACAGACTCAGTGGCTTCACTGACACAATTATTACCTTGCTGTTCGGATGTTGGCAGTCCAGCCCAGGTCCCTGGGCTAACCTCCCGGAGGCTCCAGGGCTGCCTCCTCCTGGAGGCTCCAGGGAAAAAGCCCCCTCCTGGCCTTCCCAGCCCCTCCTAGTAGCCGCCTGCTCTCCTTGGCTGGCGGCCCTCCCTCCCTCTGCCGGCCTGCGTGGCTCCCTCTCCCTGTGCCTCGGTCCCAAGCTCCCATCCCCTTCTCTTGCTCGCCCTTCTGGTTCCTCGCCTGCTTCGGACATGGACCCTCGTGACAGCACCGGGCACACCGGCATAATCCAGGATCTCCTCCCTCTCAAGGTCTTTAATTGGTCGCCTTTTTGCTGCATCAGGCGACATATTCACAGGTTCCGGGATTAGGACGTGGCATCCTTGGGCCTCCCGCTTGCTGGTGTGAGGATGGGTCCTTCCACCCACGAGCTGGGCAGGAGCTGTGTCTGGGGCACTGCGCTCTGTCCTTCTCTCAGGTCCTGG
This sequence comes from Myotis brandtii, assembly GCF_000412655.1. Lineage (NCBI taxonomy): Eukaryota > Metazoa > Chordata > Mammalia > Chiroptera > Vespertilionidae > Myotis > Myotis brandtii. The sequence goes on along the minus strand of NW_005371769.1, from coordinate 2,038,427 downwards.
GACTCGCGGGTGTGCTTGCCCCCTGCCTTCCAGTGGAGGAAACGACGGGGAGGGGGGGGGGGGGGCCAGGGCGACAGAGGAACCTGGTGTGAGACACAGGAAGGCCAGTCTGAATCTACTCCCGAGCCCTCCTGCGCCCTGTCCTGCCTCTCTAGGCGCTCGGCCCCGGCGGCCGGGGCCTGGAATCAGCTCTGCTGCTGTGTCTCTGTGGGTCCTGAGCCCGGCTTCGCCCTGTGGAGACTGAGGGGTGAGCCCATGGGCTCTGCAGCAGCAGCTCTGATCCGGCTGCTTTTAACTTCGACTTGTTTGGCTTTGCTGTTTCCCTGCGACTGTGTGTAGGGATTTAGGGGGATTAGGGTAAGCCTTCAGTGACAGATGATATCCGCAGGCCGAGCGGCGCCAGCAGGACACCTCGTCGAGGACGGGTTTACCTGCTCGGCGGCTCCGGAGGGCGCTCTTGGCCCAGATCAGGTGCGGGTCCCTGAGGAACACCATGTAGTGCAGCTCCAGGCGCAGGGTAGGGAGGCCTGTGGACCCCAGTCCGTCCTGGAAGGACCTTGCTCTTTGTCTCTGAGCAAGACGGAGGACCACTCGCCTTCCTGTGTTTGCGCCTCTGCCTTGGAGAAACACCGGGTTTGGGTTTGCGTTGGTGTTCGCTGCCCAAGTGTAAGTCTGAACACCGTGGAGATGGACCCGCGTGGAAAGCCGAGGGGCCTGCGGTGCGGGTTTGCTCCAGCAGGACCCAGGGAGACGGCGGCTGACACGGCAGGAGCCACCCCGGGAGCTGGGGGCACTCATGGGAGAGGGGCTGAATCGGGGTACCCTCCCTTCTCTGGGCCTCAGTTTCTTTATCTGCAAAGCAGAGGGGCGGGATGTCCAAATGTGGTCCAGGAACTGGGGGACGCTTGTTGAACCCAGCAAGCCCCAGGGTCCCCTCCCAGACCTACTGTAATGGGTTGGACGGTGGCCCCAAAAGATACATCTCCCCGGCCCGGTGACTATGACCTCGTCTGGAGAAAGGGTCTTTGCAGTATAATTAAGGGTCTCCAGATGATGTTCTCTCCGATTATCTGGGTGGGCCCTGCATCCAGTAACAAGGTCCTTATACGAGACGGAAGGGAACTCAGGGACACAGGTAGGCCACGTGAAGACGGAGGCAGAGACGGGGTGGTGCAGCCACAAGCCGGGCCCCCTGGGGCCCCCAGGAGCCCAGAGAAGCAGGGCAGGGCCTGCGGGGGCAGCAAGGCCCTGAGACACCTTGATCTCAGACGTCTGCCCTCCCGACCTTCAAGAGAACTCGTTACCACAGCCCAGGGCCCTCCCACGCCCCGATCAGACATGCTGGGGCTGTGGCTGGGAGTCGGGCTATTTAATCCATCTCTAGGGAAGCCGATGCTCATGGAGCCTGCGGGTCTCCGGCGACAGGGTCTGAGGCGCTGGCATCCATGGGGGCCCTGGCGGGGGTCAGCGCCTTCCAGTGCCACTCGGGTGGGCGGTGGGGGCGATGCTTTGCTTTCCATCTCGCTGGCACAGCAAATGAGGCTTTAGGGCAGCAATGTAGTGTTTATGTCACAGAGCAGTTTCATCAGAATTAAAATGTGTATGGCACGCTCGTGCCCCCCGCATTATCTTCCCTGTCAGGTGCAGTCCTAACAGGGATCCTCGCTGCCACCGTCCCGCGTAGATGCACTGTAGACACTGTGCTAGTGTGAAGGGCTGCGTGTGCGATGGATTGTTTAACGCGGCTGCTGGAGAGGCAGCGGCTGCTCCTTGAGTGTGCAGCCCGCCCGCTGCAGCGAGGCCTCCACAGAGGAACACGCGTCTCTCTCCCCAGAACTGCTTGACTGTGCAAATGCAGAAGGGCATCTCTGGCTCCGAGTGTCTCATGCCTGTGTTTCCAGCAGCCGCGTGCTTGCTGCCTGGCTGCGTAGCTCCTCTGCAAGCCCAGGTTTGCACGCTCGCTCCAGAAAGCGGCTGCCGAGCTCGTGCCGAGGGCCTATCCCTGCCCCGTCACTTCTTTGCAGGTGCACTTAGGCAGCCTCACGCACACCTGGGACAGTCCCCAGCTGCCCTGCCCCCTGGCTCTATGGCTGATGGGAGCCCCGGGTACCTGCCTGGGCTCCAGGTCCTACGGCCGAGCTGCTGCAGTACCTTGGGCATCCTCTCTCTCTGCCTTGGGATGGACAACCCAGGGGCCGCAGCCAGGATGGATGGGCCTGTTCCTCCAGAGAATGACCCGGGCAGCAGGGCTAGGAGGTCAGGGCCCCGCCCAGCTCTCCAGCTGGCCGCAGGCTGCATCTGACCCCTGTCCCCAGGTGCCTTCTTCCTTCCTCGAGCAGGAGCAGAGGGGAGGGGCCCTGTCTTTGGAACCTGCCAGGTAGGTTAGGCTTTGTCCTGATGTGCAGGCTGGTTTGCACAGGAGGACTTGGAGGGGAAAGACATCCTTTTTCCTTTCTTGCTTCTGTCCTTCAGTGAGCTGTTTCCAGAGGCTGTGGCTCACTCAGTGGAGGAGGAACCACAGGCCTTTGATGAATGGACTCTGTAAACAGGGGAAGCTGCCATCTTTGGGGAGCCCCAGAGTCCCCCCACGGGAAGCCTGTCCCTGCCCCAGCACCCATCAATAGAGCCCTTGTGTGCTGGGCACTGCACCAGCTGCCTCACCAGGCCAGTGGGTTAATCTGCAGGGGACGCTGATGGGCAAAGATTCGGGGTCACCTGTTTAAGCTCCTGCAGCCTATCCTGGAGGAGCCCCGAGTTAAACAGGCAGCCTGCCTCCTGAGGCCACCCCTCCACCCAACCTGTCTGTCCCCTGAGCCCAGATTCCCCCACAGAGAGTAGGCACCTCGGGGCACCCAGGATCTGATCAACTTCCGGGGTTCCAGCCCCATGCCCCAGTCATCAGCTCTGCAGCACCAGGCACGGGTCCTTACCTGTGTGAGCTGTGGCACCTCCCCTCGGAGGGGTGACAGTTCCCCTTGCACAGGAAGACGTGTGTGATTTGGGGAGCGGTGCCTGGCCTGCAGAAAGCTGGCGCTGGGACTGACACGCAGTCACTGCCCCTTTCATCGCTGTGTAGACCACAGGCCCCGCCCAGTGGTGTCTGGCTCTGGGGAATGGGTCCTGCCCCTCCTGTCTCCTTACCTGGGGCTGCAGGAACTGCAGGCCCCCCAGGAAGCCCCTCTGTTCCCTGCCACATGGGCCCAGTTCTCCATGGACCACCCCCATCTCCAGTCCCAGGGCCCAGCCCCCAGATGCCCTGAGCTGGCCTTTGAGACGGTCATTTCCAGTGGATGGCAGCTCGATTCGATGGCTTTTTATGATTTTGTTTGGTTTGTTTTTATGACTTTTTTTTTAAATCTGCTTGGCCTTTACATTCTTATGTGTGGCCAGAGATCATTTGGCAAAAGGCATGTTTTAAAATTGCATGAATAAATAATGGGATGACTTATTTAAAGCCCCGAGGCACAGGGGCAGCTCGTGGACAGAAGTTGTCGGTCGTTACTTATTACTAGGCCGTGGCTTGATTGGGTTATGTCCTGTCATATTGAATGCTGGAGCCTCGAGGTTTTGATGGAGTTAGAAAGTCAGGTACCCAAAGGTAGCCTCACAACAGCCTCCTCCCTGTGTGACGCGGACACTTTTCTCTTGAGTTATCTCATTTGCTCCCACCTTCCCTCAGAGACAAAGAAGGGATTATACAACTAGTCTTAGGCAGTTCTCACATTTTAAGATAAAAAACAGAATACCGGTAGAGGGCTGAAGGCTATAAAATTGTGATCAAAAGTCCGTAAAATTATAGAATTTGTGTTTTCCTGAGAATAGAGCATCTTCACAATGACTTTTTTTCTTAAAGGAACTGGGCAGCTTACAGATCGATCCGCAGAGAAATGTAAGCTATATTTCCAGGCGGGGGGAAAAAATAGAGTTACATGCTTGAAATGTTAATGGCTGGTAAGCATCAATTTTCTGCAATCCTGGCTAATAAAAGTGGCATATAAGACATAAAATGTCACGCTGCCAAAACTGCAGGGGCCTTGAAATCCATTCTGAAGTCTGGGATCCTTTGAAGGTGATGGGGGCGGGCTGGAGTCGGAGCTCAGGTACTTCCCTCCTGGTTGAGGGAGGGCACCTTCAGGGGAAGGTCGGAGCATCTTCAAGAGGTGGGGGTGTTTCGCTGGAGTATTTTTGGTTGAAACATTTCACAAATAGTCTTCCTAGCCCCAGGAATTGTGGGTGCACATTTATTGCAGGAGGGGCTTCCACCTTGGTACACCTGAGCTGTGCCTGTGGGGCTGTGATATGTGCTGTGGGGGCAGGGGTTTGTTTGAAACACTGTGAGCATAGTGTTCTCAAACAATCTGTGATTTTCAAACGCGGTGACGGTGACAGACTTTACGAGGTGTACCGGTAATAATGGTGGATTTTGTAATCAAAGAAAACATGATAATTTCAAGAGAAACATCCAAAGTGTTTTGTTCAAAGTAATGTCCATCGCTAGCTACACATTTCCCCCATCTTTCAGGTAACTTGTGGATACCGTCCCCATAGAACTTTTCTTGTTTTGAGGCAAACCATTCAGAGACCCAAATTTTCCACTTCTTCGTACATTTTGAAGTGCTGCTCAGAAAGTGCGTGTGCCATCGATCGGAACAAGTGGTCATCTGAAGGAGCAAGGTCTGGTGAATACAACGGGTGGGTTAAGACTTCCCAGGCAAGATCTTTTAACGTGTCTTTAACTGGTTTTGAAGTGTGTGATGGTGTGTCATCATGAAGCAAAATTACTTTGCCGTGTCTTCTGGCCCATTCTGGTGATTTCACGATCAAAGTGTGGTTCAAATTGATTATTTGTTGTCGGTAGCGATCAGTATTAACAGTTTTACCTGGTTTTAGAAGCTCATAATACACCACACCTTCCTGATCCCACCAAACGCAGAGCATTGTCTTCTTTCCGAAGCAATTTGGCCTTGCAGTCAATGTTGATGGTTAACCTGGATCAACCCATGATTTTGTGCATTTGGGATTCTCAAAATAAAATCACTTCATCGCCAGTCACAATCCAATGCAAAAAAAGACTTTCGTTCGTGCCGTTGAAGCAACATTTTACTGATGACTTTTTGGTTTTCCATTGGTCTTTCGTTCAGTTGATGTGGCACCCATTTTCCTTCCTTTAAAATTTTTCCCATTGCTTGTAAACGATCAGAAATTGTTTGCTGAGCAACGTTTAATCTTTCTGCAAGTTGTTTTTTAGTTTGACACACATCTTCATCCAATAATGCTTGTAATTGTTGGTCTTCAAACTTTTTCAGTTGACCTGGATGTTCTTTGTCTTTCACATCAATCATCACTTTTAAAGCATTTAAATCAGCGTTCACAAGTGTCTTGAGATGGAGCATGTTCACCATAAGCTTCCCAAAGTATGCTTTTTCTTCAAAATAAAGTAATGAATTAAAACTTCCCACAAATGCTCTTTTTTTGGCACAAAATTCGAAATTTTTAAGCATAAAGATATCTATGATGTTAACACCTTCAGCAAATTTGACAAACGAAGTTTTGAAGCTTGCTGTCAATACAACAAAATAGCATACATATCAAATCGCAAATATATACCAACATATGTGTAACTCCAGCTATTGAAAAAAATCCACATTATTAACTGGTACACCTAGTAGTTGCAGCCCCTGAAATTGGTACCAGGTTGTCTGCACTGCTTAGCTTGGAATTCTGGCCCATAGGGTTCTAGCCCACAGGGGTTCTGGCCCACGGGGGTTCTGGTCCACAGGGGTTCTGGGCCACAGGGATTCTAGTCAATGGGGGGTTCTAGCCCACAGGGGATTCTGGCCCACAGGGGTTCTTGCCCACAGGGATTCTAGTCAATGAGGGTTTTTGACCCACGGGGGTTCTGTCCCACGGGGGTTCTGGTCCACGGGGGTTCTGGCCCATGGGGGTTCTGGTCCACGGGGATTCTGGCCCTTGGGGTTCTGGCCCACGGGGGTTCTGGTCCACAGGGATTCTGGCCCATGGGGGTTCTGTTCTACCGGGGTTCTGGCCCACGGGGGTTCTGGCCCATGGGGGTTCTGGTCCACGGGGATTCTGGCCCTTGGGGTTCTGGCCCACGGGGGTTCTGGTCCACAGGGATTCTGGCCCATGGGGGTTCTGTTCTACCGGGGTTCTGGCCCACGGGGGTTCTGGCCCATGGGGGTTCTGGTCCACGGGGATTCTGGCCCTTGGGGTTCTGGCCCACGGGGGTTCTGGTCCACAGGGATTCTGGCCCATGGGGGTTCTGTTCTACCGGGGTTCTGGCCCACGGGGGTTCTGGCCCATGGGGGTTCTGGTCCACGGGGATTCTGGCCCTTGGGGTTCTGGCCCACGGGGGTTCTGGTCCACAGGGATTCTGGCCCATGGGGGTTCTGTTCTACCGGGGTTCTGGCCCACGGGGGTTCTGGCCCATGGGGGTTCTGGTCCACGGGGATTCTGGCCCTTGGGGTTCTGGCCCACGGGGGTTCTGGTCCACAGGGATTCTGGCCCATGGGGGTTCTGTTCTACCGGGGTTCTGGCCCACGGGGGTTCTGGCCCATGGGGGTTCTGGTCCACGGGGATTCTGGCCCTTGGGGTTCTGGCCCACGGGGGTTCTGGTCCACAGGGATTCTGGCCCATGGGGGTTCTGTTCTACCGGGGTTCTGGCCCACGGGGGTTCTGGCCCATGGGGGTTCTGGTCCACGGGGATTCTGGCCCTTGGGGTTCTGGCCCACGGGGGTTCTGGTCCACAGGGATTCTGGCCCATGGGGGTTCTGTTCTACCGGGGTTCTGGCCCACGGGGGTTCTGGCCCATGGGGGTTCTGGTCCACGGGGATTCTGGCCCTTGGGGTTCTGGCCCACGGGGGTTCTGGTCCACAGGGATTCTGGCCCATGGGGGTTCTGTTCTACCGGGGTTCTGGCCCACGGGGGTTCTGGCCCATGGGGGTTCTGGTCCACGGGGATTCTGGCCCTTGGGGTTCTGGCCCACGGGGGTTCTGGTCCACAGGGATTCTGGCCCATGGGGGTTCTGTTCTACCGGGGTTCTGGCCCACGGGGGTTCTGGCCCATGGGGGTTCTGGTCCACGGGGATTCTGGCCCTTGGGGTTCTGGCCCACGGGGGTTCTGGTCCACAGGGATTCTGGCCCATGGGGGTTCTGTTCTACCGGGGTTCTGGCCCACGGGGGTTCTGGCCCATGGGGGTTCTGGTCCACGGGGATTCTGGCCCTTGGGGTTCTGGCCCACGGGGGTTCTGGTCCACAGGGATTCTGGCCCATGGGGGTTCTGTTCTACCGGGGTTCTGGCCCACGGGGGTTCTGGCCCATGGGGGTTCTGGTCCACGGGGATTCTGGCCCTTGGGGTTCTGGCCCACGGGGGTTCTGGTCCACAGGGATTCTGGCCCATGGGGGTTCTGTTCTACCGGGGTTCTGGCCCACGGGGGTTCTGGCCCATGGGGGTTCTGGTCCACGGGGATTCTGGCCCTTGGGGTTCTGGCCCACGGGGGTTCTGGTCCACAGGGATTCTGGCCCATGGGGGTTCTGTTCTACCGGGGTTCTGGCCCACGGGGGTTCTGGCCCATGGGGGTTCTGGTCCACGGGGATTCTGGCCCTTGGGGTTCTGGCCCACGGGGGTTCTGGTCCACAGGGATTCTGGCCCATGGGGGTTCTGTTCTACCGGGGTTCTGGCCCACGGGGGTTCTGGCCCATGGGGGTTCTGGTCCACGGGGATTCTGGCCCTTGGGGTTCTGGCCCACGGGGGTTCTGGTCCACAGGGATTCTGGCCCATGGGGGTTCTGTTCTACCGGGGTTCTGGCCCACGGGGGTTCTGGCCCATGGGGGTTCTGGTCCACGGGGATTCTGGCCCTTGGGGTTCTGGCCCACGGGGGTTCTGGTCCACAGGGATTCTGGCCCATGGGGGTTCTGTTCTACCGGGGTTCTGGCCCACGGGGGTTCTGGCCCACAGGGATTCTAGTCAACTGGGGTTCTGACCCATGGGGGTTCTGGCCCATGGGGTTCTGGTCCACGGGGATTCTTGTCAGTGGGGGTTTTTGACCCACGGGGGTTCTGGCCCACAGGGATTCTAGTCAATGGGGGTTCTGGCCCACGGGGATTCTAGTCAGTGGGGGTTTCTGACTCATGGGTGTTCTGGCCCACGGAGGATTCTGGCCCACGGATGTTCTGACCCACGGGGGTTTTGGTCCACGGGAGTACTGGCCCACAGGGTTCTGGCCCACGGGGGTTCTGGTCCACAGGAGTACTGGCCCACAGGGTTTCTGGCCCACAGGGGTTCTGGTCCACGGGGGTTCTGGCCCACGGGGTTCTGGCCCACGGGGTTCTGGTCCACGGGGGTTCTGGTCCACGGGAGTACTGGCCCACGGGGTTCTGGCCCACAGGGGTTCTGGCACCTGGGGTTGGAGGGTAGGGAGCTCCTCACTCGGCCTCCCCTCCTCTCCCTGGTTGGGGTGCCTTACCTGGGATGCAGGTGTGAGGAGGCAGAGCGGTGCGCCTGCAGCTCAGGAGCCTCGCTGGGCAAAGAATGGCTCCTGCTGCAATCATTCCCAGCCCCTGGGGCCTGGGGTCTTCCGCTGTATCACAGGGAGCCCATTCACATGGCATTCGGCTGGGCAGAGTCAGGGCCACAGAGGCCCGGGCCTGCCTTTCTGTGTTTTTTAAAGAAATGTCTTTATTGCTCCGACAGGTTTCCCAGTGGTTAGAGCTGAATGCCCGCAGGGTTCAAGTCCAGGTCAAGGGAGCCTATCTTGATGCAGGTTCCCCAGCCCCAGTAGGAGCATGTGTGGGAGGCAACCCATTGATGTGTCTCACATTGAGGTGTCTCCCTCTCTCTCTCTCTCTCTCTCTCTCTCTCTCTCCCCCCCCCCCTCCCCTCCCCCCCTCTCCCTCCCCCC
>NW_005371769.1:1968852-2029475 GCF_000412655.1 Myotis brandtii | reverse complement strand
CCCGTTCTCCCTCCCTCCTTTCCACTGTCTCTGGAAATCAATGAAAAAAATATCCTCAGGTGAGGATTAAAAAAAAAAGTATATATATATATAGTTGATTTTTCAGAGAGAGAGGAAGGGAGAGAGAGAGAGAGAGAGAGAGAGAGAGAGACATTGATGAGAGAGAAACATTGATCAGCTGCCTCCTGCACACTCCAGCCTATAACCCGGGCATGTGCCCTGACCGAGAATTGAACCACTGACCTCTAGGTGCCTGGGACAGTGCTCAACCAATGGAGCCACACCGGCCAGGGCAGTGCCTTCCTGGTCTCTTGTGAGCAGGATTCAGTCCCGCTTCGGCTGGCGTGGAGCCACATACCTGAGCCACTGTGAGGCTCAGCCTTGAGGGCCAGGGTCTGCATTTAAATTCTGAAAATCTCCCTGCTCACCTGCTGTTGCCTCCGTGGTCCTCACCTGCCACCTGCACACGCGTTAGGCTTTCAGCAGCAGCCGCCTGGAGGCCTCACCTCCCCTGCAACCTGAGAAAAGGTGCCACTAAGGAGATGGCTCTGTGGAGGCCTGAGAATCGTGGTTTCGCCTTTTCCTAATTGAAACATAAAAACGGGGGTCGCCAAGGTCTCTCTTCAATGTGCCAAGGTTTGTTTTGGGGACCGGTTGGGACCCTGAGGCTGACCCACTTGGGTTTGCAGGGGCTGCGTTTAAATCCGGCAGCTTAGGGGGGCGGGGTTGAGTGGGGTGCGGGGCAGGTGGAGAGCGGCTGGGAGGAGTGGAGCTTGAGAGCAGGTGCTTGGTTGCTTCCTTCTTTCACTTGAAATTGTCATTAGTGGCCTCTCCTCCCTTTAGAAAGGAAGCGCCAAGAAGGGAGCCCTTTCCCAGCCTGGCCTCCTGCCCCTGGCGCCCCGGTGCCCCGTGCCAGTGCGGGTGCCAGTGCTGGTGCCTGTGCCCTTGGCGGGTGTGGGAGCCCCGCCCATTGTCGGTTCTGAAAGGAGGATTCGGCCAGGACGGCATCTGAGGAGAAGTCCCCAGCGGCTCTCTGAGGCAGAAGCTCCCAGGAGGCCCTAATTAATCACTTCCTCCAGCTCTGAGCGGAAGGGGGGCTGCAAGAGAGGGGGTGCTCCCCTCTCCTAGACAGAAAAGCGCCTCCCCTCCTCCCTGGGAAAGGGGGTGTTTCCTGGGAAAGCGCCCCTCCACGCTGCTACCTGCTACGTAGTTCTCTTTTTGCATCCCTCCCTTACCAGTTTTGAAATAATACTGTTCCTCCTTGCTTACATGTCACCCCGGTTACAACTTCTGTTGGGAGAGGCATCCTTGAGGAGAGCGTGTGTATCGGGGACATTCCTGGCCACGCTCCAGGGTGCGGGGAGCTGACGGCGAGACCGCGTGGAGGGCGGACACTGGTCGGTGTTTCTGTGAAGGAGTCCGCGTCCTGCGTGTCCCCTGGGAGCCTGGCGGCGGGCGCTTATCTACTTATTTCCTAACACAGTGCGCTGGTAATCTCCATCGCGCCGCCCCAGGACTGACTGCTAGAGGCTGTGGCCGCTCCAGGAAGTGATTGGGTTTTTACCAAAAGGGAAGGATTAATGCGGTGGGAGCTGGCTGAGCAGGCCGTTCAGCCTGGCACCACCAGCGGCCCCGCCCCATCGCTGACAGCTGGTTCGTTGGTGCAGAGCATGTGGAGCTGCGATCAGGCCGTGCAGCGATGATTGTGGTTTTGCCTCTTAAAACACAGGTCTGGGGCTCTGCATTGTTAGCATGACAGCCATTCAGGGCGACGCACAGTGCCTGCTGGGCATGGGAACCTCGCGGAGCGACTGCATCCCATCACCCCTTTCACTTTCCTGAGCGCGAGCCTCCTTTCTGTGGCTCTGAAGCCAGGATGTGGCACCAGAGCGCATGTCTGCAGCCTCGAACCAAACATGTTTGCCGTCTGTACCAGGGAGAGCCTAGGGCTTTGCTTGAAATGGTCTCACTGTCGGATTAGAGGCCCTCGTTAGACGCGGTGTAAGCCACCGATCTGTGCGGGACGTTCCTGATCCAGGTGCTAAGCCTGGGTTTTACCTGGGGGCTGGGGGAGGGAGGGTTAGGGGCCAACTTGAGCCGTGGATCAGTGTGATCCCGTATGCAGCCATCTTCCTGTCCCCACCAGGAAAACGACAGCCCCGCGCACAGCCCCACACCCTGAGCTGGTGTTCAGACCCGCGCCCTCTAATTGCTCTTCCCCTTGGGGCCAAGGCCGGTGTCTTGATGGGCTGACACCTGAGGAGGCCCAGACAGGTGGTTCTGGGTGGTGGGGACGGGGTCTGTTACAATGTCACAGGCGCCCTGGAGAGGCCACGGTCCGCAGCTGTTGGGCAGAGGGAGGTGGGGCCACACTTGTCTTTGATGCATCACTGTTGGTGGTGGTGTCTCACTTCATAAACACTGTAGATGCAACGTAGCTACAGGCATTGAGGGCCCATTTACCCCAGATCCTGGAGACTCCTAGGCCCTCATTTCCCTCGTTCGGTGCCCACCTGGCCAGGCAGCTCGATCGCCCTCGCCCTGTCTGCTTTGTCCCTCTGTTTGGGCTTCCCCTCCCCCACCGCTGGCCCTGCCATCTGTGGGATCTTAAGGGCTTCCTGATGCCAATGTCATTTCCCCACTGAGCTATCTTTTGCCGTCCTTCCCTTCTGCCTGCGCTAAGCCAATTACTTACTTCCCCCTCCATTGTCTCATAGTTTTATTAAAATACTGGACTGAGTGTGTCTACGTGTGTGAGTGTGAGAGTGTGAGTATATGTGTGAATGTGTGTGTGGGTACGTGACTGTGTGTGTGTGAATGTGTGTATGTGTGTGAGTGTGTACATGTGAATGTGTATATGTGAGTGTATTTGAGTGAGTGTAGGTGTGAATGTGAGTGTGTGAGTGGGTGTGTCTGCGTGTCTGAGTGCTGGGTGACAGCGTGGGGAGTGACTGGAGGGTATGTATGATGGAGAGACCGAGGTCCCGGTCGCACGCCTTGAGCCTCCCTCCAGGAGGCATGTTTGCAGGAGGAAGCAGATGAGTTCCCTCCCACCTCTCAGAGCGGCAGAGGCCAGAACTGACAGGCAAGAAAATACGAGAGCACGGTAATTAGGTAATTAGAGAAAGATGGGCATAAAGTGGAAAAGCCAGCATATTTTTCATCTTGGGTCTCTGTAGTGGGGCTTCCTCGGTTTATTTATTAAGCCATTACCCAAGCACAGTAAGATGAGGGTCTCCGTCTAATGGGATTGCCCCTGCGTGGGCCGTGTGGGCTCCAGGTACCCAGGGTATAATTGGATAACAATGACAGTATGGCACCGGAGTCTTCCTGCCGGACAGCCTCCCTCTGTGTGCTGTCTCCGCGGCTCACCAGCTTCAGATGGGCCAGAGGCAGGGCTGGCTTCCAGCCCCAGTTCCCCCTGGAGCCGCTGGGCGGTGCCCGTCGGGCCCTGAGGCAGGGTCTGTGTTCTAACCTGGGTGCGTGGCTCTGCTCAGAGGCCCTGCCTCTCCTTCACTGAGGGCTGCCTCGTAGCAGCTGCTGGCCTTGACTGCCATTCCTAAGGGCTGTCTTGTCCCTCTGTCCCCACTGCATCCGGAAGCATTCTATGAAACACGCATCAGGAACATTCAACTCGTTGGGCGGTGGCTTGCCTGCCACCCAGCTGGCGGCTCAGTCCTCACCCTGGCCCACTGCCCCTCACTCTGCTCTCACCCACCCTTTGCCAAAGTACCAAGGGCTTCAGAAGCTAAGTTCCAGGGGTCCCCGCTCCCTGCAGCCACCGAGAGGCCGGCTCAGAGGGACCCTCAGTCAGGGCCAGTTGAAGAACTGTGTTCTCTGCTCCAGTCGCCCCAAGGTTATGGGTCTCCAAGGGGCGCGGCGGCTGAGGGGAGGGTGCAGACATGGGGGAGACTGGGAATTGGGCCTCACCCTCCTGAGGGTGTGCCTCGCCTAAGCCTGTGGGAACACATGCTTGGCCAGCACTTCAGTTTCCATGCATAGCATTGTATATATGTGATATGTCATCATGTGGACATACCTGTATGATGTGTTCATGTGTGCACATGTAGCGTGCACACATGCATGCATATAGTGTGGTATACTGTGTATACACATGTGCCTGCACACACATGCACATGCCAGTGTGTCATGTGTGCAAGCATGTGCGTGGGTGTGTTGCACGCATGCGTATGTGTGGTATGCATGTGGTACACATGTGTTGTGGGGGATAGAAGGACGTTCTTTGCTGCTGGAGACGACACCATGATGAAAATCTGTGTAAACATCTGACAGCTCTTCTCATCACAGTGGAGCAGTGGAAGCAGAATTCAGAATTTCTAGCTGAGAGGCTGTTCGTACACAGCCCTGGATCCACGTGGCTCAAGGACGTTTCAGAGAGGCAGGGCCCATTTATGTTTCCGGTGAGGATTTGGGGACACTCCTGTTCCCACACCTCCCCTGACCGAGGCCTCTCGATGGCCAACCCCTTCAACATGTTTTCCAGCGGGACAGGCACACGATGGCATCATCTACGCATGTATTGAATTAGCTGAGAGGTTAGGCATTTGACCAATATGTTTTGCCCTCCCCGCTTTCTTTTGCAAATTGTGTGTTCATGTTTGTCAGTTTTCAATCAGGGGTGATTGCGTCCTGTGAGTGTAGAGATGAACTTGGAGAAACTCCAGCATCGGTCTTCAACCTACAAACACGGCTTGGGTTTGTTAGCTCAGTCACCACCGAAATCCCTCAGGAAAGTTTCGGGTCATTTTCCAGTACTTTTGGTGCATTCTTAGAGTTTGTCCCTAAGTGCTTACCATATGCTAATGTGTGGATCTCTTTTACCCAGTTATGGTTCCTTTATATCAATAAGTAAGTAACTCCTATCCAAACTGGATAAAGACTCCAAAACGGATTCTCTGAAAGGCCATGGGGTTTCCAAGGCCTGAAATCAGGTTTAAAGTAGCTGCCAGGTCAAGGCAGGCCCCTGTAATCATGTCGCCTGGCCTTTTCCGTAAAGGGCCAGACAGTGACCCATTGTGGCCTTGGGACCTTTTCGAGTCTGCCACTGCACAAAAGCAGCCTCAGACGATTTGTAATAAGTGGGTGCAGTTGTGTCCCAATAAAACTTTAGCAGTGGTTCTCAACCTTCTGGCCCTTTAAATACAGTTCCTCATGTTGTGACCCAACCATAAAATTATTTTCATTGCTACTTCATAACTGTAATGTTGCTACTGTTATGCAGGATGGTCTGATATGCAGGATGGTCTTAGGCGATCCCTGTGAAAGGGTCGTTCGACCGCCAAAGGGGTCGCGACCCACAGGTTGAGAACCGCTGACTTAGAGCCTCAGGCTGTGGGCGGGACTTGACCTGCCTCAGCCCCTCCCTCTGCTCCTGTGGTCTGTGCACTGGGAGGAAAGTGCCCTGGGGGAGTCCCGAGCCTTTGCATACATGATTTTTAGTCCTCCTAACAATGTTATGAAGTTTGTTGTCATTGGCCCCACTTGACAAATGAGGACACTGGTCGGCAAGCTCAGAGGACACCGTCAAGGTCAGATCGCTGTAAAAGGCAGGCCTGGGCCTTAAACCATGGGTGCTGCACAATCACAGTGGCCACAGAAGTGCAGGATCAGGCACAGGGGTCAGAGGCCGTGGGCACGCAGTAGGCAGCTGTGCCCGGGACTGAGAGGCCTCAAGGAGGAGGCAGAAGAACCCAGGAATCGGGGAGAGCAGAGGCCCGCCCTGCCCTGCCCTGCCGCCTGCCGTCAGCATCTTCTGCTGGGCGAGCGGAATGGCGGCGTTTGCGGCTGTAATAAGGGAAGATAAAAGGAAGTGAAACACGATTAAGCACTGATGGATAGTGTCTTCAGTTCTCAATTTAATGATCTGCAGCCGAAAGTCTGGAGCTATGCACGAACCGGCTCCTCGCCTCCTGCTTGCTCTGCTCACCCCGATAAGGAAATGAAAGGATTACTGCACCAACGTGAAACCCAAATGCCAGCGTGCTGCCTCATCACCCAGCATGGCGCTGCTCCCGGAGAGCCGCGCGGCCTGTGCCACCAGGGAGCCCAGGTGCGGCTCGGTCACCTCTCCTCCAGCTGGGGTGAGAGTTCGTTTGGGGGCCAGATTTCTTTTTTTTTTTATCCTCACCTGAGGATATTTTTTTCCATTGCTTTTCAAAGCATGTAGAAGGGAGGGAAGGAGGGGGAGAGAGAAAGAGAGAAACATCGATGAGATAGATGGGCAGGGAGCCAACCCACAACCTAGGCACGTGCCCTTGCCTGGGAATTGAACCCGAGACTCTCCAGTGCACAGGACACTCTAACCACTGAGCAACACCAGCCAGGGCAGGGGATAGATTTTTCCTGTGAGATTGAGTTCCACAGAATGAAAGAAAATTCCAGCCAGTGGGATTGGGAGGGACAGTGATCAGCTTTGAGGTGGCTCATCCACCCGGACCCACCTGGGACGGAAGCTGCTGGCGGTGCACCTCCTGCTTCTCTTTCTGGGGGGAATGCACTCCTCAGTGGAGCTCTTGTTACATGTCCCAGAATTCCCCCCTCGCCCGGGACGGCCCATAAAAATGGCTTTCCCTGTGTGCCGTTCAGGCCCCTAAAGCTGAACCATGTAAACTATTTTAGCTGAAAAATCATCTTTGTCACTCTTAACCGACAACCCAATTTCCTTGCCCACTGGCATTTGAGGTTGTGGGGGGGGTGACCAGGGTGACCTGCGGGCCCTCAGGCAGGCCTGTTCAGGGCTGGGGTGGGGGCGGGCAGGCTGGGGGTCCTGCTAATGGCACCATCTTCTCAGTGGACACCGAGCAGTTCCTAGCCAAGGAGCCTGCTCATCCGCAGGCCCTGCTGCCCACGGTGGCGGCTGGCAGGCCAGAGCTGCGGTCCCCATGGGCCCAGGCCGCACGTGCTGCCGCAGGAGGCGACGCCGTCCTTGGAGGCACAGCTCTGGGGCAGCGGCCCCTGCAGCTGGAGCCACCGCCCTGTGTGGACGCTGCCAGGGCTCCAGGAGGAGGCGGGCGACGGGCAGTAGCAGAAGCTCTTCAGCTGTGTCTGTCGCGGTTCACCGGTGGTCAGCGTCATCAGCAGTCGGGAACCACCGTGCAAAAATCACAGACTGGCTCCTGGGGAGGAGAGGGGGCTCCCGGGAAAGGGCTCCTGCGGGTGCTGCTGAAGGCAAACAGGGCCCTAAGCCAGGAATTCCTGTCTCCAGCGCTGACCACGCGAGAGAGGTTTCGAAACGCTCTCCTTCAGAAGTAGCCGTTGCTTGGCTCCCAGGCCAAGTGGAAAAATTGGAGGCACTCCTGGGGGGATTTCTGGGGTGACAGGGGACCGTGGAGAAGGGGCGGCTCCTCCACGCCGGCCCTGCTTGACGGGTCTTGTCCGGTCCCAGTGGTGGCCCGTGCGGGCCGAGCAGCGTGCTAGGGGCTGCCTGCTCACTTCCTCCACGTGGTGCAGTGCCAGCAACCGGAGGGTTGGACGCCCTCCATGGTGTGGACACAGAGGCGCACGGGCCAGCGACCAGCTGGAGGGAGCCTGGCTCAGCCTCCGCCCCTGCGGCCCTCTCCGCGCTCGGGGCAGCCGGTGCTCCCACAGGAAGGGCCAGGAGCCTGGCAGCTGGCCACACTGGGAGGAGCTGGACCTCAGGTGCCAGGAGGCAGGTGTCTGGAGAGGATGCCAGGGCCAGAGCAGCCTCTGCTTTTGCGTAGAAGGGGCGTCTGAGGCTTGCGTGGTAACAGTGCATGATACAGGACGTAACCTGTGGGAGCAGTGTTTCAGGCCCAGTCAGGCAGAAGGATGAGTGGGTGGATGACGGGTGGATGACGGATGCATAGATGGATCATAGATGGAGGGAGGATGGATGGATGGATGGAATGGGTGGTGGGAGGATGGATGGATGGGTGGGTCCGATGGGGGAGGAGGAGGTATAATTTGAGTGTCTTCATAATGGCTATTACCCAGCAGGCTTTTCTGGGGCTGCGGGTGGGGCTGGCAGGACGTGGGGCTGGGATGAGTAGCAGGAGTGGCGAAGCCCACCTGAGCCTCGGGTGGAGCAGCTCTCTTCCCCTGTGGTGGGTGGTGGGTTCCTAATGCCGACAGGGACCTGACCCGCCTTGTGGGTGAGCATGCCCTGCAGCGGTGAAAAGCAATACCATGGCAGAGGCCTGTCACCATCGAGCACCGTGCCGAGCGTGGCTTTCAGTGTCATTGAGCACGTGCGGCCCCCCACCAGGCCAGCTCCATAAGGGCCGGGACCGGGCCGCGTCGCTGTTCTCCAAGCACCAGGGACAGAGCCTCGTGCGCAGTAAGCACTGCCCATCGCCTGAAGAGACGTGTCTGCCCTCCTCACCGCCAAGGCATGTCTTCCATTCCCTCTGTCTCGTGCGATGGAGACACGAGTGCACGTCAAACCCTTTACGGGTTTGCATTGCTTCAGCGTGTTCCTTTAATCTGATATGCACACGCCCTGGGCGCCACTTCCATGGGTCTGTGGGGAGATCAGGCAAATGCAACTGTGGTCGGCATGGCAACCCAGACGCTTCTCCTGGCAGTGGCGGTGTCTGCGTTGCATCCCTCATCTTCTTCTGGGTTTGGGGGTGTCGGGCCGGCTTGGGGTGCATTATCCCACCGAAGGGCCGCCCGCCCAGGAGTCCCAAGAAGGCTTGGGCACCAGAAGGCTGCTGCTGTGTGGCGATTTCAGTAACGTGTCGCTGCTGTCTGGGGACTTGGCGTCGGGACCTATCTGGGAGCTGGCTCCTGGCTTGTGTTTGGAGCCACCTGACCTTGGACACCAGCGAGTGTCTCAGTCCTGGGCTCTGCGGGCAGGCGTCCCGGCGGGAGGCTGGACCCAGCAGGGAAGTCAGGGAAGTCGCGTGTGTGCAAGGAGCCGGCTGGGTTGATGGTGTTGTCTGTACTGATCAGTTGTCCCGGACGATCAAGTCCCCCCGGAGAACCAAGGAGTTGCAGCCCAGCCCAGGCCTGCCTCGCTTCTCCCTGGCCTCTTCCTCTCAGAGCCCCACTCTCCTCTCCGGGTTGTATTTCCGGGACATTCTCATCAGCAGGTCCTGGTCAGCCCCGTGGATGTGGAATGACGCCGTGCCGTCTGCGTTTGTCGTCTGAGGGTCGAGCCTGGGGTCTCGCTGTCGGCTTCTTTGAAAATCAACACACAGTTTCCCACCGGCACCCCGAGCCTCTCCCAGCCACAGGGCGCTCATTCTGCTCTCGTCACCACCCGTTCTCTTGCCAAAAAGAGTTAAAAAATAATTTAAAAGAACACGTACTGGAGAACGTAATCCCCACGTCATGGGCAAAGGGTTTGGACTCAGTCACTGCTCAGCCCCTCGCGGTGGCGGCAGTGCGTGCAGCGGCGTGGACTCGAGCCCAAGGCACGCGCTGAAGGGACGGTGGTTTCTGAAAGTGGTGAAGTTTGTAGCCCCGGTGGCAGAATTTTGAGTAAATATCATCGAGTGCTATGGGTTGAGCGTGTTGCCACAGAGATGTTGAAGTCCTGCAGTGCAGCTTATTTGGGGGGGAAGGGCCTTCGTCATTTCTGGGAGCTGGCTCCTGGCTTGTGTTTGGAGCCACCTGACCTTGGACACCAGCGAGTGTCTCAGTCCTGGGCTCTGCGGGCAGGCGTCCCGGCGGGAGGCTGGACCCAGCAGGGAAGTCAGGGAAGTCGCGTGTGTGCAAGGAGCCGGCTGGGTTGATGGTGTTGTCTGTACTGATCAGTTGTCCCAGACGATCAAGTCCCCCCGGAGAACCAAGGAGTTGCAGCCCAGCCCAGGCCTGCCTCGCTTCTCCCTGGCCTCTTCCTCTCAGAGCCCCACTCTCCTCTCCGGGTTGTATTTCCGGGACATTCTCATCAGCAGGTCCTGGTCAGCCCCGTGGATGTGGAATGACGCCGTGCCGTCTGCGTTTGTCGTCTGAGGGTCGAGCCTGGGGTCTCGCTGTCGGCTTCTTTGAAAATCAACACACAGTTTCCCACCGGCACCCCGAGCCTCTCCCAGCCACAGGGCGCTCATTCTGCTCTCGTCACCACCCGTTCTCTTGCCAAAAAGAGTTAAAAAATAATTTAAAAGAACACGTACTGGAGAACGTAATCCCCACGTCATGGGCAAAGGGTTTGGACTCAGTCACTGCTCAGCCCCTCGCGGTGGCGGCAGTGCGTGCAGCGGCGTGGACTCGAGCCCAAGGCACGCGCTGAAGGGACGGTGGTTTCTGAAAGTGGTGAAGTTTGTAGCCCCGGTGGCAGAATTTTGAGTAAATATCATCGAGTGCTATGGGTTGAGCGTGTTGCCACAGAGATGTTGAAGTCCTGCAGTGCAGCTTATTTGGGGGGGGAAGGGCCTTCGTCATTTTAATCAAGTTGAGATGAGGCCCCGCTACCTGAGGGGCCCTGAGTCCGTGAACTGTGTCCTGATGGGGAGGGAGGAGACCCTTTCCCCAGCACTGGGCGGGGCCTGCAGGGGAAGGTGGAAGGTGGCAGTGGGAACCCTGCGTCTGCAACCAGGACAAGGCTGGCGGGGGAGGCAGGAGGGTCCCCCAGCAGGTCGCAGAGGGAGCGAGACCCTGGGCCCCGATCCCGACATTGGCTTGCAGATCTGCGAGGTGACGTTCTGCTGCTTTAGCCCCCGCTTGTGGCTCTTTGTTACGGAAGCCCAGGACTCACATGCGCGCGGGGACAGCACAGGTTGAGAAAGCCAAGGAGGAAGAGGTGGCGGACCAGAAAGGCTGGTCTGTGTGTGGGTGGCTTCCCCTGTTAGGCACTCCCAGAGGCACTTTCTCCAGAGAACCCGGTGCGGGCGAGTTCAGTCCCCGCCGCTGTGCTGCGGGGCAGCGGCCTCACTAGGGACCTCGGGGTTGACGTGAGGACTCAGACGTGGGTCTCGGGACGTCGCGACACTGTGGGCTCTATGTTCGATCCTGTCCCTTTCACCTGGTCCTGTGGGAGGTTCGTGAAACCACTCTGTGCAGGCAGGCACAAGGCCCAAAGCCCCAAACAGCAACCTGCCAACGTGTGAGAGGCCCCAGACGTCGGCCAGGCTCTTCCTGGTGGGGACGCTGCAGCAGGGTGCTTGGGTTGAGGACCAGCTTTATAAAAGGACATTATGAAAAGGATTTTAAAGGGAAGCGTGTGTGTTTATTCATTCAACAAGCAAGCATGGCTTCCAAGGCCTTGACGATTGCACCTGAACGGGTCCACGGGCCAGGGCAGAGCAGACTGACCATGAATCAGCCAGACTCCAGCGGGGAGGCTGGTGATACAAAACAGAAAACAGGGTGAAGTCCGAGTCAGGGGCACCTGGCAGGTGAAGCAACAGAAGGGGACACCTGAATAGTGAGGAGAGGCAGCCACACAGGAGCATCTGAGGAGACGGTTTCTGGGCAGAGGGAACAGCAGGTACAAAAGCCCTGGGCGCGGTGTGTTCCCGGAAGAAGCCCAGGTGCTGGGGAAGGGAGTTCCCGGAGGAGAGGGGTTCAAGGCTGTGCTGTGGGTGCTACAGGTGCTGCGGGTGCTACAGGTGCTGTGAGTGCTACAGGTGCTACAGGTGCTGCGGGTGCTACAGGTGTTGCGGGTGCTACAGGTGCTACAGGTGCTACAGGTGCTACAGGTGCTACAGGTGCTACAGGTGCTACAGGTGCTACAGGTGCTACAGGTGCTACAGGTGCTACAGGTGCTACAGGTGCTACAGGTGCTACAGGTGCTACAGGTGCTACAGGTGCTACAGGTGCTACAGGTGCTACAGGTGCTACAGGTGCTACAGGTGCTACAGGTGCTACAGGTGCTACAGGTGCTACAGGTGCTACAGGTGCTACAGGTGCTACAGGTGCTACAGGTGCTACAGGTGCTACAGGTGCTACAGGTGCTACAGGTGCTACAGGTGCTACAGGTGCTACAGGTGCTACAGGTGCTACAGGTGCTACAGGTGCTACAGGTGCTACAGGTGCTACAGGTGCTACAGGTGCTACAGGTGCTACAGGTGCTACAGGTGCTACAGGTGCTACAGGTGCTACAGGTGCTACAGGTGCTACAGGTGCTACAGGTGCTACAGGTGCTACAGGTGCTACAGGTGCTGCGGGTGCTACAGGTGTTGCGGGTGCTACAGGTGCTACGGGTGCTACAGGTGCTGCGGGTGCTGCAGGTGCTGCGGGTGCTGCGGGTGCTGCGGTGCTGCAGGTGCTGCAGGTGTGGGCCCAGGCCTCCTATCGGCACCTGCAGCCTCAGCACTCCCCCAAGAGCCCAGGCTGGGCTGGTCCCCTCTGGGTTCTCTCCACAGTGATGGGGAGACCACCCAGCTCCCACCCTGGCCCTGGCCTCTAGGCAGCCCTCCTCCCCACCAAGGGCCCCTGCAGGGGTGGGGCAGCCGGCTCCCACCCCGGGGCTCCATTTCCTGTGGTGGAATGGCACTGGCTCCCTGGTGGGCCACCTGGAAGGCAGGTGCCCAGGGCAGTGGCCCCTCCTGGGGCTCTTACTATAGACCATTTCAGGCTGCAGTGACTGGCCCTGCCTGCATGCCGACCGATGGCAGGACCCTCCCACCTGCTCTAGGAGCCACTGGGAAGCACAGGTTCCCCAGCTCTCAGCCCCCTTGCCCTCCCAGGTGTCCGCTGTGAGGAGGAAGCCAGTGCAGCTGAGCGCTGTGCCACGGGCCATCTCGGTGTCTCACCTGCAGGTCCGCCGCCCACTGCTGCCAGCCCCCTGCACAGACCGGGGAGTCTCGGCTCACTGGCTGTGGCCCTAGAAAGTGAAGGAGCAAAGCGGAGCCCACCTTCTCAGTAGGCACTCCGGAAAGGCGTTCGGGCCCTCTGCCACGCGCGAGTCGAGGGGAAGCTGGGCTGGGCACGGCTCAAGGGCACCCGTGTGGACGTGCTTGCAATAATGGACAGTCCCACTTGGGAGGCCGACGTGGGCAGCATCTGGAAACGCAGGAAGGTGCACTTTAGGCGGGGCTGCTGCTCAGTTCCGTGCCTGGCTGCCCAGTTCACGCTTCCTGGTGCCTGGCTGGGCGCCCGCTGCAGTTCTGCCGCCGCCTTCGGTTCTTCCCAGCCTGCGTCTCCGCGGTCCACTCCTCTCCAAAACCGGTCACGTAAAGGCCTCGACTTCTTTTTCTAATTAGTGTTAAGAATTTATTGAATATACATCATACGTGTAGATCACAATATTATTAAAATTGCTACTAAGACTTCACACATCAAACTGTTTCCGGCGGTGGGGACGCGGGAAGCCTGGTGCCGGCAGAGAACATCTCTGCGTTAGCAAGATAAAGACAATTTAGGACGATTACAAAAGCAGTGATTTAGTGCAACATAAAACTCGGCTGAGAGCTAATTCGTAATGCCAGCTGCTGCTAAGCTTCTTAATCTTTATCTAGTTCAATTAAAATCTGAATGTTTGGGATTTCATTAGCAGCCGGGGGTTTGGAAATCACACGCGCGTGCACGCTGTCTTCGTGGCTGACGCCCTGTCGGAAGTGTCCCGGGCCGTGGGCAGTGGGCTCAGGTGTAATTACACGCCAGTACGTAGAGGGCAATGCGGAGGGGAGGGAAGGCTAGCCTCATTTCTCAGATCCAATTGACAAGAGTAGGAAACCACCCCAAACAGTGCACCTACTGTCGGGGGCAGGTGACAGGCTGCCACAGCTGGGCAGCTGACCCGCGGGAGCCATCCCAGCCGCTGGCCACAGGTGGGCTTCAGTCCGGGAGCCGCACGGACTGTCCTGGCCCCTTGCCTGTACCTGCACATGCGGTCCACGCCTGCTCGCCACTGAGAGCAGATGTGTTTGCTGTCTGTCGATTCATGATGCACCTTTTAGACTTTGCAAACAGGTCTCCCCAGAATAACAGCAGCCAGACTGGTGAGCCAGCTTGACGTCTGGCTGCAGGTTAAAAACCAGACGTGGGGAGGCGTCTCGTGCGTCTGCGCGTCAGGTCTCTTATTGTGAGCTCTCCTCCTCCCAAGAACGGAGGGTCCCGCCCTCCTGCTCCGAAGGTTCTGATGGAGGTGGGGCAGGGCCAGGTAATCTTCGCTGTATTAACCGACCCCATGGCACCCTGAGGCAGGTGCCCCTCACCATGTCCTGTGCACCCCATTTGGGGACCCATGTGTGGGGCTGTGTGGTGGCCCCCGACCATGCCCACATCCTGGTCCCCAGAATACATCATCTTATGTGGCAAAGGGGCGTTGTTGATGTGACTCGGGGGGGGGACACCGAGCAGGGAGGTGGCCCTGGCAGCCCTCGGAAGGGGCCCCTGGTGAATGTGAGTAGGAGACAGGTGTGAGCTCGGGAGCAGAGGTTGACGTCCGGTGAGCACGGCGCCTCCAGAGGCTGAAGAGGAGGAAACAGATTCTCCCGGAGCCTCTAAGGACACGCCCTGCCCTCACCTTGGCCGCAGCCCCGTGAGCCCGGGTCAGACTCTGACCTCTGGAACCACACGGTGGTAAGTGTGTGCTGCTTTATGCTGTGGAGTGAGTTCCAGCAGCCTGGGAACCCCCAGCCCACGCTTCCCTCAGGGCACATTTCTGCTTCTTTCCCCGGGAATCCAGCACACCGTTTCTTAGGCGGATGGAGTGCAGGGCGCTGCTCAGTGCTGCTCCCGTGAGTGGGCATTCCCCAGGCAGCCATCGAACTGCTCAGTTGTCGCCATTGTAATCCTGAAGCTTGGCCCTCTTGTCATTTTATCTCATATCGACTTCTCACCCTTGTCTCCTCTCTGTCGTGGGCTCCTGGAGGGCAGGAGGCCCGTGTGTGTGCGTGTGTGTGTGCGCACGCGTGTGTGTGTGAGAGAGAGAGAGATGTGCACGTGTGTTGTGTATTGCCTTGTGTTGTGTGTTGTGTGTATGTCTGTGTTTTCGAGCAGCATCTGATATTGAGCCTGAACCCCTGAGCATGTAGCGTGTGAGTAAATATTGCATGTTTTGCATGTAAACTTGTCTTTTCACTTTGTAATCGACCCCCACCCCCCACCCCCCGTCCCAGGGGGAGAGGAGAAGCCTTATATTCACAACTGCTGCAGGGTTTGGGTGTAACTCTGACGTCTGATGCTACAGTCTCACTTGCTTCAGGCTTCTCAAACTTAATGTCACAGGTGACATCAGAACCTCATAAACATGTGATTCTGAGTCAGAGGGCCAGTCTGGGGCTGAGCGTGCCACTTGCACAAACTCCCAGCCACTGCTGCTGGGCTGGGACCACACCCACACACCTGGGGTCCCCTCGTCACCCCAAGGCCCCACACCAGGGCCTGAGAGGTTGGAAACAAACCCCGCGATTCCTTCAGACTCTCTTCCCCCGCTAGTCCAAGCCCCCATGCTGACATGGCTTTGCTTGCAGGCCTCAGAATGTTGGCTCATTGCTCACGTGCGCTGAAGCGGCTGGTGTCACTGCGAGATGAGAGCAGGCAGCTGCCTCGGCCTGGCACTTGTCACTTCCACGTGTTAGGATGACAGAAATAAATAGGTGAGGATGCCTCCACCTCCCTCCCAGATGGATTCGGCAAACGCCTCACCGGGGGATGTGTGGGCGCTCAGAGCTTAAGCGACGGCAGCTATGATGCGCGTACGTGCAGCTTCCAGGGTGCACTTCTGGCCGCGCTGGGTCCAATAGGGACGCTAGATCCTCTCCCCGTATCCATGCTTGAACTTCACAAACCTAACGGCACCCTCACTGCTTCTTCTGGCCTCTGCATGGTTTGATGGCACGGCCATCCCTCCGGCAGTGCCGAGTCCCAGACACTCCCTGGCGGTCACTCCTGGGAAGTTTGAAATGTTCTGTTTTGTCTTCCTAGTTGTTAGGGCTTCACTGTCATCGGCTGGTTTTAATAGTCTGTGAGAGGTCGTTGGGAAGGATGTTTATTGTGAATCTTGACTCACGAGTCACTTGGAAACATCATGGCAACATGCTGGCTTCCTGTGGAACCTCAGTTTCTTCTGCAGGACCCCGTTGGTTTGCGGTGCTGCTGCGATGCCATCAATTTTTTAAAAATTTTTTGATTGACATATAACTATTTGCAAAGGAAAGGCATGCGGGCCATGAGCAGGCAATAGGCAGGGCATGTCCAACCCAGCCTGACCAGGGCAGCGTGGAGCCGCCCTCCGGACCCTCCCAGCAGTCGCCCCTGCCCATGGGGTCTGCTCTGCACCTCTTCGTCTCACCACGAACCTCAGTCAGCGGACTCAGGCAGCGCCTGCGCTCTCGCATCTGGTGTCTCTGGCGCAGCACCAGGAGCATGTGACTGGCACGGGGCACAGCTCCCTCCCTGGCGTGCTGCAGAGCGCTCCTCTCTGTGGACACCCCACGCTCTCCGTGTCCAGTCCACGCCCACAGGCATGTGGGTTTTTCTGATGGTGCCAGGACAGTGATGTCACCTGGGCCACCTGACTGGCCCGTGTGAGATGCTGCAGTGCCCTCGTGGAGCCCAGCTCTCCTCACATTCGTGATGCAGGATTTTCTAATTACAGTGGAAGTTGGAAGCGGTGGCCTGTGTCAGGGCTGAGCGTCAGTGCCCGGGGTGGGGGGGATGTAGATGCCCCTCGCATCTTCCCTTTGGTTCCAGGTGAGGCTCTTGGTTTTAAGTGTCTGTCACCTGTTTTCGCGCAGGTTGGACATGCCAGGGGCGGTGTGTTTCTGAAGGGCTGTGCAGAGCGCTTCGCCTCATTAAATACTGTGTGCAGCCACACACTCAGCCACACTGTCACACAGCTGCCGTGAGCCACGGGGGTGGGTGGTGGAAATGGTCTTGTGGGAATTGAATTTGTGGCACGTGCGCCCCTTGTGGGAGGGGTGGCGGGGAGCAGCGGAGTCAGTGACGCCCTGCGTTGTGCTGGTTGTGCATCTGCACGCCCTGGGACAGTCAGACGTGCGGCGTCTTTGGGACTGCCCTGCTGAGCCGGCTGCGGGTTGTTAGGGGGAAGTTGCCTGTGCTGGGGGCTGGGAGGAGGCGCGGAGCCGGGCAGCTCCCGGAGGCCTTGCCTTGAAGGCAAGCTTGACAACGGCAGGTGGAGAGGCTGGGCACTGCGGCTCCTGGAGGTTAGGCTTTGCTGCCAGAAGGTCTCAGTCCTGAACAGCCCCTTCCCACACCTGAGGCTGTGCAGGCCTGACCAGAGGCGGGGCCGAGGGGGCAGCTGGGCGGCTCGCAGTAGCAGGAGCTGGCCCCGGGCCCCAGCAGGCGAGCGCCCCCGGAGGTCCCACCCGGACAGCTCTGGCGGGGCAGGACCTGCTGTGGATTTGCGGGCCTGGTGCAGCATGAAAACGTGCGGCTCTTGTTCCAAAACGTGCAAGAGGTTCAAGATGGTGGCAGCAGAGCATGGAGCCAAGAACAGGCCCTTCTGAGCTCGGGGGCTGGTGTGGCCGTGAGGGTCACATGCCCTGAGCCGGCCCTGCTCAGGGGCCACCTGCGGCCCAGAGGGTCCTGCAAGCTCTGTGGAGCGGGGTCCTCAGATCTCTTGTCTGAGTGTTGGGGCTGTGGGGCCAGTGGGGCTCCCCACACTTGAAGCTCAGGGGCAGGCATCAGCCTGCAGGTCAGGAACCTACTGAGATGGGGGCTTCCCCCCTCTGCCCTGGGGTGGGCACCACTCTCCCCTCTGAATGTTTACTTAAGGAGGTTTTTGTAGGGGCGATGGGCTGTTGTGAACAAGACAACAATTTGGAGGCGAGAGAGAGAGAGAGAGAGAGAGAGAGAGAGAGAGAGGAGGGAAGGGAAATGATGCTAGATCATAAAACTTGCAGAACCATGGCCCAGAGTGGTCGTTGTCTTTCACACTGCCGTTGGCCTTCTCTGTAACGTTCAGGAGAAGAGGTGAGCAGTAGAAGCATTCGTTTCTAGGCTGCCGTGCTCATTCATTCAGCCAGTATTTCTTGAACACTTACCAGTGCCCTCCCCGGACACAGCAGTGAGCAGAACGAGTCCAATAAAGGTCTATGGGATTGAGTCACAGCGAGCACGTCCAGGGGACCTTGGGGTGGGGTCTGGCTCGCTGCAAACCAGCTTGTAACAGTCCATTACAGAGGAGCAATCTTGGTGGAGTCAGGAAGTCCCTGCAGGGGCTTGCTCAGTGTGGGTGGAGTTAACACCCTGCCTTCAGCCTCTGCTCCGCCTCCCGCCTCTTAGCCAGCCTCTGGGCTCCTCTGGCCCCTGCAGGATGTTGTCTGCAGGCAGACTTTGCTGGTGGCCACAGAGCTGGCCACAGTCGTTGTCCAGGGGCAGCCCTGCGAAGACCCCGAGGCTCATGCCAATCAGACAGCGAAGTCATCTGCCCACCTCTGAACCCCAGACTGTGCCACAGAGCACCGCCTGCAGGATGGCTCAGCCTCGAGCCGGCGGGGCCAGGGTGATGGGCGAGGTCCTGTGCCACCAGCCTGTCAGAGCTCTTCACTCCCGCGGGGTGAGTTTACCTGCCAGCCAGGTGGGGACGAGTGTTTATCAGAACTCCAAACGGGGGCAGGAAAGACTCATTAAACAAAAAGGCTGAGGTGAAGCCAGGAAGGAAAAGTTGGCTGGGTCTCAAACAAGAAATTTTTTTAAACTGTTACTAAAACATTTTCACACTGAAAAGGCTAACAGGTTAGGAAAAACAATTGTGACAAATGTGCCGGAGCATTTCTCACCTTTAAGTGTGAGGACGTGAGGGAAGCAGAGGAGAAGCCGCAGAGCCGCAGGGAGTCACCACACAGGGAGCGTGTCAGCTCCTCTGTCCCCAGGAAGGGCCTGAACACGAGTGCTGCTGCTTTCGTCCGTCCTGCCAGTTAAAGGGGTGGGGGTGCCTTTAAATGGTGTTATTTATGCTGAGCAAGATGCGTTGAGTTCACATTTCCACATCAAGAAATGTGACTTGAGATGCAAACGAAGTTGACAAAGTAGTTGGAGAGCCCGAGAAATGGTTGTGCATTTTGTCTCTGTGATTCCAGATGTAGATCTTCCGCAGCGGAACCGGAGTGTGGGCAGGCACATGCAGGACGTGCAGCCGCAGGGCAGCGGTGGGCGCACAGCCGGGCCGACAACACCCCCGGGGCCTCTCCGTCCCAGCGGCTTCTCCCTCTGTGCTCCTGTCTCCCTCCAGCGGCTCTGGGAGCTGGAGCCCAACAACAGGGCCGTGTCCCTCCATCCCGTGTTCCCCCTGCCCACAGCAGTGATCCGCACAGACACACGGACGGTAGGGCTGACGAGTAGTAGCAGGATGGGCCCAGGGTGGTGGTGAATTCCTTACAGTGTATGATTGTAACCGCAGAACCAGCTGAGGGTCCTGTCTGGTTTCCAGGGAGACCCAGAACCACAGCTCACCCACTCAAAGGTACACCTGTGAACACCTCACGGGTAACCCTGTGAACCTCACCAGTCACACCTATGAACGGCTCCTGAGTCACACCTGTGAACACCTCAGGGGTCACACCTGTGAACACCTCACGGGTCACACCTGTGAGCAGCTCCTGAGTCACACCTGTGAACACGTCATGGGTAGCCCTGTGAAGCTCCCAAAGTCATACCTGTTGTTGTATTGTACCCTGCAAATCACACAAGGATGCCTCAAGAAGTCGAATTAAGGAGCTACATTTATTTCAAAGCCGGGACTATGAGGGGGCAATATGCTCTCCAAATCTCGTAGTGCCCTCTTGGCTGAAACATTACACTTATATAGGCAAATATCACAAAGGTATTGATTACATCTCGAGGTTTGGAATGAGGAACCTGGTTTGCAAAAAGCAGTTTGTTACAGAAGCTTAGATTGAGCAAGTTAGTTATCTTACAAAGATTAATTATAGTTTTGGGTCTTGGGACCACTGAGTCGACGGAAACACATTATCTGGAGCCACTGAGGCCATTTAGAGTAATTGTGCTGCCATGGTCTCCAGGTGCAGAGGAATGTGTTTCAGGAGACCAGTAAGATCACTATCAATGGGGGTATTCAAACCACAATCAATGGAGTATTCAATCGAATGGAATAACTTATATAAGTTCAGAAAATCAAAATAACTTTTCTATTATTTTAGCAAGCAAATAGTTACAGAAGCCAAGTCAGCAGGGTTAAAATATTAAACAGCGATTTTTACCCAGGCATGGTTGCTACCATGCTTCACTGTGAACAGCTCCCGAGTCACACCTGTGAACCTCATGAGTCACACCTGTGAACACCTCATGGGTCACACCTGTGAACACCTCACGGGTCACACCTGTGAGCAGCTCCTGAGTCACACCTGTGAACACCTCACGAGTCACACCTGTGAACACTTCACGGGTCACACCTGTGAACAGCTCCCAAAGTCATACCTGTTGTATTGTACCCTGCAAATCACACAAGGATGCCTCAAGAAGTCGAATTAAGGAGCTACATTTATTTCAAAGCCGGGACTATGAGGGGGCAATATGCTCTCCAAATCTCGTAGTGCCCTCTTGGCTGAAACATTACACTTATATAGGCAAATATCACAAAGGTATTGATTACATCTCGAGGTTTGGAATGAGGAACCTGGTTTGCAAAAAGCAGTTTGTTACAGAAGCTTAGATTGAGCAAGTTAGTTATCTTACAAAGATTAATTATAGTTTTGGGTCTTGGGACCACTGAGTCGACGGAAACACATTATCTGGAGCCACTGAGGCCATTTAGAGTAATTGTGCTGCCATGGTCTCCAGGTGCAGAGGAATGTGTTTCAGGAGACCAGTAAGATCACTCTCCATGGGGGTATTCAAACCACAATCAATGGAGTATTCAATCGAATGGAATAACTTATATAAGTTCAGAAAATCAAAATAACTTTTCTATTATTTTAGCAAGCAAATAGTTACAGAAGCCAAGTCAGCAGGGTTAAAATATTAAACAGCGATTTTTACCCAGGCATGGTTGCTACCATGCTTCACTGTGAACAGCTCTGGAGTCACACCTGTGAACAGCTCCCGAGTCACACCTGTGAACCTCATGAGTCACACCTGTGAACACCTCATGGGTCACCCTGTGAACCCTCAGCTGCTCCCCCCACAGAACCACATTCTGGGCAAGAAACTCTGCCTGGTGCCAGGCAGGAGTCTGGCGTGCTTCCGGGGAGCACGGAGCCAGTGCACAGAGGAAAAGCGGCCCTGGGACGGCGGCGGTCACGGCCGACGGAAGCCAGCAGACTCTGATTCTCGGCTCCAGAAGCCCACCCGTCCCATGTTGGCTTCAGCTGCTTGCGGTCAGGCTTTCCGCCATTCTCTGTCCTCCGGGTAGGCAGGAGCACTTCCAGGGGAAGGTGGCCTTCTTTCCTTCTTCTCTTTTGTTTTGTTAATCCTCACCCAATGATATTTTTTCCTTTGATTTTTAGAGAAGTGAAAGGGAGGGAGGGAAAGAGGGAGAGAGAAAAACAGAAAGAGAGAAACTTCAATGTGAAAGAGACACATCGATTAGTTGCCTCTTGCATGCAACCCAACCAGGGCTGGGGTTCGAACCTGCAACCTAGGTAGGTGCCCCTGATCGAGAATTGAACCCTCGACCCTTCGGTCCTCAGGCTGACGCTCCAACCATTGAGTGACCAGCCAGGGCGGGGAAAGGTGGATTTCCGTTATGGCCTCCTGGGATGGTGGGTGTCTGGGGTTAGCATCAGCGGGTCCCACGTGGCCTGTGCAACGAGAAAAGGAAGGGTGTTCTCACATAGACTCTCTGACGGATCTGAATTTTCAAACCCATTCCGGCGGTAGAGGGTAAGAAAAGGAAAACCAGATTTCCTGGAACATCGGAGGTGGAAGAGGAGCTGCTCCTGGCCGATGGGGCCATGTGTCACTGAGTTTATAACCTGGAAGCCCGCGAGTTAGAGGAAGTCCTCTTGTCCTCCTCAGCCGGTTCAGGCGGCAAAACAAACGTGTTGTTCCCTGGAGATGGGCTGAACTCTGGCCGAGGAGGGCAAAGCCCATCCGACCCGGTTTCTGTGCACCGCCAGTCCTGCATGTGCCAGTCTTCTGAGTGGGAGCGGGCCGTGCCGCCTGCGAGGGGAATCCTGGTCGCCTTTCACCATTCTTTTAGGAGCCACCCCTGGTGCTGAGGCCGGGGGAGGTTTGATCCAGCAGATTGGCTAATTGGTAGCGAAGAAATGTTGACCGACCATGTGGAAGGGATGAAAGGAGCAGCTCCTCTGTGCAGGCTGGGCTCCGGGCTGTTGCGGTGCGAGCCGCCCACGGGATAAAATGCTGTTTCCTAACCATTTGCTCAGTCAAAGCGGAGATGCAGCCAGGAGATGCGGGGCCAAGCGGGGTCCTGGGCTCCTGCAGGTGGGCGTGGCCGCCTTCCCTGCCGGTGTCCCTGCAGCCTTTCCAGAACCCACCTTGAAGTGGAGCTACAGACCTTTCACGGGCCCCTTTAGTTCTCAAACCGGATAATGAAGGTGCCTGGGCAGCGACGTCTAGACCTGTGGGGAGAATTCCGGGACATGGGACACTGGGGCCACCGAGCAGCTTGTCAGAGCACCGTCCACCTCCTCCTAACCGTGGAGGAGATGCCCACAGGCCCGCGGTGCAATCCTGGCTCCCCCCACTGTGGTCACGTGCCGGCCCCTCAGCCCCTCAGCCGTGGACGCTGCCCCACTGGGCTCGGGTGGAAGTGAAACCAGACAATGGCTGCCGGGTGCTTCCCGGGACCCTGGCAGGGAGCCCGCCGCCAGCAGAGTGGGTGGTATTTTCATTGGCTTCTGTCACACCATTCACTGTCCTGAGTGGGTCATAAATCTGGTCACAGAAAAAAAACAGAGTCCTCGCTTGTAAACTCATGTAGAAAACCACCTGATGCTGTTAAAGGAACCCAACTCCCCAAATTCTGTGTCTCGTAGCCATGAGGCAAGTCCACAGGTTCCCTCCCCTTTCTCATGTGAAGTTTCTGCTTTAAATTCTGTTATGTCCCCTGACCTCAGAGAGCAGGGCCTCGAAGCATCTTATTTTCCTGACAAAGGGTAAAAGGCAAAAAGACCATGTAGCCTTCTTGAGGGGCGTCAGGTGGGACTCCTGTAGGAAGTGGCCTTGCTGGCCAGGTGGGGCTGGAGAGGGAGTGGAGCGTGGACGTGGCGTGGGGGCAGGTAAGCGCCACAGGCAGGCTTGGTACGTGCTCTGCCCACAGATGTGCTGTATGTTTATTTAAAAACCCACGGAGGCCACTCTCTCTGTAACAGGTGCTGGGGCCCTGACTATAGGGGGCTACCTCCCACGACACCCGCCACGGGTGAGGGATTATCGGAAACCAGGACCCAGCGCGCTGCTGATCACAGGTGGGACCTAACGGGTTTATCTCCTGCCCTCTCAGAGCCCGTCCAGCTGGCCTCGTCCGCAGGTACCCTCTTCCCCAATTCCCATCTCCCCGATGGCGCGGCTCGCTTCAAAACTCGGGGATGAAAAGGTGTCTGATGTTCAGAGATCCTGGAGAGAACCGTGGTGAGGGAACTGGTAACTGTGCTCCTGGTTTTCAAACGCCAGCGTTAGGCGTGGAGTCAGGTAGCCACGCCTTTGAGCTTGTCTCCTGCATCTGTACTTCCCAGGAAATTATCAGTGTACATGTTGTATGAATAAACGAACGAGTGGCGTGTGTTGGTGACGGTGGGCTGGGCTTCCCCTCCCTGTGACGGAGGTGCATGGATTTCTGCGGAACTCCACTCTTGCCTCCCTTGTTCACCTTAAGGCCTGACTCTTCTGCACACAACCTCAGAACCTGCCTGTCCCAGGCAGCCAGCCCACTGGGAGCTCCAGGTCTGCGCTGTCCAGCTCGGGCTGGGGCAGCTGGTCAGCACAGGCCCGCAGCGCCGGCACAGAAGGCAGGCTGGGTTCCCAGGCTCCGTGTGGGAAAAGAATGTACGACACCCGTTAATGTTCTGTACCAAGGACGACACTCCTTCAGCTGTTTGGGGTTAAATGAGTTTTTTATTATTTATTTTTGGCTAATCCTCATCTGAAGATATGTTTTCCATTGATTTTCAGAGAGAGAGGAAGGGATAGAAGGGGAGGGAGAGAGTAACAGTGAGAGCGAGAGCGAGAGCAAGGGAGAGAGAGAGAGAGGGAGAGAGAGAGAGAGAGAGAGAGAGAGAGAGAGAGATCAATGTGAGAGAGACACATCAGTTGGTTACCTCTGCATGCGGGGATGGAACCTGCAACACAGGTATGTGCTTTTGACTGGGAATCAAACCTGAGACCCTTCAGTGTTTGGGCCGATGCTCTAACCCCTGGGAAACACCAGCCAGGGCAAATGAGACATTTTAATAAGGGCGGTCTCACCTCCTTGGTCTTACCTTGTGAGGCAGTGCCCAGTGGTTAGGATGGCCCAGGGGCTCCCTTCCACCTGTGCCCACCTGGCAGCTGGGGCTCAGGGTCCCTTTGGCCATGGTCAGGGACTGCCCACGAGCCACTCCATTCACAAATGTGATCACAGATTCCCTGGAGCAGGGGAGGCCCTGCCTCAGCTGTGAGCATGAAATTCTTGCCAAGAGTGTTAAAGGGGGTGAACCAGCAGGATCCTCCCCCAACATGTTCCCTCCCATCACAGGATGCCCAAGCGGCTCTGCCTCTCCCCGCCCCATGACCCCCCATGACTGTTCCCTCCGCCTGTGTCTGCAACCCAGGTTTCAGTCTAAATGTCCTAAATGTCACAAATTATTTACAAAAAGGCTCGGCTGACCCCGGAGTCGGTAACTCATTCACCTGGCATGTCACAGGGATGCCTGCCGCCCAGAGGGGACTCCGGTGGTACCCTAGTTGCACCAACAGTTGTTCCCAACAAGGGAATTAACAGAGCACTCCACGACTCAGAGTCCATTAAGGAATGTGCAGAAAATTCAAACCAGGATGGCATCCAACATGTGCAAACTGTCGGAGAGCTGCCAGGTTCTGGCCGGAGACTTGAACTTGCAGAGCATCAGGTTCACCTTCAGAAGGAGAATGGGATGGGTGTCATCTGAGCGCTGCCCTGGCCCGGGAGCCAGAGTTCAGGGTGTGGCCGGGCAGCTCTTTGGGAGTAAGTTATAAAGGGTTTTGCCCTCCGTCTGGCTGTCGTGGGTATTTCAAGGGTGTCTTCCGTAAGAGCTGGTTACCCTACTGTCTCTACCCACAGGTGACTGTCTGTACTTCTCCGATTTGGTTAGAATCGTTGAGGTACATACAAGCTTCTGCTGACAAATGGCCCACTGTACTTAGTTTGTCTTCTGATGAAAACAGACACACGCACCACACTCACCACCAACCACATGCTGCCTGGGAATCCCAGCCTGTTCCTCTTTGTCCACCTCATTTTGCTTCACCAGGACAGAAACGCACCCAGCTGGGAACTTCTCCTTTTAGGGTGCCTTTACACCACACCTGCCTGACTGAACCCTACAAGGCCCAAACCCCGTGCTGCCTGCGAGATCTGGGCGAGTTATGTGAGCTCACTAAGCTTCGTGTTCTTATCTGCGAAAGGGGGACTGCCTCACGAGTTATTCTGAGGGTGGAAGGAGATGAAGAGTGTAAAATACACACGGTGCCTAGCACACAGTAGGCAATTTTTCCTTCTCCACCATCAACATTATTATTCCATGTGAGCATGTCACTAATTCTCCTTGGTGGCCTGTTATCTCCTGGTACCTGTTCCCAGCACAGCACGTGGTTGTTCTTAAATCCCTTTCTATCCCCTCCCAAGGCGGTCTTTTTGTGGGCCTCTTTCAGTCTCCCTTGGTCAGTGCCAATCCTGTGCACACAGTAGGTCCTTACTAAGTGTTTGATGGCAGGAGGCCAGTCCTCACACACATAGCCAAAAATAGGGGAGGCTATCAGTGCAGAATCTCCAGTCCTTGAGATAGAGGGCAGGTTGCAGGTCATTGAGAATTGGTTGAGAGCCCCTGAGGGCCTGGGCCTGTCTGTCTGCCCTACTTTTGCCGCTGGACCTTATAGGGAAGAGTCCCTCTCTCCTCCTGTCTTCTATGGAAACAACACCCAGTTGATGTGGTGAGGGTGAGCGCAGGCATCGGTGGGTAGGCAGGTAGATTGGGGCCTTAGTCTGGCTGATTGGGAAGAGCCACACTCCTCTCCACAAGGCTCACTCCAAGGGCTGGAGAAAGACAGGCCTGGGGAGAATCCTGACTCCGCTCTTCTTGGCCAGATGGCCCTGGAGAAGTTACTGTTTTTCTGTGAATGACCAGGGCTTCACAGTAAAGTGGGGGTGATCTAGGCATTCACACCCCATGGGTGCCCAAGAGCTTAATGAGTTGTTTTCCTGAACGTAGCTGGCAGAGTGCGCTGTTGGGTGATGAGGAGGAGGAAGATGATGATCAAGATGATGGTGATAATGAGGAGGAAGAAGATGGTGGTGGTGCTGATGATGGTGAAGAAAATGATGATGAGAGAAATGAAGAATACAATGATGACAGTAGTGATGATGGTGAGGATGGTGGTAGTGGTGCTGATGATGAAGAAAATGATGAAGATGGTAGAAATGAAGAAGACAATGATGACAGCAGTGATGATGGTGAGGATGGTGGTGGTGCTGATGATGAAGAAAATGATGATGAGAGAAATGAAGAAGACAATGATGACAGCAGTGATGATGGTGAGGAGGATGGTGGTGGTGATAATATGAAATGTACAGATACCCCTGGGTCTAGTTCTGAAATGTCCTCAGTGTTCCCATTCAGGAACCTGGTGTGCATCTGTTGTCACAGCCCTCTCGGGGGCAGTCCCCTTGCACTGTGACAGCAGGTGGCATTGTCCTCCCTGAGGGATATTGGCATCCCATTCTGTGGCCTTTGCAATCGTCGAGATTCTAGTTGTTCAAGCTGTGATTTTCCTTCCAGCGTGTGCGCTCTCCCGCCATGTAAGCCTGTCCGCACCAGCGCTGCGCGCTGCTGTGAAGGTAGAAATTGCCCTTCCTTGCTCCTCTGGTGATTTTGAACCATGTGAGTTTCTGCCCTGGAGTTTTAGTTTCCTCAAACTGCAGGGAGGTCATTAGTTTGGTTATTTCACAATAGCATTTATAGTCTTCTTATTAACTGGGCAGACATCCAAGGAGCCCTCCTCCTCATGGGGGCTGTTGCGTGTTTCTGACATGCGCTGGGTGGGCGGGTGTCGGCTTGCAGAGAAGCTGGGAGCGAGAGAGGGAAGCACTGGAGTCACCTCTAGCTGTCCCCAAGAGCCACAGGCTAGGTTTGCCTTTCAGTTTGACCAAGGAGAGAACTATCAGCCATTTGTAGACCAGTTGTTCTACTATTCCTATTCTACAGACTTCGTTTCAAAATGTTTTTAATGAACAATATGGAAACAGAGGCATATGGATACATGAACAGGCTCACAGCTATGGGGAGGGGCGTTGGAGGACTGCATGAAAGAAGGTGAAGAGATTACGCAAAAAACATAACACAGAGACACAGACAATAATGTGGTGATAGCCAGAGGGAAGGGGAGGGGGAGGGGTGGGGGCAAAGGAGGGTAAATGGGGAGGACAGAGACTCGGCTTGGGGCGCTGGGCGCATGGTGCAGTGTGCAGTGATGTTTTATTAAGTTGTACCCTTGAAACCTGTATGGTTTGGAAACCAATGTCACCCCAATAAATTTTCTTAAAAGCTCATATCAAGTTACTTTAAGATGAGAGATGAGGGGAAGCTTGAGAAGAAAGTCAGGGTTTGGAGCCAGCAAACAGGCTTTTTCTGCACCTGAAGACCTCAAGGGACAACGTTCTGTCTGGAAGACTGTGTAGCTGTCACTAAGACCTGAGCAAGCACGAAGGGGTGAACGAGGAGGCTGAAGAACGGCCGGAGGGTGGCTGGGCCGCGACACTGCTGGGCTCCAGGACGGGCTCTCGCCTCTTCTCTGACTCAGACCCCAGCCCTGCTGCTCTGCTCGTCCTCTGACAGGGCTTAATGTCCTTTTCTCAGCGAGTCATCCACGGCCCGTCTCACTGCTCCCTGGCCGGCCATCACTGTTTATTTTTAATAATAGTACCACGCTCTTGGCCAACATAGAGATTTAAGTTGTAATTGAAAGAAGACTTCCTAATTATACTAATGGGTCTCCGGAAAGTGTTTATTTTTTTAATTGTCTAACTGTTCTTAGGGCCGACATAACATCATTGGAAGAAGGAGACTCTTAGAGAGAAACCCCACCCGTCCTTTCATGTGCAGGGAACTCCTAAGTGAGTTCGCTGCTTCTGGGTTTTTCCCGGAGACGTTCTTGAACAGGTCCCCCAGGAGCACTGCGCCGCGCCCTTCCTGACGGCAAAAACAAACCAGGTCCAAGAGGAGAAGGAAGTGTAAGTGGTGGCATATTGAAACAGTGTGATTCTGTGATAAACTATTTATATAAACGTATCCCCATGGATAAATCCCTAACATAATGGTAGACAAAAATTGCAGAGTGGATTGACTAAATGGTGCCATTTACGTGGCGTTTCAAAACACCCTCGAATCCTGCGCTTTGTTTAATGTGTTCAGAGGGGATGGAAGCGAAAATGGAGGCGAGAAGACACACAAACCATTTCCGCAGCGGTGACTGCCGAGGGGAAGCCAGCGGGAGGCGGGCGCAGGTGCCGGCTCCAGAACCAGGGGGCACATTGAGGTGGGGTGTGTGTCTGTTTCTTACATGTTTTTGCTGGTTTGGAATATCTCCTCATTAAATAAATATTGTTGAACTTGTTATAGACTCGATGGCTTTAAAACATCAGGATCTCTCAGAGTAGGTGGGATTTGGGGGCTACATAAAATACGTGGATCATGTTAAGCGCGCTGAGAGAGGTGTGGGGCTCTGAAGAGGGTTCCAGAGCTGAGTGTGACGCGCACTTCGCCTGCTCTGTGTCCCCCCGACCTGTGAGGAGGACAGTCCGGCATCCCTGCGGCTGGTCCCCTCCAGGCCCAGCGGGGCATCGTGGCTCAGCGCGATTCCCTGCGGCGGTGAATGTGAGAAGCAGCCCTCTGCGTGCGGGGTCAGGGCATGGATTCAGGACCCTGCGTGGATCGGCCAGTTTAGAAGGCATGAGGGAAAAGCCCTCAGAATTGGTCGTACATTTAAAGCGTTATTTGCTTGCAGGTTTTAAATGCCATCTCATTGCCTCTGGGTTCATTTTATGGATATAAAGAACGTTGCCGAGTTTAAGAAGATGAGTTAATTAAGAAATTATAATTCTCAGAAAGCCTCTTGACATAATTAAAAACCCAGGTGAGTGTAATCCTATCATTTAATACCTTGAAGCGAAGGGGAGACTAGACAGTCCTCGTTGGCTGTGTGATAAGTTATCCCAGGAGAATATCTGGGAGGCGGTTGTATGAGAACAAGGACGGTAAGGTCGCCCCCAACTAGACCGTCCCACCGTGGGCCACCTGCCACGCTCCTCTGTCCACCCGGGAGGAAGCCGCGTCCTGGGGAAGGAGCAGAGGTGCAGCCCATGTCAGGGTGCTGCAGAGGGGTCCCTCCGTGGGTGGGTCCTTGGATTGTCTAGATCTGCTTCTGTGATGACTCCGTTCGAGTTATTTGTTGCCAAGGGAAGTGCTGGACCAAGCACTTAGGATACGCCCTCAGACCAATGACAGCTTCCCAGCCCTCTGCTTTCTGTGGGATTCTGTTTTCTTAGAAATCCCTGCACGTTGAGGCACCGACCATCAAAGCTAACGTTTGGCCCCATTAGGACCACATTGGCCAAGGCTGGGCGGCCACTGATACAGGATTAGGACTCTGAGATGCTCCTGTGGGTCTTCCCGGGACAGGAAGGCGCCGCCATTGCACTGGCAGTAGCTGGGCTCCACAGTGAGCCCTCAGGTAAGCCACAGGTCATGTCCCTGCACCTGAATGACAGGGTCCCTGCCCCGCAGGTAGCTTGGGACAGAGGTGTTCTGGTGTGGTGTCCGTGGCCGCCCCTCTGGGCTCTACCCGCTTTCCACAGAGGCCCCGGCGCAGAAGCTACCACGGAGGTTGTGATGCCCATGTCGTGTGGTCTCAGTCAGCATCAGCCACTATTGTCACTTTTGTTGAACTTCCGCTTCAGCGATGTGAACTTGGGGGAGATAAGCAATACCAGTGACAAAGAAAACAGCTGTATGGCCTCCTACGGACCCAACGGAGGAGTGGGAAGTTCCAAAGGATAGCACTTCCCAAGCTGCTGGGGAAAGCCCACTTGGTTTCATACGCGTAGGTATGCACATCCAATTCAGTAGTACATCCTTTAGAATATATGCTACTCTATGCATTAGGGACAATCACAGAGTGGTTTTAAAGGTAAAGTACAAACCTGAAGTTATTTTTAAAGTGGGGAAGCAGTAACATTTAGCTAATTTACAACTGACATGAAAATATTATAACATCTAGCCCAGCTGGCATGGCTCAGTGATTGAGTGTTGACCTATGAACCAGGAAGTCACGGTTTGATTCCTGGTCAGGAAACCTGCGGGCTCGATCCCCAGTGTGGGTCATGCAGAAGGCAGCCGATCAATGATTCTTTCTCACCATTGATGTTTCTCTCTCTCTCCCTTCCTCTCTGAAATCAATAAAAATATATTTTAAAAAAATTATAACATCTAGAAGCAAAAGGAATGCAGTGTCGGGGGTAAGATTAGAAGTCATTTTAAGAAAGACAAGAAGGTTAGTTTAGGATAGCGGTTCTCAACCTGTGGGTCAGGACCCCTTTGGGGGTCGAACGACCCTTTCACAGGGGTCGCCTAAGACCATCGGAAAACACATATATAATTACATATTGTTTTTGTGATTAATCACTATGCTGTAATTATGTTCAATTTGTAACAATGAAATTGGGGGTCACCACAACATGAGGAACTGTATAAAAGGGTCACGGCATTAGGAAGGTTGAGAACCACTGTTCTAGCGCTTGTGAAACTCTGTAAAAATGCATGGGCCAGCCTGTGAGGCCGCGGGCGGTGCGGTGCGTGGCAGGACGCTGCATGAGCGCCAGTCCTGCGTGTCCGGTCTGCAGGTGGGTGAGCTTGGACAGGTGCCCGGAGGGGACCATGTGCACGACCGCCTCTCTGGTTATCGTCTTAGCTCAGAAGTGACTTCCTCCCAGTCACGGGGGCTGCGGGAGCTGAGGGTGATGCGGAGGGCCCATGAGTGACAAGTCTGTTCCAGAATCCTGCATGGCACTCACCTGTAGAGGTGGTATCTTAAGTGAAACTTACCCCATTGTACATTTAGCCTTAAGAGGAAAAAAGTTACTTGCCCTCGCTGGTTGCTCAGTGACTAGAGCATCAGCACGTGGACTGAAGGGTCTCGGGCTCAATTCCAGTCACGGGCACGGACCTTGGTTGCAGGCTCGATCCCCAGCCCCAGTCGGGGCCCGTGCGGGAGGCAACTAGTTGTGTCTCTCACATCGATGTTTCTCTCTCTGTCTCCCTCTCTCCCTTGCAGTAGCTCTAAAAATCAATGGAAAATATCCTTGGGAGAGGATTAATAACAACAGTAAGTCAGCCCTGGCCGCATGGCTTGGTGGGTCGGGCCTGGTCCCGAGCATGGAAAGGTTGCCTGTTCCATCCCCGGCAGAGGGTATGCAGGAGGCAGCTGATTGATGCTTCACTCTCCCTTTCCCTTCCTCTCTCTCTAAAAATCAATTAAAAATATTTTTTTAAAAAGGAATTGAAAGAATTAGAGAATCCTAAATATTTGAAATCTCCCACCCGGGCCTAATGCTGCATATCGACTCCTCCTCGGACCCTCACAAATGACCGCACTCATTAAGAAAATGGAGCCCAAGCGGTGGCTTGTCTGATTTCCTAGGTGCCTGTGTATATGGGGTCACGGTGTCACCCCAGAACTCTGCTGGGTGCTCTTCACGCTGTAGCTGGGGAGGAGCCTTTACCTTCATCTCGTATGGAAGGTTTTCGCTCAGCAAGTGCAGGGGAGCTAAGCCGCTGGACTTTGCCAGCCTTCGCGCTCCCCACCCACACGGCACAGGACCTGCGCCGGTTCTGGGGCCAGTTGGCAAATGTCATGTGGCTGCAGGGACAGATTTGCCAACTCCCGTGGCTTGTGCAAAGGCTCAGTTTGGGTCACAGACATGTTCTAGTTGCTGGCCTCCTGTCGTCTCTATTCTGGAGCCCTGGCTGAAGGTGCCTTCTGGCCCCGGCGCCTTCTCTTCAAAGTGCATTTCAAAGTCCGTATGATCCACAGCAGATTATTAGGCTCCGAGAAGGCACGGGCCCTCACGTCAGAGTCATCCCGCGCATTCCCCACCGGCAAGGACAGAGTCACATCGTTGGGAGGAAGGGGGCCTGACACATTAGGGACAGAGATGAAACATAGGTGAGTGCCGAGACGGTCTCCGGGGAACCGGCGTGGCTTAGGTGTTCGGGGTTGTGTCTTCTTGAAGAATGAAGAGGGGACATTCCAGATAGAAGAGCTCTGGACACAACCGTAGGGACGAGACAGGTCTTAGCCTGTGCCAGGGGCTCCCGGAATGTCTAAGAGAGTGTGAGGCCAGGAGAGGCCCGACGGGAGCCGAGAGGGGCCAAGAGGACCCGCCAAATGCCGGCCCTGGCGCCTGGTTCTCTGGACGTTCCTGCTCTGATGGTCATCTAAGGCTCCTCCCCTGGACCTCCCCAGGACTCCCCGGAACTCCCACACCTCCTCAGACCTCCCCGGGCCTCCCCAGACTTCCGCGGGCCTCTCTGGGCCTCCCAGGGCCTCATCAGACCTCCCCGGGACTCCCCGGACCTCCCCACCTCCTCGGACCTCCACAGGCCTCCCTGGGACTCACTGGACCTCCCCGGGCCTCATGGACCTCACTGGGCCTCCCCGGCAGAGTGCTGGAGTAGGTCCCCAATGTCTGCTTGCTCTGGAATCCCTTAGGTTTAGGGGTCACTTAGCTTGTCCGTAGGGCTTTCTATCTTTATTTGCCATTATTCTTCTGTCCACATTCGGAAAGGATTGGCGGTAATTTGCAGTTTAACACAGATGGACATTGAGGCTGTTAAAATGGAAAGCAAGAGGCAAGTCACTGTGTCTGTTTTCACTTATGAGCGCCCGTGAGTGTCTTTGCTTTAGGTTCACTGCTTTCCCAGCGACAAGGTGGGCAGGTCCAAACCATCTGGCCATTGGGAAGCAGTGAGTTGTCTTTCATTTATAAAGTTCCACCTTTTTTTTCCTTTATTGATTAAGATATTACAAATGTGTCCTTATCCCCCCAATGTCCCCTCATCCCCTCAATCCTGCCCTCACCCTCAGCCCCTGTTGTCCACATCCATCGCTTATGCGTAATGCATGCATACAAGTCCTTTGGTTGATCTCTCCACCTCTTTCCAGTTTCTACATTGATTTTTCTTGGTAATTTTCGGCTGCGTCCTTATTCCCCAGGTCTTGTAATCAATGTTAATATTTCAATTTTTGATGACATCTATCATCCTAGCACAAGCTCATAGGCACACACTCAACATAAGGCTTTCCTGAGTTTGAAATTGCGAATATGAGGTCACCCTATAAAGTGCCACAATCAGCAGAATTACGTAAGTCACTGGATTTCAAGAGCTGGGTCAGATCTCCGTAGCAACAGAGTGATTTTATGCTCCCGGCCTTTTCCTGTAGAACGGCCCCGTGTGCCTCGCGGTGCTACGCCCACCACGACGGACTGAGATTCAGGAAGAGTCTGGGTGTGGCTCTCGCGCTCCAGCAACAGGGGGAAGAGGTGCTTCTGTGTCATTGTGATTCCCAGCTGTCGCCTTTGGTCAGTGATCGGATTCTACCAGGAGTCTCGGTTCTCCGGGAGAAAGATGGAGACCCACATGAGCCAGGTGCCGCCCTCCTCGGCCCCCTCGCTGTGGGCACACGTGCCTCGTAGATGGCATCCATCATCTACAGAGTGATGTGGGATGGGCGATAGGTGTGCTGTTTTCTTTCTTTTCTCACCTGGAGTATCTTGAAACTTCAGGTGACACCACCCAGCAATCAGTGGAATCCCACTCCCCAGCGTTTAAAAGCCGCGTTGGCCCCCTCACTCACCTACGCTGCTTCCTTGGGGTAGAATGTCCCGGAGCCGTCAGTGTCCAGTTTTGACTGGGCTTAAGGTAGGGCGGACAGGGCGCCAGAAGCCGTGAGGGCAGCGTGAGGGCGCTTGCCCGGGGCCCTTCCCCCCAGTGAGGAGGGTCAGGAACCCCCATTCCCCGCAGTGAGGAGCGCCGGGAACCCCCATTCTTCCCAGTGAGGAGCGTCAGGAACTCCCATTCCCTCTCAGTGAGGAGGGTCAGGAACCCTCATTCCCCCAAGTGAAGAGCATCAGGAACCCTCGGGGCCAGGTCTGTGGCAGCAGTGCCAGTGTCCGAGGCCCTGAGGTCACTTCATCTCGTTAGACCCGGAGGCATGGCATGGAC
The DNA here is from genome assembly GCF_000412655.1 of Myotis brandtii. NCBI lineage: Eukaryota > Metazoa > Chordata > Mammalia > Chiroptera > Vespertilionidae > Myotis > Myotis brandtii. The sequence goes on along the minus strand of NW_005371769.1, from coordinate 1,995,204 downwards.
TCTGTGAACTCACTGTCACCATGACAACGGTTATGACAGGGAGGTTGAGTCACCGTCCATGAGCTTGGACTTAGACGGCAGGGATCTATCAGGAGCCATGGCCTTGGCGTCTCCCCCTCAAGTTGGGGGCCCCGGGGGCTGGTCTGCCGGGTGGCGCACTGGGGCGCGAGAGGGGCCCTTCGAGGTGCCTGTTTCCTGAGCACGGCCTTGGAGCCGGCTCTTCCCCAGGCCCTTCAGCTCTCATGCTCCCTCCCTGGGGGTCGCTTCTAGGTGAGCGCAAACACAGGAGCGTGCATAGCGGGCAAGGGCTGTGAGCATCTCCAGCCGAGGCGCTGAGAAGCAGGACAGAGCCCGGAAGGGACCCGGGAAGGGACCCGGTGGCAGCGTCAGAGGAAGGAGAGTTTGGGTGGGGAGGTGGGAGGCAGGGGGTGAGGTCAGTGCTCAGTGCTCGGTGCTCTGGAGGGCCATCAGCAGCGGCCACCATGTGACTGGCTCACAGCAACCCCTGCGCCTGGAGCGTGGGTTCCAGGGCAGAGAGGAGCAGGGCGCAGGGTCGCCCCTGGGCCTTGGCAGGTGGCGGCCATGGTCGGTGGCATCAGGATAGGACTCCATACCCATGCGGCGGGCCAGCATGTCCCCTCGTCTTCACCGCCCCCCAGACGCAGTAACCCACTGCTTTCCTTGCCCCTGCAGGTGGGCTCGAGCATTAATAAAACACCCCTGTCTGACACTGGTCCGGGCCCATCTCCCTCGCCACCTGTGGGTTCTTCAGGGTCGGCGACACCTTCCTGTGTTCTCAGACGTGCGGAGGGCCTGACCCCACAGCCGGCCCCACCGCCGGGCTCACTGACCCCGGTTGTCCAGATCTGCATTGGTGAGGTCCCCCCAGCCTCATGTCCGCATGGCCTGAGCCTGCCCTCACGGAGCCCTTCCACAGCCGCCCGTCACCGGCCAGCGCTCCCCGGTCACACCTGTGAGTGCCCCGGGTCTGTGGTGGCAGGCTGCCTCCCGGTTCCCGGTTCCAGACAGTCTCACTTGGCTTTTACCGGCAGCGGTTCTCAACCTGTGGGTCGCGAACAATGAAAATACATCCTGCATATCAGATATTTACATTACGATTCATAACAGTAGCAACATTACAGTTATGAAGTAGCAACGAAAATGATTTTATGGTTGGGGGTCACCACCACATGAGGAACTGTGTTAAAGGGTCGCGGCATTAGGGAGGCTGAGAACCACTGAAAGGAAAAACCCCACTACCAACATACTTTCCCCTTCATCCTTTATTTACCAAAGAGGAAAAAAAGTAGCAGGACGTGGGCTCCCACGAGTCCTCCTGTGGGAGGAAAAAATGTAGCAGGACGTGGCTCCCACGAGTCCTCCTGTGATGACTACACATGACGGCGCAGAAGGAATCCTGAGTGTCAGTCGGCAGCGTTCTGATGTCCGCAGTGAGGAGCGCTGGGAACCCCCATTCCCCCACAGTGAGGAGTGCCGGGAACCCCCATTCCAGTGAGGAGCACTGGGAACCCTGACTCCCCCACAGTGAGGAGCACTGGGAACCCTGACTCCCCCACAGTGAGGAGCACTGGGAACCCTGACTCCCCCACAGTGAGGAGCACTGGGAACCCTGACTCCCCCACAGTGAGGAGCACTGGGAACCCTGACTCCCCCACAGTGAGGAGCACTGGGAACCCTGACTCCCCCACAGTGAGGAGCACTGGGAACCCTGACTCCCCCACAGTGAGGAGCACTGGGAACCCCCATTCCCCCACAGTGAGGAACGCCGGGAACCCCCATTCCCCCGCAGTGAGGAGTGCCGGGAACCCCCATTCCCCCACAGTGAGGAGCACTGGGAACCCTGGTTCCCCTGCAGTGAGGAGCACCGGGATCCTGATTCCCCTGCAATGGGGCACGGTGCTCACTGAGTCTGCCCCCTGAGTGTGTCCTTTATGAATCTGAGGAGCTGCAATCTGGATGGTCCCACTTTGACCACTGGGCACACTGGCCCAGCCGTGTTGTCTTGATCTGGAAGGAGAAGCAGGCCTCCGAGTCCGCTGGCGGCAGGCTGGGAGTTTGGGCTGTAGGTGTCTAGGTTATGCAAACATGGGTGTCGGAGTCCCTCCCACTCAGGACCACATGGAGCTCAGTCAGGAATGGCAGGTGCTTGTACAGCAAATTAGCCCGGCCTGAGTGTTCGGGGAATGTCAGCTCGCCTCTTAGCCTGACACAGGGCCGGCCGTGTTCTCCTATCTGGAAGGAGAAGCGGGCCTCCAAGTCCGCTGGTGGCAGGCTGGGAGTTTGGGCCGTGGGTGTCTAGGTTATGCAAACATGGGTGTCGGGACCACTATCAGATTATCCTGTAACTGTCCAGTCTTGTCCCAGAGCGCTTATCACCTCTGACCCAGGGGTAGCCCTTTCCGGATAAGGAGCGGTCTGGCGGCCCGGGCGTGTGTTTGTCTGGGAGACCTGCTTCTCTGCGCAGCGAGGAAGACGTGCCGCCGGGAGCCGGGCCTCACTGAGGGTCATATTCCGTGAGCATGCTCCTGTGGCTCGTCTTAATTTTCTAAAACTAATTTTGCAAGGAAGCGTCGTGCAGATCGGAGAGCACATCGTGAGAGACACAGAACAGGCTGCAGGCGGAAGGAACCTGAAGCAGGCTCCACGTCTGAGTGTAGGCAAGGCTGGCCACAGAACAGGCTGCAGGCGGAAGGAACCTGAAGCAGGGACCAGGCCCAGGATCCACGCCTGAGTGCAGGCAAGGCTGGCCTGGCCTGGCCTGGCGCTGGGCTCGGTAGGGGGGCTCCTGTGAGCAGCCCTGGTAGGCGTGATGATCCCCACCCCTCCATCCTCCGGACAGCCCACTGCCACACCGGATGTCGGGGAGCCAGGCCACACCCGGGTGGCTTTGAGCTCAGAGCCTCTAGTCTCACTTGTTGAACTGGCTGCGTTCTTTGCAGCCCGTGATGTGGGGAAGGCGCCTCTGGCCTCATGGCCTCCTCGTGGGCTGGCACTCTCCACGCCCGCCAGGGGTTGGAGTGAGTGAGACCCGCTGACCATCATTCTAAGCGCCGACGAAGCCGACAGATGCAGAGGAGAGTGTTAGACATTTCTGGACAGTCTCAGGAATGACATCCCTTCCGTGGCATTTACTACGTGGCTAACATTTCTTTAAAAGAAAACCCCACAAGTTAAAATAGAGCCGAGAAGGGTACGTACCAGCCATGCCTGGCGAGGGCTCTGTGCCCCCTCCCACCAGCGCGCGCACTGACAGTGTCCTTTCACGGAGCAGACGACGATCAGACCCGGTCCAGCCGGGGAGGGGCTCCCACAGATCAGGTGCCCCACTAATTTACTTAACTATTATTGCTGACATTTATATTATTGCCATGGTGTCCCTTGTAATAACCAGTGTCTTTCTACATTCTGGTAAACACATGTGAAAATGCGAAACACTGTAAACCGCCCTTAAAATGACTTCACCTGTTTCAGTGCCCGCAGAGAATCCATGGGTGTGCTCACTCCGGCCGCCTCGCAGCACTGGTGGTATCGGCCCTTTCCGTTTCTGACCATCTGGTACTTGGAGCACGGTATTTTGTTTTAATTTTCATTTTCTTGATAACTGGTAGGGTCAGCCATTTCATGTTTTATATTGACCAATTTTATTTCTACTCACACGAATATATTCTTTGGGGTGGCTTGGCTTTTTCTTATTGATTTGTAGGAGCTCTTTACATATGCTGCACCTCCATTCCTTGTCACATGTTCCATTCACTTTCTGGCTGTTGGTTGCATGCTTTTCTCTGGTCTTCTGAGTTCTTCTGAACACAGAGCAAGTCACCTGACACGCTGTGAATGCGTGCAATGCTGAGGGCGAGAAATGGTGCCAATTTTCCATTCTCCACTCCTGGCACAGAAAGTCGAGGACTACGGAAATCTGGACACCTCAAAGTACAATGAACAAGGGGCCCATTTATCCTGCCTGAGTCCCAGTGGATTGCCTGGGCCTCGGGCTGGGCCCCTCCTTGCTTGCGTCCACCACTTCTGGGATGGAGCACTGTCTTTCCTCCCCTCCAGCTTTGAGTAAATGAAGGGCGAGGTGTTCTCAGCTCCCAGACTTCTCACTGCCAGCTGCCCGCGCTCCCCACTTTCCACCAAGGCCCAGTTCTCGAGTTGGCTCCGCACCTCTCAGGGAAAGGACAGCTTTGCTTCTCCCTCCACTGGAGGCAAAGCTTGGTCACAGGTGGGTGGTGTCAAGGTTTCGGACATGGTGCCCGGGGAGCGGGGCCACCAGGGCCTGGCACCTGCAGCTGGCAGACCTCTCTGAAGCAGCCCGTCCCAGACTAGCATCACCTCTTCCATTAAAATTAATTTCAGACTCTCAGGCAATGTGCCAAGTCCTCGCGGATTGCATAATGCCTCTGACCGGGGCCCGTGAATTCATTTCCGCACCGTTATCTAACTCATTACCTTGTAAACTGCCTTAATGTACTCGGGCTCACGGAATATGGTCCTCATAGAAGTTCCAACTTCATTCCGCGGCATTGACAGTGGACATCATTCAAATTAACCACTCCTTCTGCAGCCGGCTTTTAATTCAAGCTAATTCCGCTTCTTTCATCTTCCTTTCCCTGTAAAAGTTGATGGAAGTGCAATACTTAGGAGTTGCCCCTGCTCACCTCCAATAGACGGCAGCCCTGTGAACCAGAGCTTGGAATGGGCCACTTTGGAAACATCTGAGAAGGGAAATTGGCTTTGGCCTGGCTGCCTTGATGAAGTGTTTGCGCGCAGGGGAGAATGGTGGTGTCCCAGCCCACGTGCCCCTGTGGCTAGAGGACGGACCTCCGGTCTGTTTCGGGCAGCTGTTTCCCGCCTGTAGGTGTGGGAGCAGGTCATCCACCACATGGTGACAGTCCTGAAGACTGTGGCACTGGTGTCCACCAGGTGACGTTCCCTCAGAGACAGTGTCTGGGGGCACTTGGTTGTCGGGAGGGAAGAGGGCGCTACTAGCTTCTAGTGGGGAGAGGCCAGGGATGCTGCTACACAGCCCATGGTGCCCAGGACGCCCTCCCCCCCACCCCCCGCCCCGCACAGGCGTAGGTCAGCGCCAGCAGGTGGGGTGCCCCTGCTCTGCCTCTGGGACATTCCTCAGGCCGCGGTCGGTGGGAAGGTCCGGGTTTGCGAGAAGGTACTTTCCTGGACCTGGGTCTCGTGCTTGATCCTTTGAGCTCCAAGGTTCCCTCTGGTTTGCCCCTTCACCTGTCTGCACAGTTTCCTGATCTGTTCTCTGGAGAGAACCACCCGCTGTGAGGGGTCCCAGGAGGTCAATAGGAGAACTCGCAGTTAGAGTTTAGCGAGATACCTGCACGTGGCGGCGTCCAGAGGGGACTTCCTGGTGCGTCCTTGTTGTTGATATAAAGCAAAGGTGACAATAATTAAAAGAGAAAAGAAGAAGGCTTTCCACCGTCCCTCTCACATCCCTGCTGCTCCTCCCACCTGCCTCTGGCCTGGAATCTTCTTTCTGGCCACAGTTGGCACTGCTGACCGGCTCGGCTTCCCTGGTGCAGTCCGCTAGTGGTGACCAACTCCACCCCACACTCCTGTCACACTCCTGTCCCAGCAAAGCCGGGGAGAGCAGTGCCCGATGGAGGGCAGGGTGGGCCTTGCGGGGAGGCAGCCAGAGCGCCGCTGGCTGTCCCGGGCAGCTCCCACCCCTAGAAGTGCCCTGTGCAGTAGGTGTTGCGGCCACACTGCGTCGGGCATTAGCCTTTTATAGGCCATTTCCTCATAACGAGAAGCAGCGCCGACTGCATTCTTGCTGGCTTTGGGGTTTGGGCTTCACACTCAGCAATCTGGTGCAGCCGCTGAGGGAACCGTTTCTCAAATGTGGCCGCGCCATGGAGCAGGGAGGAATTCTGTTCCTTCAGCGGAGACCTGCTCCTCCCAGGCTCAGGAATGAGCCGTCCCAGGAGGCCACAGGCCCCACGCGAGCTCCGGGTCGGGGCCATGGCCACAAGGGCGGCGGTGGAAGGCTGGGGCAGAGGGCGTGCTCATCCCATCTTGCTGACGGGAGACGGTGTGTTTAGAGCGTGGGGAGCGGTCGTCACCCAGAGTCCTTTAAATGTCCTCGGGGCTCAGACGCGGCCACAGCACCAAGGGGAGGGTGGCGGGGTGCCGGTAGGGCTTCCTCTCAGGGTGACCTTTGGGTCTAAGGCAAACACTGACAACAAATCAGAAGAACGAGCCCCTGAAATGGAAACCACCGGGGCCCCCGAGCGCCTGCACAAGCCTCACCCGAGGCTGCTCCGTGTCACACACGGTCAGCCACCTGGTCTCCTGCGTTCAGAAGAGAAACGGGCTGCTGAGACCTGGGCGCCAAGAATGTGGAGAGGTGGTAGCTGATGCAACAGAGGGAGCTGCGTGTAGACATGCACGTCTGTGTGTGAGCACATACATCCGTGCGCCTGTCCTCTCTGTGCGTCTGCCTAGCTCTGTTTCTGTCTTCTGTCAATCATCCATCTATCTATGCACCTCTCTATACATCTGTCTTCTGTCTGTCAATCATCTGTCTATGCCTCTATAACTATCGTCTACGTCAACATCTATGCAGCTACGTATCCTCTCTGTGTGTACATATCTATGTGTCAATCATATGAATAATGCATCTAGCAGGCTATCGCTCTATACACACATGCACACACACATGCACAGAAGTCGTAAGAGCCGAAAAGCATTAGGAAATTAGGAAAATGTCCCTGCCTTCTTCTCAGCCTAAGGACACTGGCGCCTGTGACCCAGGTACTGGTGGATTGTTCTGGAAACGACCGGTGCTGTCAGGAGAGGGTCCCGGTGTCTCGGCAGGCACAAAGCAGACCATGCATTTGGTAAAAGTTTGTTTCTAGAAAGTGTAAGCTATTTCTGTTTTAATATTTTTTACTTCAAGAGCTTATCTTTGTTTACCGGGGCGCTCATCAGGAGGGATGGTAAAACGTGGCAACAGCGTTTCTGGAGCACCGATCCTGTGCCCAGTGTGAGTTGTGATGCCGTGGCCTGGTGGGAAGGTTCATTATTTCCATGGGATAGAGGAGGCATCGTCTGTGTGCAGGGCTCACCCCTTGCCCGAGGTACCAAAGCTGGGAAGTAAGTCTTGGTTCACGGCGCCTGCACCCTCCCATCCAGCAACGTGGTCATTCCCTGTGTTGAGAGCCGAGCTGCCTAGGAGACCCTGGGAAGAGTCCAGCACTTAGATCCAGTGCTGTCCCCCCAGTTCAGCCACGTGCCTGCGAGTCTGTGCCCAGTTATTCATGAGCTCAGCCAAGCGGAGAAGCACGGTGCCCCTCCTTGCTTTAATCCCCTCACCATTAATTTTCTTCCTGCAGCTCCTTCAAGAGGCAACAAAGAGTGGAAAGCCGCATGGTTGCTTTTCTGTGTAGCTGGTTGTAGATGTCAGCCAGAATTTGACTGACAGCGCGATGCTATGTCCCCCAAAGCCTGTGCCGGATGAGAATATTTTAATTAGGATTGTAACAAGCTATGGAGAAAGTTCGGGCTAAATTGGTTCAGCTGTTTTTGCACTAGTGAAGCATGAAAAGAAATGTTTTTCATCTATTAGAAAATATCTCTTTAAAAAAAAGCCAAAGCAACTGAAAATCAGCCATTTTGGGAGACAAGTCAGCAGATTGGATCTAGTTGGGATTAACTGGACAGATTTGAGAAATGTGAAATCAAGTTCAAAGAGGCTCCGTAGGTAGCCTCTCCCTCTGCAGCGTGTGGAAGGAAGAGACGTTCTTACAAGAACCACGTGTGCTAAGAGAGGAAGGACGTTTCCAGCCGGTTGGATCCCCCAGTGGGTCTCAGGTGATCGCTCCCCTCCGAGCCAGACGCTGGGGAGCCTTGCTCAGCACACCCCCACCCAGCTGTCTCGTCGGTGCCCTGCATGGCGGCGGGCAGCACACTGCCTGGGAACACCATTAGAAAGAGGGGGAGACCGCCGCCTTGCCTCTCCCTGTTGCGTGGGGCCTGCCTCTCCATGGACATGGAGCATCTCTCTTGGCCTCTCTGAGTGTGTGTAAGACAGAATGCCCTAGAACAGTGGTTCTCAACCTTCTGGCCCTTTAAATACAGTTCCTCATGTTGTGACCCAACCATAAAATTATTTTCGTTGCTACTTCATAACTGTAATGTTGCTACTGTTATGAATCATAATGTAAATATCTGATATGCAGGATGGTCTTAGGCGACCCCTGTGAAAGGGTCGTTCAACCCCCAAAGGGGTCGCGACCCACAGGTTGAGAACAGCTGCCCTAGAAGGACATGGCTGACCGAGATCTAACCCCAGCAGTTGCCCCTGCCCTGCACTGTTGGTAACCACTCAGCTTCTCGGATCCCAGGAGGCGTCCCTCCGTCTGCTGTGAGTCACATGCGAGGAGCTGTCGGGTGGGGTGAACTCTCCCTCTGTCTCACCCATTCACCATGGGCTCATGCAGTTCCAGACAGTTCCCTGGGGGGAGCTGACGAATGGGGCCGTCACGACCCAGCGCAGGGGACCACAGGTGGTCACAGCAGCACGAATGTGGCCCAGTGCCCCCGGATCACCACGGATTTCAGAAGAAGCCAGAAATGTGGAATTAAATGTGAGCTCTCCCACATAAAATATTGGCAGCCAATGCAAACATTTTTAGAACACTGCGCAGGCCACACAAAGCAGCCCCTCCAGGCCTGCGAGCCTGCGGGTCACCTCCGATCTGGCGTCCATGGTCCCTGGGAGCTGGGACTGCGCTTCTCTGCCTTTATTTTTCCTGGGTCTCCCTATGACGCCTACGTCGCTGACCACTCGTAGTTGTTCATCGTCGCTCTTTGCTTTGGGTGTGTGCAGCATTAGGACACATTACCTAGTGCTTGGTGTTGCAAATGCTCGCTCTACTGAGGCGTATTACATGAGTCGGTGCAAAGCACGCACGTGGTCTCCAGCTTGGACGGGGACTCTGGGAGAGAATCCAAGCTAAGCCTCAGGAGGGTCTCCTGCACAGAGGCCTGAACCCTTGCCGACAACTGCTCCTGTGAGTTGCTCGTCCGCCACCCTCTCCTCAGCCCTGCGGACCGTGAGCGCAGGGCACGGGGTCTTTATCTCGCTGCCCGTTGCCTCCCCAGAACACCCAGCCCTTCGCCAGCGCACAGGGGCTGCAGCTGAGCTTTATTCACATGGCCCAGCATGTCTCCTGTTCACCGCGGGTCCAGGAGCGCAGGGCCCATGGCTGGCTGCGTCCTGGCTGTGTCCCCAGAGCCTCCTAAAGGCCCCGGCAGAGTAAACATTCAGTAAATATTTGTTGAATAAGGGCTGAGCGAACTGTGGGGCCCCCTCCGCTGCCCTCAGTTTCCTGGCTGTCAGAGTGAGGACACCTCCAACCTCTCGAGACAGTTCCTACCTTGTCTGGAGAGCACCTTGGCTTCCTTTCTTAAGGGCTGGTGTGAGAGGCGTGAGGCAGCAGCGAGCCTGGCCCGGGGCCAGATGGCAATTCTTACCAAAGGGAGCATTGGTGCGGGAGCTGAAGGGAGGAGGCCACGTAAAACCACATAAACCGCCTGCCCACAGGGAACATGCCGCCAAATGCTCTCCGTCAGCCCAGCCCAGGGTCAGCAGAGGAGAGCGTTTACTGCCCGAGGCACCCGCTCTGGCCACGGGGCACCCCACCTTAGAACACGGGGGTCCAATCAGAGCCAGGCACCGAGGCAGCCATCAGAGAAATGTGCCCTGCGTTCTCCCCGCAGCCGAGGTCATTAATTCCAGGGGGAGTTTCTGTGTCAGTGACTTCTCATCTCCTTTTCTTTTCGGAGAGAAGCAACTCGCACATCACAGCACGGGACAGGCCTCTTAGACCCAGCTACTAACTCTGTGTCTCGTGTTCACTGTCCTGTACAACGAAGGGTCATTCTGCTTGTCAGCACCGCTGTCCTGCATAATCCCCGAAATTCTGTGTGTGCGCGTGTGTGCACACATGTGTGGATGTGGATGTGTGTACATGTGTGTGAGTGTGAGCATGTGTGAGTGTGTGAAAGTGTGAATGTGTATGCATGTGTGTGCTGTATGTATGTGTGCTCCCCGCTTTCCTTCCTGGGGAATCCTGCACTAAAATGTATGTAGGTCCAAGTGCCAAGTTGACTTGAGAAACACTAGCCTTGAAAACTCTTAATTCCCACTGCACAGATGGATGGCCCGCAAGGAGGCCGGCTTGCTCTCACTGCCCCCAGCACAGCAGGTTCGGAGGGCTGGCCGGGGCCTTTGTTCTGCCCCACAAAGGGGCAGATGACGGTCAGCCAGGTCCCTGGCCCCGCAGCCCCTCCTTGGGGAGCCAGCATCTTACAGCTGTGGAGACCAGCCAGGCAAGCAGGACACGGGAAGGCTCCGCTTTGCACTCACTGCTCCCATCAGAGTCTGCGGTGCATCCTGATGAAAGCGGGCTGTGATGGAGTGAAATCAAAAGCCGAAGATAGCGGCATCCCCCACTAGATGACACCGTGGCGAGAAAGGCCTGCAAGGGAGTTCTCTGTTGAGTAATTAGCTGTAATAAGCTCCGCTACGACAACAGATCAAACAGCTCCTCTGGAAGCGACGGGAACGGGGACGGTGGCTTTTTGGAAGGAACAACAAATGACATCCCAAAGCTGAAATCCGGGGCTCTTGGCAGGACCTTGGTTCTAAGTCGAAGGAAACCACTGCACAAGTTTTCTCTTCTCATTGCACCCACACTATTTCCAGAGTCATTAATACAATGAGGCTGCCTCTGAGTGTCTCTCTGTAGATTCACTGTCTCGGGGAAGCGAGACGTGAGCTCTGGTTTGTTAGGGAGCAGGGGGAAGCCAAGGTGCACCTGGACCTGCTGGGCCCCTGCGGGCGCACCTGGACCTGCTGGACCTGAGCTGTGAGGTGATGAACGCAGGAGCTCCTGACCTCGAGGGCTCAGGAAGGTGGTGGGAAAGACCCTGCAGCAGAAGGAAGCAGAAGAGGTACCCGTTGGGACTGGCGTGTGCCATGGAGACAGGGCACTAGAGCGAGCTGCAGTCAGGAGCAGTGAGTCCCTCCCTCCGTGCTCATTCATTCCTGGTGGGTGTCATTTCCTCCTACTCGCCATGAGCCAGCAGAGAGCTCTGGTCAGGACCTCAAGGCCACGGGCTGCAGGATGAGCACAGCGATGATGACCCATTTGGGAAGTCACAGGGCAAAGGCCATCCAGGGAGGGGTGCCAGGAGGAGGGAAGACAGAAGGACAAAGATATTCCTTAGGGCTCAGCTCTGGGCCACGTGTCAGAGCCTGCGGTTTCTGCAATTATCACAAAATAGAAAAACATCTTCACAGGATCTGTTGAAAAACAACCAGAATGATCAAAGGCATATAAACTCGATTTGGGGAAGAATGTTTTGATAAATAAGGACTGCTCACATGTGAATTGATCATTTTAAACGTGTCACCAAGAGGAATGTGGGCTGTCTGTTCCCAGCTCAACGGGAGGTCCAGGAAAAAGGGCCAGAATTAAAAAGCAGCAGAGGAATTAGGGTAGAGGTGTGGGCAAACTGAGATTCCAGGAACAAACAGGGCGCCCTGGGGGGCTGGTGTAACGTCAGCAGACTAGAGACTCGGGGACATGGGCAGGAGATGTCGCCGGGTCACAGTGTAGGATGCAGAGGTTGAGATGAGACCCTGCCGGGGCCTGGGGGTGTTTGTCATGCTGAGATTCAGAGAGAGGAGCCCACGGAGAGCTTATGTCTCCCTCGCCTGGAGCATGGGGCTGGCCTGATGCTCTGAACCCCCGTCTATGCCCTTCTAGATCATTCTAGACCAGTGATGGCGAACCTTTTGAGCTCGGCGTGTCAGCATTTTGAAAAACCCTAACTTAACTCTGGTGCCGTGTCACATATAGAAATTTTTTGATATTTGCAACCATAGTAAAACAAAGATTTATATTTTTGATATTTATTTTATATATTTAAATGCCATTTAACAAAGAAAAATCAACCAAAAAAATGAGTTCGTGTGTCACCTCTGACACACGTGTCATAGGTTCGCCATCACTGCTCTAAGTGAACCCCCGTGTGGGAACTGTGCCTCCAGCTCTGATTCCCTGTCTGTGGTCCACACCCCTGACCGGGCCTCCCTCTCTGCCACTTCTTGACAGACGGGCGTATCAGTCCCATAGGCAGCGTTTCAGCCGCTTCGGCTGCCTGGTTGTCCTTAGAGGCCACACACCACATCCTCCATGGCCTGTCCCTTTGTGTGACTCAGCCGCCTGACCTGAGGTCACGTGATGCTGGTATGGCCCGAGTCACTTGCAGACGGTGGGGGCACGGGGGTGGGGGGTGCATCAGGGCCGGCATCTCAGTGGCTTTATTCAGATGGAAGATGCAGGTTCCTCCCCAAAAAGCGGTGCCGTCCAGGAGCAGCCCCCAAGCTTGGCTGGACCTCTGGCACCTGGGGGCCTGCCGGCTGCGCCCATCATAGTCTGGCCTCAGGTGACGAGGAGGAAGCCTTGTCCCCCATCCGAGGGGAAGGATGGCCACTCGTGATGAGATCACTTACGCCATGTCTAGGGGGCAGCCAGAGAGGCACCGCTGCTCCTGGAAATGAGCCTGAAGCATCCGCCCCACAGGGTCGGAGGGCAGCCGCCAGCCCCTCCGCCAGCCTGGCCGCCTTCTTTGTGCGATGCTTCGGGCCTCTGCTTTCTCATCTACATGGCAGCACGTAATCATGTTTTTCATGAAGTCATGATTTCTGGCTTGTTTTCTAGCAAGCTGGTGCCTTCAACTGCCCGGGGCCAGTTCCTGCTGGCAGTGATGGCTGGTGTGGGCAGTGCCTGGGGCGGGGCGTGCTCTCTGTGTCACCACCACTCCCGCCAGCCCTGCACATGTGTTTCCTGTCCCGTCCTGTAGCCCAGAGGGCCGTGTGTCTTCATGCACGTGACTGTCACCATAGCCAGCTCCAGGGCCAGGACAGTTCTGAGGCTGAGTCGAAGCCGCCGGAGGTCTGGGCGTGGGGCGGCCGGATGCACCGTCTGGTTCTGGACGAGGGAAATGGGCTGTGCCCTTAACTGCTCACTGTGAATTGTCGGAGGGGGATTCAATGGCCCCTTTATTGTTCTGAAAACAGCAATGATGTTCTTTGTTCCGTGCAGGTAATAGCAGAGGTGCTGTTACAGCTCTCATAACGAGTGTCGTCCAGGACCTCCCAGGACCGTTTGGACTTTATGGAGAAAAAGCACAGATAAAACTATAGAAACCCCTGCTGTGTCTGACCTCTCATAAAACAGACTAGAACAGGGGACTGTCTGTTCTTGTTCCAGGCGACCTTGGGCCAGCTGCTGGGGACGTCCGGGCCTGTCTGTCACCAGCGATAGTGCACCCCCACCCCCACCCCCGGTGCTGCGGGTGCGCTGAGCACTGTGAAGTGACTGGAGCGCTCGAGGGCAGCCTGCGAGCTCGGGGTGACTGGCTCAGCGTGGCGGCTTGAAAAACCTGTGTAGACCTTCCGACCTGCTCACATTGAACACATGGGGCGTGCTGACCTCTTTGGATAGTGATGGGAATAGACGTGGTGGCTGCACCACAGAGCAGAGGAGGCGTGCAGGGGAGGCCAGAGCTCCAAAGGTCACGGAGCTTCTGGACGGTGGTGAGTCACGGGCTTGGACAGATCAGCCACTTTGAGTTTTTTAACATACGTCAAGCACCTGTCACAGATCAGGCGTGGAGCTTGCTGCAAAGAGCGATGTAAAAAAGTGAACACAGTCATGTAATATGGAGAAGGACGACCCTCCATGCACGGATCCGGGAGGGCTGCCCAGAGGAGGCAGTGGCCAGGGAGGGGAGGGGATGAGGTGTGAGTTGACTACAATATCCCCTCATGGCTCTGTGACATGACGTGGTGTGCCCAGGGAGTTCCCAGAGTCCTCAGAAGGGTGTGGGGGCCATTCTGGGGGTGCAATTAAGAGTGTTAACTTGAGCCCGGCCGGCATGGTTCAGTGGTTGAGCATTGACCCATGAACCAGGAGGTCATGGTTCAATTCCTGGTCAGGGCACATGCCCAGATTATGGGCTTGATCCCCAGTGGGGGGCATGCAGAAAGCAGATGATCAATGATTCTATATCATCATTGATGTTTCTATCTCTCTTTTCCTTCCTCTCTCTGAAATTAGTTTGTTTTTTTAAAAAAAAAAAAAAAGAGTGTTAACTTGAGTCAGACTGCCTGGACTAGGTCCTGGCTCCTTCACTTCCCTTCCCTGTGGCCTTGGACAAGTTGCCTAAGTTGTTTGGGTCTCAGTTTTCCCAGCTGTAAAATGGGATTCGTATCAACCTCACAGGGTTTATATAGGTTGATGTGCAGAAGTTTGCTTGACAACTACTAAGTGCTCAAAAATGTTAGATGCTGATAGTGGTGGTGATGGCAGTAGTATTGGTGGTGACAGTCCTGGTTGCAGGATGATAGTAGTGTTCATAGTGGTGGTGATGGTGATAGGAGTGAAGATGATGGTAAAGATGGAGATGGTGATGGTAGAGATGTTAGTAGGGATGGTGGTGACCATGATGGTGGTGGTGATGATGAAGATGATGGTGGGATGATGGAGATAATGGTGGTGGTGGTGATGGTATTATTGGTTGTGATAATACTGTGTATGGGTGGTGGTGGCCCATACTTCATAGTGGAGGTGACAGTGGTGGTGGTCACGGTGGTGGCGGTGGTGCTGATTGTGATAGTGGTGGTGATGAAAGTGCAGATGATGGTGGTAATGGTGGTGGTGGTGGTGATGGTGGTAGAGACTCTGGTTCTGGTGGCAGTTGTGGTTGTACAGTGTTTGTGAAATATGGTAGAAAGGGTGGCGATGTGCTGTTGTCTGCATCCCATTGGTGTTGGTGAGATGAGCATCGAATCCATGAGAAAGTGGCCACAGGAAGAACCCCTGGAATTCTTAGTGTGGATGTGGGCGCTCCTGGAGGAGACCCCAGGAGAGGACGACAGATACAGTGGGGTCATCTCATGGAGAAGCTTGGCGTGGACCCGGCATGCAGGAGGCAGGACAAGCCTGGGGCACAGCCGGGACAGCAGTGGGCGAGGAAACTGGAGGGGAGGCGTGGGCGTGGGGCACAGTGGTCATGGAAGACTCCTCTCTGGGGCGGAGTTTAGCTTAGTCACGGGAGAAAGGCTGGCCTCGGAGCATGCCACTTCTGGCGTGTTCTTCCCACCCCGTCTCGGTGACCAGCCGTCCTTACCACCTGTCTTAGCCCGGACCCTCAGGCAAGCCCTGAGAGAGGACACTACTATTTCCATCTCACAGGTGAAGACCACGGGCGCAGGGACGTGGTGAGGCTACTCCGCCACCCAGATGCACAACCAAAGCCAGGGTCACAGGCAGCGCGAGGCACGCCTGCACTCCTCTCCTCGCTGCAGGGCCCTTGGCAGGCATCCCTGTTCGACAGCCTCTCTGTGTAGTTCTGACACGATGGGCATATTCCTTGAGTCAAAAGCCTGCTTTGTGTGCCTGTAGGACGCCTCTTTCATCCCAACCAGTGAGCACTAGTTAGCAAGCTGGAAGCTGTCGGGTGACCAGAATCCGAATGCACACCCACCTCCAGTGCGTGATGGAGGCTTCCCTCCCTTCATGTCTGTGTTGCCAAGGTAACTGGGGTTGGGAAGGGGCAGCGGAGTGACATGTTTTGCAAGCAGTACTCTGCATTTGTTGAAGACTTTGTGGCTTACTCTGAAACTGGGGAGGTTGGGAGGTCAGGGATGCTCCGGGAGGCGTGGCTCTGGCCCCACTACTTCTGCTGTGGGCTCCTGGCCTCTGACGAATCCAGAGGGTCCTCCCCTACATCTGAGCGTCAGCTGACAGTGGAGTGGCCACGTGGCCAAGGGTCTCGGTCCCGCCTTACCTCCTGCCCCCACCCTGCCGTCATCAACTCTCACTTCCATCCGGGCTGAACACAAACCCTCCTGCATAAGACTCTGCCATGTGTGACTTGGATGAGGACAAAGTGGTTGTCAAGGTGACCTTCAATGTCATTGAGATTAGGGGGTGTTAAGGATGCTCAGAGCGGTACTTGGTCCAGGGCCCGGGAGTGGAGACTCATTGCTTTAGCTTCTCCAGTGCGTGTAGAGATGGGATCCATTGCTGTCCCGATACCCCTGTCGTCCATAAGCAACACTGACCACACACGAATTCCTAGAGGGGTCTGAATGCTTCCTCCTGAATGGAAGCTGGGATTTTGCCCCTCAACTCAAACACGACACAAAACCACGTGTGTGATGGCCTTCTGTGACCAGCTCACCACTTTTGTGTCTTCAGTGCTGTGGGGACAGTGAACCGATTCCTAGAAAGACCTTCCATCCACGTTAGCTCATTTCCAGTCCCTTTCAGAACCAAGGCGTCCTGGCTGCTCCAGTGTCAGAGTCCCAGTCGCAGCAACCCTTCGGCGCCATGTCAGTGGTGCGGCCCTCCAGGCCCGTGCTGAGTGCTTAGGGTGGCCCAGCACACATCTGGACCTTGTGAGGGCAGCTCCAGTGACCGTGTCTGAAAAGGAGGTCGACATGGCCGAGAGGCTCAAACACTCCTTCATTTACACAGAATAATGTGACCACTTTGATGTATTTAGGAAACTAGTTCTGAAGGTTTCGTTGGGACTTAGATTTCTTTCTTTTAGAAGTGTGAAGGGTAGTGTACTAGGTTCCCGTGGCTACTGTAACCAACTACCGGGAATGGGGTCGGAAATCAAGGTGTCGCAGGGCCAGGCTCCAGTGGAGGCTCCCTCCTACCTCTCCCAGCTCCTGGTGGCTCCAGGAGTCCTTGGCTTGTGGCCGCATCGCTTCCATCTCTCTGCCTCTGCTTCGCATGGCTTCTCTTCTGCGTATGCCACCCCTCTGTGCCACTAGACTTAGGTTTCAACCTCATAATCCAGGAGGATCTCTATCTCAAGATTCTCAATTGCATCTGTAAACATGCTTTTTCCAAATAAGGCAACATACGCAGGTTCCCGGGGTGTGATGTGGACTTACCTTTTTTGAGGTCACCCCTGAACCCACTATGCATAGTTTTGGATAGACAGATAAAAAGATGGCTTAGGTCATCTATAAGCTTCTTAGTTGGAATAATTACACAGTTGCAAAGATACTACAGAGAGGTCCTTTACCCAGTGTCCCCTGCTGCTAGTCGGTTGCACAACTTGAGTACATATCACTATCAGGAAATTGAAGGTGCAGTCCACAGATTGTAGGCATGATTTTCTTTTGTGGGATTAATTTCAAGTCAGAGAGATGAGTGTTTAAACCCAGCCCTTCCCAGCTGTGTGCCTTCCAGCACATTCTCCACCTCCGGAGCTCCACCATGAGAATGCCAGGTCGGGGTTGCAGAGATGAGCAGATTGTGCAAGAAGGAAGTGCAGACGCACCCCTGCCTGGCGTGGTGAGAGTCACTCCCTTTAATAGATTAAACCCGGGGCTTAGAGACGGGATGCGTTTCACAGTGTGCTCCTCAGAGGGGCCTGGAGGTCAGAGAAGGAATATGCAAGGGGTTGTGCAGGGAGCACCTTGGCCGGGTCTCGGTGGGGTGCGGGGACCGGCTGCTCCCTCATCAGGAATGGGCAAGCCCACGGCATGGAGTTGCCATAATTGGCAGTCAGCTTCGCGCATAATCCTGCACTTCTCGCCATAAATACCAAGGAGGGCGGAGTAGTGAGGCTGTGGATTTTATAGTTATCGAAGCTAAGTCAGCAGTGGAATCTGTGGCAGATCCTGGAGGTCATTAGCAGATGGCAAAGGTAGCGTGGGGGGCCTTCAGACGCACCCCTCTTACAGTGTCACCACTGCTTTGTGCAACCTAACATGCAGGCCAGCATGGCCCTACCTGAACAAAATAAGGAGCCCTGGCCAGTGTGGCGCAATTGGTTGGGCATCGTCCTGTGCACCAAAAGGTCATAGTTGGATTTCCTGCCTGGTCAGGGCACATGCCCGGTTGTGGCTTGATCCCCCAGTACAGGGCATGCAGGAGGCAGCCCATCTATGTTTTCCTCTTTCTCTCCCTCTCCCTTCCTCTTTCCCCTAAAATCAATAAAACATATTAAAAATAAGAATAAGGATATTCAAATGCCTCGCTTAAGTGCAGGGATCTGTTAAGAATCCCTGAGGGAGCCATGGAAAGACTGGGGGTGCCGCCCGTACCCACTGCTGAGCCCTGTGCATGAACACTCTTCGCTTGACTCTCCCTGGCCCGTTTGAGGAATGAAGTGTTAACTTCAGAATGTGCAATGAAAAGAAAACCGCGATAGTAGGTAGCAGAGCTTGGTGTGAGGACAGATCATTCAAAGGAACTCAGACGATAATTGGCCTTTGTTTAAAGAAGAGACTTAATGCAGATAACAGTTGTGTAGGTAATTTTGTCACAGAATTTTTTCTTATTACACAGGCTAATTTGATATTGTCCTGGGAAGCCATCCCTTTGAATATTCAACAAAAGCAGCAGCACGCAGGGAGAGATAGGATTACGGGTATGATTTTTGCATAATTCATGCTCAGTGACAGCGTTGCCCGCCTCACTTCATCACACCTTTACCGGGAGGCTGCTGGGAGCTTCCAGTCTCGTTAAGCGATTTATTCCTTATAATGAATGACTTCTCTGTGCTGCAATCGGGTGATGCCACACTGAACTGTTAGGAAAATCCATCTCACTGTGCACATTAGAATGTTTACAGCTACATTCATGCCTTTATTACCGCCTCGACGCGTGAACGGACGCCGAGTGTGGGCTGGTCACACTGTCTCCGTTTCGACCCCGTCCTGGGCCGCTGGGCAGAGCTGGGACCACCTCACCGACTCGGTGTCTGTGGACAGGTGTGTTACCCACTTGGCATAAACTCATGCGACTCAGGGGCTCCTGTTCCGGACCTCTCCTCCCCCGTTTGGACCCCTCCCCGAATCCTTCAAGGTGTTGCTGACAAGTCGCAGAAGAGGGGGTCACTCCTCGCAGGAGGGGGGAAGGCAGTTCTAATGAGAAGCTGTCTTTCGAGAGCCCAGGTCCCTGTCACGCGATGTGCATTTTAAAGAGCATCTGAACTGCGAAGCAGCTCAACATGCACCACCCGCACCGCTACTACAACTCAGGTTTTTAACAGCTAGAAACGGGGTGGGCCCACTGCAGCTTTGGTGAAGGAAAAGTTCGGGGCTCTACCAAGCAGTGTGGCAACTGGGCTGTTACATCAGAATTGTCTCTCCTGGACCCGCGTTGGAAGCCATCAGACATGCCCCGAAGAGGGAGAGCTGGGCAAACGCCATGCAGGCACGGGACACCCTTCATGAACTAGCAGCTACTTGACAACGGCAAGCCATGGTGAGCGGCATGGCCACCACCGGAACCGGCAGATGGGAGCTCAGAAGGGTGCCTGCGAGGGGGAGGCGAGGAGGCCCTAGGCTACCGCACCTTGACTTAGGAGAGGACGCGGGGCAACCCGAGTCCAGCTCTGCCAGCCTCTGCCAGCAGCGGATCAGGCCCGAGCCCTCCCGAGTTTGTCTTTCAGAGACGCCTCAAGTGTTCCGTCGCAGGTCCCTGGGACGCGTGTGACTGACGCTCCATGCGAGTCCTGAGTACTTTATAGATGACGTCACCAGGGCCCAATCAGGAGCTCGGGCTTTGAAATTTCAGGGAGGAAAACACGTTCTGTGGGAGGAAGCAAACACAGAAAATTGTAGACAGTTTTTTGGGGCTTGTTTTAGACTCAGGAAATAATTAGTCCATCGCATACAGCCCGGCAGTTTACGGTAAACAAAAACATCCACTTAGCGAGAGATCGTTGAGGCTTCAGAAGAGAAGAAAGACGGATTGAAAGCATGCTCTCCTGCTGGGCCTTGTCCCTGCTCAGGATGGCTCGAGCTCAGAACAAAAGTGGCAGTTGCGGGGGGTGGGGAACCCAAAGTCCCACTTTGAAAATCAGAGCCATCCATCTGTCCATTCATCCGTCACCCAGGAGAATTCATGTTAACTTCTCTTTCTCTTTTTCCAATTTGGCCTTTGCACAGTTGAGTCCCAGGGGAAAACCTCAACCAGGTAATGTCTTTCCGAGAACTTAAAAAAGGCTGTTCTCAGAGAAACATGTAAGAGCAGGCACACTTAATGTCTGTGGCCAAGTGCTTCTTTGACTAGGAAAGTATACATCCTTTCCTTTGGGTTGTTGTAATTTTGATAAATGGGTATCTCTGTATGTCATCTTTGGGCACTTTCTATTTTTCACTCAAAATGATATTGGCGAGGGTCATATAAAGCGCA
Source organism: Myotis brandtii (assembly GCF_000412655.1). NCBI lineage: Eukaryota > Metazoa > Chordata > Mammalia > Chiroptera > Vespertilionidae > Myotis > Myotis brandtii. The sequence continues at coordinate 1,974,913 of NW_005371769.1, read as the reverse complement.
CATTTGATCGCATAGATGGCTCCCATGTCTGCATTCCGCAACGTTTCTACCCCCCAGTTTGTGGACAGGCCTGCCCCACATCTTTGCAGTTCTGAGCCATGGTCCACGTTCCTATGGGGGATCTCTCACCTGGGGGCCGGGTGCCCATGGGGCATGGGGGAACCATTCACCTGGGTCCAGGTGCCCATAAGGCATGGAGGAACCACTCACCTGGGGTCCAGGTGCCCTTGGGGGACCGCTCACCTGGGATCTGAGTGCACAGTGATGCTGGACTTTTGATTGACACGTCACTGCTAGCAAATCCGGTCCCATCTCTTCATGAACACCGTGTGTGCCACCTGTAATACTTCTACTGTGTCTGCTCCCATGTTTCTACCTTGTTATTAACTTAAACACATATTTATTCTATATTGTGCTACAACTTAATTTTGAATACGCCACAGACAACTGACAGATGTGTTAACATGTGACAAGCGATGCACGGTGCGTGTGTACACTCAGATACACGCACAGTCTCAGACACATTTCACACATTTGAATCGTCCGATTCCTCCATTTGACAGTATCTCCTGAAGCAGTTTCATGAAAACAAAACATATCCAAATATAACCTTAATTATGCTGTTGTGTGAGCAAACATGCCATTTTAACCACTTCTTTATATTGACGGGAAAGTTGCTTCCGTTTTCCACAGTTATAAGCAGCTTCGGGATAAATAGCCTAGAAGTTAAATCGTTTTGCATTTGAATCTCTCTGCCCCTGGGAGATATTTAAGCAGCAGAGTGTGGAGGCTGGGGCGCATTAAAAAGCTTCCTGATCTGCACTCGGCTAAACCGATCAAGGCTTCTTGGTAGTGGTGCTCGCTTTTGTTTTCTGAGAAAATAGACAGCGGTTGTTCCCGGGAGGCGGAGTGGTCAGCCCTGGTCCCCGCACAGGCTGCGCTTCTGCACCCGGCGAGGTCGGGGGGCTGGGCCTGCTCTCTTCCTCGCCCTCGGCTGGCTCACCTCACCTCCCAGCAGTGGCTTTCCCCCTTGACCACTGGGGTGGCCTGTCCAAGCAGCTGCTGCCCACTGGCCCCGCCGGTGTCCCGATGCCTACAACTTTGCACTTTGCACCACTTATAAACATCTGTGTGCTCCCTTAAAAAAGTGAGCGTGTTTTTCTTATTCACCACAGTGTCTCTCACACCTAATGCCAGCACATAGTAGGTGCTTCATGGATATTTGTTGAATGCATATTTGATGTGATCTGGTTTGATGAACGTGTAGAGACAAGATGGGGAGGGTGTCTACCCTCACACCACTCTGGGCACCTGCGCCAGGGCTTCGCAGCTGGGCCCAGGGCACATGTGGCGAGGTCTGGAGACATTTCTGTTAGTCAGGAATTGGGAGGTGGGTTGGTATTGGCATCTAGTGTGGAGGGACCAGCGACACTTCGAAACCTCCTCAGGTCACAACAACACAGGTGGCCTTGCCCAGAATGTCATAGGCCTGACCCTGCTCTCAGTCATGACCTCCTGGGCTAGTTCCTTCCTTTCCATGTATCTGTTTTCCAAATTCTCTGGAACAACTTTGGAATTAAAAATTACTTACTAAAGAGGCATTATTAATTAATAGGAGCTTGGAGTAGAGAAGCTGAGCTCGCAGAGGTGGCCTGGCCACTGCACGCTGCTGCCGCCGCCAGTTTTTGTCCTGTGGGGCACAATTTTGGTTCCAATTTGAATGTCTGCACATGCCCTGAGGCTTTAGAGCACTTGGAAGCTCAAAGAATGTTCTAGGTAGCACCCTTGAATATCCCCACTGTGACATGCCACATAAGTGAGCCTAGGAGAGCAGTATTTACCAAAAGGGGCAGAATCAGCATCGTGTAGGGGGAGGGGCAGAGCCACTGTGCTGCTGGGCTGTGAGGCTGGGCTGGGCTGGGCTGGGCTGGGCTGGGCCGGGCCGGGCCGGGCCAGATGCCCACAAAGCACACCTACCTGCCACCTGTAGGGGAAGAAAAGCCAGGGAAAGCTGGTTGCACTGGGGACTGGTCAGCAGGACGAGAATGGCGTCCGCCTGGCCCCCAGGCACCCTGCTGAAGGCTGTGCGAGGCTAAGCACCATTCCTGCAACCTTCGGGGAGAAGCCCTGTTTGGCTCACAGGGTCCTGGGTTCTGTGAGGGGGTCTTTGCGGGCAGTGACCCAGTGACCCGTCCCAGTGTCCTGCAGGAGTGCTCCCTCGTTCCGGCATCACTGTCTCGCTCGTGGCCCTGCCTTAGTCCCTCAGAATGTCAGTGAATGGCCCTTAGGTTAAAATTGGCAAAGCAGCACTTTTGCACCAGCAGACTGTCCTCTGAGCCTGGTGGACACAGTGGAGGACACTGTCCCTGATTATCGGCCCTGCCCCCAGCATGCCTGTGCCGCGGCCTTCCTAAGGCATGCCCTCGTACAGCCAGCAGGCCGGAGGGAAGAGGCGCCATGGACACAGGGTTTGGGGAATTTACTTCTGCTAGGCACCCCGCCCTGTCCCTCCCTTCAGCCAAAAGGCAGTGATGAGACAGTGGGGAGACAGCCTTCCATGAGAGGGCATCAGGATGACCAGGGCATGGATGACCAGAGCACTGGGTGACCAGGGCACGGGATGACCAGGGCACAGGATGACCAGGGCATGGATGACCAGGGCACCAGGATGACAAGGGCACGGGATGACCAGGGCACCAGGATGACCAGGGCACCAGGATGACCAGGGCACCAGGATGACCAGGGCACCAGGATGACCAGGGCACCAGGATGACCAGGGCACCAGGATGACCAGGGCACCAGGATGACCAGGGCACCAGGATGACCAGGGCACCAGGATGACCAGGGCACCAGGATGACCAGGGCACCAGGATGACCAGGGCACCAGGATGACCAGGGCACCAGGATGACCAGGGCACCAGGATGACCAGGGCACCAGGATGACCAGGGCACCAGGATGACCAGGGCACCAGGATGACCAGGGCACCAGGATGACCAGGGCACCAGGATGACCAGGGCACCAGGATGACCAGGGCACCAGGATGACCAGGGCACCAGGATGACCAGGGCACCAGGATGACCAGGGCACCAGGATGACCAGGGCACCAGGATGACCAGGGCACCAGGATGACCAGGGCACCAGGATGACCAGGGCACCAGGATGACCAGGGCACCAGGATGACCAGGGCACCAGGATGACCAGGGCACCAGGATGACCAGGGCACCAGGATGACCAGGGCACCAGGATGACCAGGGCACCAGGATGACCAGGGCACCAGGATGACCAGGGCACCAGGATGACCAGGGCACCAGGATGACCAGGGCACCAGGATGACCAGGGCACCAGGATGACCAGGGCACCAGGATGACCAGGGCACCAGGATGACCAGGGCACCAGGATGACCAGGGCACCAGGATGACCAGGGCACCAGGATGACCAGGGCACCAGGATGACCAGGGCACCAGGATGACCAGGGCACCAGGATGACCAGGGCACCAGGATGACCAGGGCACCAGGATGACCAGGATGACCAGGGCACAGGATGACCAGGATGACCAGGGCACGGGATGATCAGGGTACCAGGATGACCAGGATGACCAGGGCATTGGATGACCAGGGCACAGGATAACCAGGACCACCAGGGCATGGGATGACCAGGGCATGGGATGACCAGGGCATCAGGATGACCAGGGCATGGGATGACCAGGGCACCAGGACCAGGGCACAACGGGATGATCAGGGTACCAGGATGACCAGGATGACCAGGGCATTGGATGACCAGGGCACAGGATAACCAGGATGACCAGGGCACAGGATGACCAGGGCACCAGGATGACCAGGGCACCAGGATGACCAGGGCACCAGGATGACCAGGGCACAGGATGACCAGGGCACGGGATGACCAGGGCATCATGATGACCAGAATGACCAGGGCACGGGATGACCAAGGCACGGGATGACCAGGGCATGGGATTGTTAGAAATGCTCTTCAATGATGTCACAGGAATGAGAGCGAGAGCAGGCTTGAAAATGGGTCGGCAAGGCAAATTTACTTCTGTGCAGAAGGGAGCGCTGCCGCTAACAACAGTATGGCGGGCAGTCACACAAAAGGGGGACTCCATTCTTTTTATCTTTTCCCTGGCGAGTTACCACACGTGCCCTGATTGGCTGAAGGACATGGTTTCCCAATCTGGCGCTATTGTCTAACCTGAGAAGGGCAGCGCAACCGGGGAAGAGAGCAGATGTCTGTCAGGAAGTGGGACAAACAATCTCTTCTCAGGATGTTTGCAATTCTGGCTACTGATTAGACTTTAACTGCCTGCCAGGAGATGAGGGGGTTGTGCTCTTGTTTTCCCAGGAAGGTAGATGAATACAAGGTGAAGGTTTGTGGCAGAGAGTGGAGTTAAAGCCTAACTATAACTTTGATAGAAAAGACTTCTTAACTTTTATAGGATGACCAGGGCACGGGATGACCAGGGCACGGATGACCAGGGCACGGCATGACCAGGGCACGGGATGACCAGGGCATGGGATGACCAGGGCACCTTTGAACTGTGGAGGCTCCAGAGTCTGAATGTGAGGTTTGGGGGGACTCAGCTTTAAATTTCCTGGTGGGCTTTCGAAAAATGCCCGCAGAACTTTGTGGACAAATTTGCTCTGGGTGACAATCAGCTCGCACCACGGATATGACCCGGGGCCGCGAGGTAAAAGCAGCCGTCCATGTCCAACCTGTTCTTCCATTTGTCCAACATGACGATTGATCTCAGCATGACCAGCCCAGATGGGCTCCCTGTGGGTGGTGGCCCGGGGCGGAGCTGAGTGCTTCTGTGGAGGGACCCGGCCTTCGTGGAGGCAGATGCCCGTCCTGCGAGTCTGATTTGGACTCGGACCCTGCCCGGCAGGCAGCACCCAGGGAGACGCGGGGCAGAACGTGCAAGGCTCTGACGCTTGTTTTACAGAGAACTGGGTTCCTTGAATAAGAAAATTAACCTTTTAAATAACAACAATGATATAGGCCACTGAAATGGGCTGGATTCACCTCCTGGCGGAGCCTGTCAGGCCGTGAGGATTTATTGAGTAGTTTTGAAAGTTCATTAAACTCCAGAGATTAAATATGGCCCCGAGCTGTGTCCCATAAAGAGGAAATATGGCCTCTTACTTGGTAAAATGTTGTGCTCTGTTGTTAATTCAACTCCCCTGGGTTCTCATCTCCTGACTCGAAAGACATTTCCCCGCGCTGTTAAAGCTGACATTTCTGAAGAACCTTGGACTCCGTCCCAGCGCCCAGCAGAAACGCACTGCGCACGTGTATTGCAGGGGGTGGGGACAAACACGGGGCGCAGCTCTCCAGAGGTGTCACATGCATTGGCCTCTGGTTTCCTGTGCCACCCGACTTGGTAATAGCCAACTGATCAACACAAAGGCCCCCCAGGGGGAAGGCAGTGTGGATGGCCCCAGGCTCCCCAGCAGCAGGTCAGGCCCCTGCGTGCCTGTGTCACCTGCTGGAGGGCCCACTGGGCAGGAAGCGTGGGGACAGTGGCACTCAGCCCCCTGCTGGGCTCAGCCTGTGATTAGTGGCACTTATTTTGTTTCTAATTTCTTTCTCAGTAGGTCCCCACTGAATCTCTGTAGGAACACCCTTTGGTCCTCTATTGGCCCTGGGCCTTTGCTTTCTACAGGAAGTCTCAGCGACACTGGCCGGACTGTGTAATACATCCTCACCGGCAGCCCAGGCAGCGGGACCCATCACGGGGTTGGGGGAGTCCCCTCAGCCCAGCCTGTACCCTCTTCACTCCAGGATGCCTCGGGGGATGTCTAACTCACAATCCGGGACCGCTGGCTCCTAACTGCTCACCTGCCTGCCTGCCTGATCGCCCCTAACTGCCCCCCCCTGCCAACCTGATCACCCCTAACTGCCCCCCTGCCAGCCTGATCACCCCAAACTGCCCCCCCTGCTGGCCTGCTCGCCCCTACCTTCCCTCCCCACTGGCCTGCTCATCTCCAACTGTCCCCTTGCTGGCCTGCTTACTCCAAACTGCCCCCCCTCTGTCCTGGGCACCT
>NW_005371769.1:1933388-1968252 GCF_000412655.1 Myotis brandtii | reverse complement strand
AGCCTGCTGTTCAGTCATTTGGTCATCCCTCACTAACTCCCCTGCTGGCCTGGTTGCCCCACGCAGCCTGCTGTTCGGTCGTTACTGTTACTGTGATAGCATCCTGGACAATTTGCATATTTCTCTATTATTAGTATAGATATCTGGCATTGCTAATAATGTTACTAATATTCCAAGCACTTAGCTTTTAAAGGTCTTGCTAACTCTGCCTTGATAGCATTCTCAAGGCCCATAGAGCATTAGGGTGCTCCCTCACTAGTGGGGTGGGATAATCCATATTTCACAGTCCTATTAATTTCAGATGTTTTAGATGATTTTATCAAATCCACGCTGTGCTCCATGGTCTCAAACCTCATAATGTGGCCGAGAGACAGCTTGGATTAGGGCTAGAAATAGGACCACCATATCTGGCCCTCTGCTTATTTTTGTCAATAAAGTTTTATTGGTACACATGGAAATTATACTACGGTTTTTGTTAGAAAGGTAAATAATTTTCACCCAAATGGGGAGCCCATGTCTTGTCGGCATCGTGCTGTCAGTACCTGCACCTGCCTCAGGAAATTGTGCCGAGGGGATGGAGGCAGAGGTGGGATGGGTGCATCGGTTCTCACACGCGTGGAAATTTAAGAACCACATTACTAAGGCTACACCTGAAATGCTGGTTGTATTCCATTCCCTTACTTTTAAGCACACCCAACCCATGGAATGGAGATATATATTGGCAACAGGGAACTGAGTGCTGGACTAGGAGCGTGACCTCTGTATGGCAAGCTTTGCAGGCCACGTATGGCGGAGCCGAAGCAGCAGCGTCGGGAGTTGAGCTTAAACATGTCTTTTCCCACAGAGGTCACTGGCTGTCCCACCAGGGACTGTATGCTCATGGGCATTGGAAGAGCATTGCACTCTTTACTCTTCATTTGAGAGTATGTTTATTAATGCTGGGGCAGTGGAACCAGCAGGAGAGCCTGGGTGGCGGCGTGGTCTCTACAGCATACGGGAAAGAAGGGAGCACGGCAGGGCTACGGTCAGCTCACTGGGAAGCCGGAGAAAAGGGGGCATTGGGGACAGGTTCAGGGATGAGCCTGGGGGAGCTCCCCTGGTTGCAAGTCTCACGGGGACCCTTAGAGTTTAGGAGATCCGTGCCTGTGGGAGAAGAGGGGAGGGAAAGGTGCAGGGTGCTCCGGGAGGGAGAGCGCGCCTCAACCCATCAGTCTTGGTTATTTATTTGGAATGGGCATGCCCCTCGGAAGTTTGCAGTTCTCAGTATTTATGGAGACCCAGTTTTGCATACGGTAGATTTGCATTCTAGTTCTTACAACTTACGCAGAGAAGAGTGGGTGGTGTTCCAGAGCGTTACTTACAAAAGGGAGAAAGAGGGAGACTAGAGTAATGTCAGCGGAGACACGTCGCCCGAGGGGTCCAGGGAGAGCACGGACACTGCATTAGGGAGGCGCCCGGAGGACCAGTCGGAGGTGAATGTGGAGGAAGCTGGCTTTCAGGTGTCGGCTCAGGTGACTTGGGGACAAGCCTGAAATGTGGGGGGCAGGCTGGAGCCCAGGGAACAGCAGATGCCCTGGCTGCCAGGCCCTCCTGTCTCCCAGAGACCTGCCTTCCCTTCGTTAGGGCCTCAGCTGATTAGCAGATGAGATGGGTCACTGGCCAGCGTTGGAGGAGCCGCCGCCCCTGGAGAGAAGCAGGCGGTGCTGTTCTTCATGAGCCACCGAAACGCGAGTCAGTTGGTGGTGACTCTTCCCATTGAAGGGGGACAGTGGCACTCACCGCCGCTACATCAGCCTGGCGTGGCGCCACGGACAGGATCACAGCAACGAGGGGCGTGGTGGCCGTCCCCTCTGGCCCTCATCCTCCTGGGGCCCAGGACCGTTTTACCCTGCCAGCAGCCGGAGCGTGGCTCCGGCCCCCACGCCTCCCGGTGGCTTTACGTAAGCAGCGCTGTGCCCAGGCTGGAGGCCTTTGCCTGAGGCGGTGCAGGCCAGCTGAGCGAGGATTTATTTTGGGCCTCGTAGGTTCTGTGCTGTTGGATTCAGGTGTGGGTTCCAGCAAACACTGGATTTAGACATGCTCCAGGCTTCCTTTCTGATTCAGATTCTTGCCTGAGGACATCCTGGCTCTTGGAAAAGTTAGGAGAGTAACTGTCTTTTGTCACAAATGTGTGTGCACACTTTGGTTTGCATGTGAGCCCTGAGCTGTGGCTGAGGCTCCTGAGTGCACAGGGGGTTGTGGTCCGTGAAGCCACCTCCCTACGTCCGCTGAGAGGAGCTGAGATGCTGTCCACGCACCCCCCGCCCCCGCACACACCCAGCTCACCTATTGTGCCTGGACCGCAGCTGCAAGACACCCTGGGCCACATGGTCACTGCTGGACATTGAGCTAAAGTCCTCCCCCTCCCTTCCACCCAATGGCATTTTTTCTAGAACAGGAAGAGCTGCTGCATGTGTCTTGGTGGAGGCAGACTTGTACGCACAGAAGAACCTTCCCCTCCACTGCATGGAGCCCGCGTTTCTTGGAAAAGTGTTATACACACATCAGCCATTGGGTGTTCCTTTAATGCCACCAAGCGTGGCAAGCACAGCACTGGCACGGGACTCCCTGTGGGCCCGGAAGCTGGTGCACCTCCTCCAGCATTTCCCGGGTGCAGTGCGGCCATCACACTGGGTTAACTGGGGTTCAATTCCTTGTAAACTGAACCCAAAAGCTTTATTCCTACTACTTTCTTCAAAGACTGGACCCTCCAAAGGGGATCTTCAGATGGCTAAAAGAAAAAAACACACTCATTCTTTAAAAAACTATTTTTAATGGGAAATGTCAAGACTATTCAGAAGTAGAGAGCAGAAGGGGTCGGCCACATTCCCACTGGTCACCATGCTGGAGTCTCATTTTCCCTTTCTTATTGACAGATCCGCAAATTTCCTTGGGACTAATAATCTCCCCAACAAAAAAGGCTCGTTTTCCAGGCTCCCTTGCAGCTAGGTGTCACCCCACGACTAGGTGTCACAGTGCAATTATGTGGGAATACTTTGTGGGAGCCTCACCCTCAATCTCTTACCTTTCTCCTTTCTCCTGTATGGAGCATAGAAGCGATGGCGGGAGGCCCAGCAGCCACCTTGAACCATGAGGTGACGTCGAAGATGAAAACACATGTCTATAGAGCAGAGAAAGAGGAAGAGGCTGGGTCTACACCACCTGCCACCACTACAATCTTCCTCTACTGCCGGCCTCCGGGCTTCTTTTCCCAGCAAGCATACCTTTACGAGTCTGAGGGAGTGTGTGTCCAGGCAAACCTGAGCCTCACACAGCTTTCACACTGTGGAACTTCCATGTTTTCTGGACATTGATGAGTGTGTGCTCGGGGAGGGGTGGCCCTGACCCCCATGTTGCTTTACTGGTAGGCACCATGGGTTGTCATCATCGTCTGAGGCATGTGGTCACCTGCCAGAAGTCAGGACGCTTGGACCGCGTTGTGCCCCGCACCTCCATGTGGTGCAAGGGCTACAATCACACAATCTGCTGGACACTGTGTGAGCCAGAACCAGGGAAGGGAGGGTCCTTTCCACAGCACTCGTTTCTGCCCAGACCTCAGGGTGTCGTTTTCTGAATGACTCTCCAGGGGCCGAGTGCCGGGGAGGTGGGGGCGGGGGGGCTGCGTTCGCCTCAAGTGTTCCCGTCTGCCTCTTCCACCAGCAACTTCCCCTTTGCTTTGGGTTTTGCTGGGACTGTTTCTGCACAGACAGTAGCCGTTGGTTACCTCTGTGCGCCGATCCCAAGGGCAGGCGGGAAAGCGACATCTGTGGGAAGTCTCCCTCCATCGAAACACAGCAACACCGGGCCTGGCAGAACACAGTTACCAGGAGAATCTAGAAATCGCAGTGTGCCCTCTCCAGCTCATGTAACTATCTCCACCCTATTCTTCACTGGTTATAGTTATGGAAGCAGTGAGGTGACTGGCAGCCTCAGCGAGGCGCTAAGGAGAGATGTGTCTGCACGTGCTGCTGTCACAGGGCGGCTCCGCGCACCATGGGCTGGGTGCCAGGTGGGGGCCCATGGCAGAGGCTGCGGTGAACCAGCGGCAGGGGCCCGGCCACGACACCACAGTCACGGGAAAAGACACTCCCTCCCCTCCCATTCCTCTGCTCTTCTGTTTGCTTTCATTTCCCACAATCACACGGACAGCTTGAAAGTCTGGGACCGTGTGCTGCTCTTAAAGTGGGGTGATTTGTCTCACTTCCACGCCTTTCACTCTCCTCCACCAAGGTACAGCGGTTTTGTGTCGAGGCATCTGATAAATGTCATGCTTCTTGCCTTTTCGGAAATATCCCATGGCATTAAACGTGTCTGGTGTGCCTGGCTCAGACCCGGGCGCTCTGTTTCCTTGGGGGTAAATGTCCCGTGAATTGAAGTCTTTTCCAGGGGAAACACCAGACCTCTAGGGACTCAAGGACTGGGGAGCAGGGGAGTGTTTGTCCTTTGTAGGAAGAACATGGCTAAGAAAACCCATGGTCACTCTCACTGATATTGTTGGTAACATTGAAGCTTGTCCTCCGCCTGCCTCTCACCTCTAGGAAGCCACGCCCCCCACCCCCCACCCCGCTGCCCACGGTGGGCCCAGGGTGTCCTGCTCACTCTGACCTGTGAAATGCTACGCGGTCTCCATACTAATGACCCTGAGAGATGCCACGCTTTATTGAGCGTCTTAGACATCCGTCACCCATTGCACAGCGTGGCCAGAGCCCACGGCTCAGCGACGGGCCCCAGTGCCCTTGAGGACCTTGGCGACTAGAACTCGCCCCTCTGTGAGCTACAGAATAAGAGACAAGAAAAGCCCTCGCAGCATCAGTGTGCAGGAACCGATGGAACCACAGACGCTGTGGCCACGCCCTCGTCCTGTGTTCATATTATGAACTAGTTAATATTCTCACATCTGCAACGAAAGGGGAAAGAAATCTGAGGCCGAAGCATAAATGCAATGCAGGGGTCGCCATGCCCTGCGAGGCCTTTGCCGGGGCAGACACTCACACTGAGCCTGACAGAAAGTGGAATTGCCAACGCTGAGCCATCTCATCACCAGCTTCTCTGTGTGGATCTTAAGTGGACGTGTCACAGGAACCCTGGTTTGCAGCAAATCCTCCCGATCTTCATTTGGAGAAAAGACCTTGGGCTCTGCTTCCAGGGCTTCAAGCCAGGATTTTGGTTTCTCTGTCGGTTGGAAGGTGTTACCCTTGGCCATGGAGAGGACACGGGGAATGCGCTGGGTCGTGGACTCATTCGCTGAAAGGTACTCATTGGTCCTGTGGGGGTGACTGTGGGGACTGCCCTCCCGGGAGCGGGCATCCTTTGGGACAGGCTTTGTTTCCTGCTGGAAGATTCGTCCTGTTGGCAAGAGCTCTGAGGGCGTGACACAGGTGGGCGGTAGGCGGGGCGCCATTGTTGTGTGTTGGGGTGTGGCCTCCCTGTATGATGAGGAGAGATTTGAACGGAGACCGGAAGCTATTGAGGAACCAGCAGATGAGAAAGAACATCCAGCAAAGGGACCGAAAGAACACTAACAGGCCAGTGGCTTGTACTGTAGCAGAAACAACAGATGGGCTGACACCGCGGCGTGTTTCTCCCAGCTCCGGCTGCAGGCCAGGACGGTGCCCGCCTGCCTGGTTCCTGGTGAGGGCAGGTCCTGGGTGAGGGCAACCTGTGGCTGTGTCCTCACCTGGTGGAGCGAGCCAGCCCTCCACCTCCTCCTCTTCGTGAGGCACTAACCCACAGTGGGGCTCACTCTCATGACGTCATCAAACCCTCGTTACCTCCCAAAGGCTTCACCTCCAGATATCACATTGGGGATTGGGGCTTCAAGATGGGAATTTGGGGGGCACACACATTGGTCCGTAGCAGCCAGGATCAGCCCGCTGGCCTGGTTTGTTAATATCCTTTTAAATTCTGGGCCTGAACCCAGCATCAAATAAGACAGACACTGTGTTCTGCCCTCACTTGCAAGGGGGCACCCTCTCCCCAAAGGTGACCGCGAGATCCCTGCAATGGCAGCAAGAGAGCAGACGTTAGTCGCTGTCACCCAGCTGCTTCTCCCTCTTTCTAGAAGGTTCCTCCCCTGATTGCTTATACGGCTGGCTGTTCCTCACCTCCAGGACTGTGTTTGAAGGCCTGGAGAGGTCGCCCTCCGCCCGGTGTGACCCGAGACGTGGTAACCCACGCATGGCAGGAGGTGGAAACTGCAGCCGCCACTTTGAAAATGGCTTGCCGGCATTTCCTGAAGGTAAACGTGGACTTCATGAAGCTTCTCCAGAAATCCTTCTTCTGGGCATTTTCCCAAGAAAAACGAGTGCCTATAGCAGGAATGTTCGTAGAAGCTACCCGTGTTGCATGCAGGGGTGAGTGGGTAGGAAGCCGGGGCCTATCCCCAGCGGGACAAGGCACAGTAGCGGAGGGAGGAGCTACGTGCAGTGACGTAGGTGGCGGTCACGGACATTGGGTTTGGTGAGCCCCAAGGGGACCTTCATGTGTGAAGTTTGTGGACAGGCACATAACGCCTTGGTGTCCCGTGGCTGCAGTCAACGCCGACACCGTGGCTTGCACAGCATCCATTTATGCTCTTGCAGCTCTGGAGGTTAGACGTCTAACCGGTCACCAGGTCATGTTCCTTCTGGGGGCTCTGAGGGACGATCCAGTCACATGTGTATTCCAGATTCCAGAGCCACCACATTCCGTGGCTCATGACCCCCATCACTCCATCCTGTGCTTCTATTGTCACGTGTCCCTCTCTGACTCCGACTCTTCCCTCCTTCTTACACGGACCTTGTGATGCCACCCGGCCCCCCAGAACCCAGGGCCACCTCTCCTCTCAAGGCCTTCGCTGAAGGATATCTGTAAAGTCCCCTTTGTCACGTCGTCACATCTTTGCAGGTTCCAGGGATTAGGACATGACATCTGTGGGGCCCTTTTTTGGCCAGCACCCTAATCGATGAGAAGTATTTTGGGGTGCTGGCTAAATCAGGATTGCAGTATTGCTTTTTTCTGTGTGTTTGGTTTTTTTTTTTTTTAATCCTCACCTGAGGATATTTTTCCATTGCTTTAGCTTTTAGATAGAGTGTAAGGGAGGTGGGGGGAGAGAGAGAGAGAAACATCGATGTGAGAGAGAAACATTGATTGGTTACCTCCTGCACATGTCCCAACCCAGAACCTAGGTACGTGCCCTTGCCCAGGAATCAAACCCACAACCCTTGGGTGCATGGGCTGATGCTCTAACCACGGAGCCATGCCGGCAGGGCAGTAACTGTATTCTTTAACCCTACACCTTCACTGGGGCTTTGAAATGTGTTGTTTACTTTCTAATATTCTCAATCGGGAAACATTAAAAGGGGCTCAATCAAAGCTGTCAGAGGTCCCTCACATCAGGTGGCTGGGAACATTTGATGTTAGAAATAGAGCATCCTAATTCACTCTGGGGCTCACAGCACTGCAGGCGGGTGCAGAGTGACTGTGTCACAGCCCATCCTTGTCCAGACCTCATGCTGAGTGTCATTCACTGTCTTTGCCCAGATGAGAACTAGGAAATTAGAGAAATGAAGTGACCTACTCAAGGGCACACGGCCCAGGCATGAGCAGGGATGTGGACCAATCAGTCTAAGTCCTGAGAACAGGCAGCTTCCTCTCAGGACTGTTGGCTTTTACACTGAGACGAGTTGTAGGGAAAATGTGGTGACACTTTAATGCCTTCCCCTTAAGTTATTATGGAAATGAAGAATACATTGTGACCATCTGTCCACATATCTTCTCAGCCACCCATTCCTTTACCCATCTACCCATCCATCCATCATCCATCTATCCATCCATCCATCTTTCCATTCATTTGTCTACTCATCCGTCTATCTACCCATCCATCCATCCATCCATCTTTCTATTCATTTGTCTACTCATCCATCTATCTATCCATCCATCCATCCATCCATCCATCCATCCATCCATCCACCTTTCCATTCGTCCACTCATCCATCTATCTATCTACCCATTCATCCATCCATCCATCCATCAATTCATTTGTCCACTCATCCATCTATCTACCCATCCATCCATTCATCCACCACACATTTATCCATCCATCCATCCATCCATCCATCCATCCATCCATCTGTCCATCCACCCACCCATCCATCTGAACATCCATCTTTCCATCCATCCATGAATCCATCCATTCACCCACTCATCCATCATCAACTCACCCACCAATCCCAGATATTGGGGATTCCATAATCAGTGAGGCTGACAGCCCTTACTTGCATGAATCTCAAGTTCTTCCTGTTCATTCTTTGCCATCTGGTACCGCATCAAAATAGGGGCCTGTGTAGGGTCCTGACGAGGCCCCACTGAGCATCCACCTCGGGGCTCCTCTAGTTTGAGTCTGATTTCAAAATGGCACAAGTCCCTTCCTCAGGCGAGGACAGCTGCACCCATAGATGGGAACCTCAGCAGAGCTGGCGCCTGGACACAACCTCAGGGGAGACTCTCATTGTCTTTATTTCGGTTTCCAACAGGCAGCTTCCCACAGGGCCAGACGGCCCCGCTGCAGCGTGCACTCTGTCACCCGCTTCAGAGATGCCACCAGCAGGGACATCTCAGACACGGCCCGCCACATGCTCTGCCTGTAGGCTGAGCAGTTCATTCCGTGGCGTTTCCTCTCATGCAGAGCAACTGTTGAGCTCAATACAATAAAAATAAAAACAAAATGAGCAGCAAGTGTCGGGCCTGGAAGGGAAGGAGAGTGTGGATGTTGGGGGCAGAGTGCAGCCTAGACATGTCAACACCGTGGGCGACCACACAGGCGGCCAGTGGGCATGGCTGGCTGGACAGAGCCTCGGTCTGGCGGGGGTGGGGGTGGGGATATTTGGCTCACTCCACTGGAATTCCCATGGTTGCCGGGGGCGTTGCCAGCTCCAGGACTGGGCTCTGCTGTGTCCCCAGGACTGGGCTTCCTCCAGGGAGTCCCTGTCAGCTCCAGGTTGACCCCGTTCATGGAGTCAGCAAACCCGGTGAACCGAGGCGCTCCCACCAAAGCTCTGGGACTGCATGGCGGCGGCCGTGCCTCTCTGTTCCCCAGAGCCAGTCGGTCTAAATGGAATGTTGGGGTTGCATAGGCTGGGTCATGTGATCACCCTTTGAGCTGGGGTGGGGGTGGGGGGCAGGGACACCCACCCAATTTCAGGGGTCAACTCAGAGGGAGCCTGAGGGGCTGAGGCCCGAGGACTGGCCCTGGTGCTGGGCAGGCCAAATAGCGGGACCGGCCCATCCTCCCCTTTACTGCTAAGCTCTCTGCCTCACCGCCTGGACCTTCCTGCCTGGGTTTGCTCTCGGCTTCCTTTTCCTATTGAGTGTTTTGTATCATGTGGATCTTACCCCCTTGTCAATTACATGATTTGCAAATATGTTCTCCCTTGCGCTAGGTGGCCTTTTCATTTTGTTGACAGTTCCTTTGCTGTGCAAAAGCTTTTTAGTTTGATGTAGTCCTGCTTCTTTTTGCTTTTGTTGCCTTTGCTTCTGGTGTAAAATAAATTTTAAAAAACCATTGCCAGACCAATGTCAGGGGCCTACCCCAGGGTTTTCCTCGAGGAGGCTCATGGTTTCAGGTCTTATGTTCACATCTTCAATCCATTTTGAGTTGACTTTCATAGATGGTGTAAGTTAGGGTTCGATTTCCTCCTGTGCACATGGCGGTCCACTCTTATCAGCACCGCTCATGGGGGAGCCTGTCCTTCCCCCACCGTATATTCTTGGCTCCTTTTGTCATAAATGGATTGACCGTTAGGTACGGGTTTATTTCTGGGCTCTTCATTCGTCTGTGTGTCTCTTTTTATGCCAGTGCCACATTGTTTGATTATTGTTTGTAGCACAGTTTGAAATCAGAAGGTGTGATGCCTCCAGCTTTGTTCTTCTTTCTCAGGATTTCTTTGGCTATTCAGCGTCTTTTGTGGTTCCATACAAATTTTAGGATTGTTTGTACTATTTCCGTGAAAATTGCCATTGAAATTTTTATTGTTGTTGTTAATCCTCACCCAAGGATATTTTTCCCACTGACTTTTAGGAAGAGTGGAAGGGAGGAAAGAGGGGAGGGAGGGAGGGTAGGGGAAGGGAGGGAGAAAAAGAGGGGAAAAAAAAGAGAAAGAAAGAAACCTGCTGAAGTTGCCTCTTCTACATCATCGATTGGTTGCCTCCTGCATGCGCCCCCACCTGTTCTGGGGATCAGACCTGCAACCTAGGTATGTACCCTTGACCGGGAATTGAACCTGAGACCCTTCGGTGTATGGGCCAGTGGTCTAACCACTGAGCACACCAGCCAGGGCAGAAATGTCATTGGCATTTGGGTATGAATTACATTGACTCTGTAGGTCATTTTGGGTCGTATGGGTATTTTAACAATACTACTTCCGATCCATTAGCACAGAATATCTTTCCACTTGTCTCCAGTTTCGTTCATCAGTGTCCTGTAGTTTTCAGGTACAGGTCTTTTACCTCCTAGTTAAATTCACTCCCAGATATTTTATTGTTTCTTGATGTGATTGGAAATGGGATTGTTTTCTTAATTTCTCTTTCTGATAGTTTATTGTTAGTGTACATACACACATTGCTCTTTACATATTGGTTTATATCCTATAGCTTTACTCAGTTCAGGGATTAGCTCTAACAGGTTGGGGGAGACTCTTTAGGGTTTTCTATATTTGAGAGTATGTCACCTGCAGATAGTGACGGGTTTACTTCCTCTCTCCCAGCGTGGTGCCTTCTGTTTTTCTTGCCTCCTTGCTCTGGCTAGGCCTCCAGGGCTAGTGGAGAAGTGGTGAGAGTGAGCATCCTCGTCTTGTTCCTGATCTTGGAGGCAAAGCTTTCGTCTTTTCACCACTGAGTGTGATGTGAGCTGTGGGCTCATCACCCATGGCCTTCATGATGCTCAGGTGTGCTCCTCTCTACCCAGTTTGTTGAGTTTTCATCATTAACGGATGTTGGACACAGAGTTCACCACATGTGGTTTTAAGAACGGTGGGTTTATCCACTTGAATAAAAGGCAGTTGTTTTTTTCTGAGGGGACGAAATCTTTGAACAGTTGTTTTCCTGACTCATGTCTGCACGTGGACATGGAGGTGCATGTCTTGGGGTTGACCCAGCTGCTGGAAGGAAGTGACTTTGGGTCCAAGCAGAGGCTTCACTGGGGAGGTGTTTGGAAACACTGACTGATGGTGCAGCAGGACTGGCCCAGCCAGCATCACGGCTCGGGGACAATGCGTGCGGCAGAGCTGACCCGGGGCTTGGAGGAGACCCAGATTCTGTGGCCTATTTCCTTCTTGTCAAGAAAAGGCCCCTGTTGGGGGCATGCAGTTCAGTCTCTGGGAGACTTGCTCTCTGTCTGCCTCAGTCTGTGTTCTGCCCGCCTGCCTCCCTCCTTCTCTCTCTCTCCTCTCTCCTCTCTCTCCCTCCCTCTCTCTCTGTCTCTCTCTTGCTCACTCACTCTTCCTCCCCCTCCCTCCATTCCTTCTTCATTCCCTCCCTCCCTTCCTCCCCTCCCCCTCTGCCTCTGTACCCACAAACCTGCTGAAGTTGCCTCTCCTACCGGAGCTGTGGGGTGTGGGACACACACTGAAGTGCCAGCTGTTTCCTCTAAAAATGCCGCCGGTGCACGGAGTCCGGTCCGGTGCTGGAGCACGGTCCGGTGCACGGAGTCCAGTCCGGTGCACGGAGTCCGGTCCGGTGCACGCCTCCCCTCCCCCTCTGCCTCTGTACCCACAAACCTGCTGAAGTTGCCTCTCCTACCGGAGCTGTGGGGTGTGGGACACACACTGAAGTGCCAGCTGTTTCCTCTAAAAATGCCGCCGGTGCACGGAGTCCGGTCCGGTGCTGGAGCACGGTCCGGTGCACGGAGTCCAGTCCGGTGCACGGAGTCCGGTCCGGTGCACGGAGCACGGTCCGGTGCACGGAGCCCGGTCCGGTGCACGGAGCCCGGTCCGGTGCACGGAGTCCAGCGGCACAGTGTTTCCCCTTCTCAGCTGATTATTATCAACAACTGCCAGCACGCCCTCGCCCCACTCCGGCTGGACTACATTCACACGTGGATGTGTAACCGGCTGTAAATGAGCACCGTGGGTTTGGGAGGAAATCTCTCAGTTTACCTCTTGGAATGTCAGTTTCTCCAGACTCCGGTATTTGTTTTTCCTCTGAAACGGGTGAGAAGTTTGGAGACAGATGCTGTGCAGAGGCAGAGGGGTACACAGCAGTGACCCCCTGAGGCCAGGCAAAGGTGGCGCTCAGGGCGCCTCCATCCCCAAGGTGCTGTCAGGCACATGACCTTCCAAGGTGCTGAGCCCCTGGCCGTCCTGTCCAGCAGTCCAGCAGGTCACAGCCAGGCCGTCTTTATTCTCAGAGTCACGTTTGGTAAAGGAAGGTGGTCCTTGGCTTCCTGCTGGCCACCGGGTCTCAGGTGTTCACTAACCAGAGCCGTCTGACCGCACACCGGCTTTCCCGTGCCGCCCTCGGTGAGGGTTGTGGGTCACAGGAGTGTGGGCAGGGGTGGGGATCCTCTTCTCTGAGAGAGTCCTGCCTGCAGACAGCCCCTCCTGCTGGAGGGGAACCAGCGGGCATCGGGTGGACCTCAGGGTGGGAGGGAGGCACAGGACCAGGACCTGGGGGGTCTGGAGCTAAAAGGGATGAGGGAGCCAGAGGAGGAGGAGTGGGCTGACCAGGTCACCGAGGCGCAGTGGAGCGAGGCACCTCGGCAGGGGAAGGTGCACCTGTCCCGGGACACCCGAGTGGAGGGCGCCGGGAGTGTGTGCGAAGGTCTCTGGGGACTGGGAAGGTCTCACTACAACTTCTGCTTACACTTGTCTGTGATTTTTGTCATTAAAAAGAAAATAAATGGCCCAACCATTTTGGAAAACCATGTGGCAGGTCTTTTCAAACTGAACACACGCATTGCCAGGGCCCGGCTACTTTTCTCATCAATTATGCCAACAGGAATGCGTGCCATGCTCTAGAAGGTTCACAGTAGCCGTGTTCACAACAGTCCAGGTTGGGCTGGGCCCCGCTGCCTGTCCATAGCGGGCTGGGTGAGTGAACCGGGCATCGTCACATGGCGGGGCAGTGTATGCTGCGGTGAGGACCAGCAGTGGGTGGAACTCACAGACGCGAGGTCTGTGTGGTGTGCCAAGACGGGCAAAGCTAGCCCATGCCAACGAAGTCACGCCAGTCCTATTTCTGAGGGATGGTTGGCTGCTGGGAGGGCGCCTGAAATCTCCACCTTGACTGACGGGTGGCTACATAGGTTGTGCATTTCAATTTCAAAAAGTCACCAAGCAAATTACCAGGAAATCTTTATTTAACCCAAAAATAGGAGACTTCATAATCCTAGACTAGCGAGTTTCAACCTTTTTCATCTCATGACACACATAAAGTAATTACTAAAATTCTGTGGCACGCCAAAAAATACATATTCTGCCAATCTGACAAAATAAAAAGGTATAATTTTGATTGATTTACAAAAAAATAATAGTAATTACCTACCCTTTTTGCTCCAAGGTGAAGCAAAATCAGGTGCCTATACTTGTATATAAGGACTTCTAGTGCCAAGAATTAACCAATCAGATGCAACCTTATTATGCAATGTGACCAATAAGATGCAACTCTAGTATAGGACCTATATATTTATGGTTCAAGACAGGGCATTCCCTCTAATGTCTATTGTTGTGTTGGCTGTTGTCATTTTTTAAATTTGATAATCTAAGAGAAAAGAGGGCAGTGCCCACGACTAAATAGTCAGGTGTTGCATGTGTTAACAATTCTGTGACACACGGTTGAAAATCCCTGTCCTCGACAATAGGAAACCACCAGAAGGGGTGTGAATGGCAGGCACACACCTATTTTAGATTTAAAGGAACCGGACGCCAGAGCAAGCATTCTGGATGCTTCCATTGATGTGAACTACGGAGTGAGGTGGCCTCGCCTGCACTGTTAGAAGTCGGGGTAGTGTTCCCCTTTGGCGTGGAGGGTGTGTGATGACTAAGGGGAACGCAGGGGTTTCTGGGTGCTGTTTCTCAAAGGTCAGCTGTGAAAAGCCATCGGCTGCACACCTGCGATGCGTCCGAACCTCGGGAGATGTTATGCTTCAAGAAAAACCAGAAAGAAGGGATTGAACTTGGCTGAGGTTTTCAACAGGGACTGACGAGGCCCCTCCCCCCATGCCTGGGTCGGAGGTGCTGAGAGGTTTCCGGAGGGTGGGTGGCAGGGACGTGGGGCAGAGTGGGGCACCTCTGTCGTTGTTCAGTGTCAGTTTATGGGGACTGGGTTCATTTGGATGCCCTCGGTTAGATGGATTTATTAATTATTACCTCGTTTTGACTGCATTCACCCAGATTCTCCGTGCCTGCCCCGTGCTGAGCTTCGCGGTCTTCGCGGCACTCTGCCTGTTCGCTAACTCCTCCCTCACCGTTTCCGTCTGCCTGTGACACACAGTCCCAGTTAGGATCTCCAGGGAAATCCTCACCGAAGTTTCGTTGTTCGCTGCGGGCTGGGCCCTCCCAGACTTTCTGAGATCACAGCGTCTCCCGAGACCACAGGCGGCTTGGGTTGTTGACAGCAGCAAGGGTGGCGGAGCGTGTGGGCCGAGGCCCTTTCCTGAGAGGATGGAGGCAGGGGCTCTTTCCAGGTTGTCTGGGAAGCACAGTGCATGTGCAGGGACCTGTCTGGGCTTTAGGATTTCACAATGAAGATGTTCTTCTAAATAGAGAGCTAAGTTGTGACCTTCATGTAAAACCAGTGCAGAGTCCTGGCTAATTGTTAGTAACTTTTCTGTATTGGCTGCCGTGTTCCCGGTAGGTGGTGTTTTCTTTAATAATGTCTGTGTCACTCGTGTGCCCTGTATGTATGGTAGCAGCTCCAGGTCTAATTAGGGAGAAGAATCTGGCAGCTTCGGAACAGCAATTAAGAACAACTGTAAGCCCATCGCTTAGCTTCCTGCGCGTTTTCACGTCCTGAGATGGAAACACCCTGATTGCTCTGCTCATCTTTGCAGCTTGGAGCTCGGAGCTCCCGGCATTGCTGTGAAGACCTTTTGTGCTGAGTTGTGTAAGGAAAGCGGTTCTGCGCAGTGAGGGCTGTGTGTCCCGCTGAGCGCCGCTGTCCACCCCACTCCACGGATGGGGTCCGAGGCCTGTTTCTCAGAGGGCCAGGAAGGAGCTTGTAGCCCCACCCAGGCAGCGCCGAGGCCGGAAATATCAGCCATTCCCCCGCAGGTCTTAGGGCTGTGGCTTGGAAGCAGAAGCCACCTTCCCCGAATCCATTTACCTGCCGGCAGTCGGAACTGTGTCCCAGTTACGGTTGCTTTTGGACCCCCTGTGCCTTCCAGCCCGCCCAGCTCGGTCTGTCAGCCTCACCTCTTTGCCCCTTGCATGTTCTCTGCCAGGCCGAGTTGCTCTTCAGTTTCCAGCACAGGCCCTGCACTTGCAGCCTCGAGTGCAGCCCCTGCTTGGTCTTCTGCCTAGAACCCAACTCCAGACCGGTTGTCGTCATAGCTAGAAGCTCCTCCCCCACCCCATGCCAGGCAGGCACCCATGCTTAGCAACTGGGACCTCCCGTCCCCAAGTGGCAGAGTGGCTGGAATCAGACTAACCCCAAACCAAAGGCTGTCAGATTGGAAGAAAGATGGTGGAGAGGAGGTAGGTGGGTGGGTGGAGAGAGATGGTGATTACTTACTGTGTTCCAGAGGTAACTGTGCAGACAGATCCGTTTGCTCCGTGTTCTGTGTTCCTCTGTACTGTCCAGCACTTCTATAGAAATTATCTTATTCTTGTTTGCATTGTCCCCTGTTCGCACCGATGATAATAAATATGTGATAATAATGGCAGCTTATCTTTGACTGCTCACTCTTTCCAAATACTGTCCTCCGTTTATTAGCTCATTTAATCATTACAAACAACCCCTGAGGCAGAGGCTATTATCTCCACCTCACAGACCCAACAGAGTTGAGCCTCATCTTGCCCACAGCTTGCCCAGAGTTGCACAGCTGGTCAGTGGCAGGGGCCACACTCTAGGCCTTACAGGCAGTCTCCAGCACCCACACATACCATCAGACTCTCTCACATCTCCTGACGATGGATGGATGGATGATGGATGGATGGATGATGGATGGATGATGGATGGATGGATGATGGATGGATGGATGATGGATGGATGGATGATGAATGGATGGGTGTGTGAATGGAAGGGAGTGTGGATGGAAGGATGGGTAGTGGATGGATGGATGGTGTAGGTGAGATTTTCACAAGGTGTTCCTTCTGAAGCCTCCCTTTGAGCCTGTCTGGCTTCTGAGTCCGCAGGTTAGTGATTCCTGAGAAAGCACCAGGGGCCTGGGCATGCTTGGGTGCTGAGAGTGTTGCTGAGAGCGAGCTGTGCTTCTCACCTGGAGGTGCCCATTAAAACAGATTCCTGAACCCACCTTCAGAGTCTCTGCATCAGCAGGTCCCTGATGGCTCTTGGGACCCCGAACAAGCTCCCCAGAGATGCTGCTGTGCTTGGCTGGGGACCACACTGGAGGTGAGGGCGCGGAGGCTCTCCGTGCTTTGGTGCCATGTCTCTTGCAAGGAAACTTCATGTTTCCCTAAACCTCTGCTAGTGGGACTAAGGAGAGACAATGAAAGGATCGTTTCTAGGGCATGTCTTCAGGGCTCTGCGGAGCGGGTGTGTGCACGCAGGGAAGGAGGCGACCGGGAGTCGGCAGTCTCCCCCACACCTGAGCCTGCACTCGGTGTGCCGGGCGGCCTCTGCCGAAGCTTGTGAAGCTAAAACAGCTGATGTGCAGTTGCGGGAGGAACGGAAAAGCTGCTGAGCATGGCGGGAACTAGTGCCTTATCACCTTTATGTGCAGCGGCTGCTGTGGGAATTGCCCGCAGATCCAGGCCATCGGCAGAATGGTGACATTTTACATGGGCCACCGTGTTCTGAATCCACACTGCAATGTGAGGTTAGAGGAGGTGGGAAAGGGGACAATCAAGGTGTCGCCGGTGACAGATCCATCGCGAGTCCTGCCTCCTCCTTAGTGCCTGCTGTCTGGTGTGACATGCAGAGCAGCTGCTCCACGCGCACTGCACCTGCACAGCACCTGGAAACTGGATGTCGCTGGGCGGCCTGCATGTACTGCCGGCGCCCTCCAGCACACCAGCTTTCATTTAGCCAAGTGTGTTCTTCATTTCCTACTGGCCAAGACCAGCCAGAGAAGCCCGAGGGTCCCTTTGTGCTCACAGCCCCTGGGCCCTGGGTTCCCTGCGGAACTGAGTTTTAAGCTGCCTGGTCTACCAAGTGACCAAGTCCCCGCGCTCCAAGGTGCTGAGATGCGTCCTTGTAAAGAGGGCTGCCATCGGCTTTACTGAGTGCTCTGGACCTCATGTGTCTGCTCAGCTGTAGCATGTGACATCCATGTACCCAAGTGACGTCAGACATGTGCTAGGGATCTCCGTTCCATGTGAGCAGGAAGAGATAGGAAGGCTTTAATTTCATTTCCCCAGAGACTAATGACTTGAGGCAGCTTTTCATATCTATGTAAGTATCTACTTACATCTTTGACCCATTCTTAGATTACATTGTTTGTCTTAATACTATTAGGTTGAAAATGACCTTGATACATCCTAGATAGAATTTTTTTGTCTATGTATATCGAAAAATATTTATCATTCTGTGGCTTGCCTAGTTTCCTTGAGAATATATTTCAAGAGTAAAGGTTCTATTTTTGATAAAATCCGATTTGTCTATTTTTCCTTTTATGGTTCATGCTTTATGTGTTGTATATTAAAAATCTTTTCCTACCACGAAGTCATGAACTTCTTTTCTCTCCTATGTTTTCTTCTAGGCGTTTTATAGCTTTAGCGCCTACATTCAGAACTCTGACCTGTTTTAGGTTAAACTTTATGTACAGAGTGAGTTAAGGGTCAGTGTATCTCTTCCATAGGAATATCCAATTGTCCAGCTCGTTAGTTGAAAAGACTTTCCTTTTCCTGCTCTGTTATCTTGGCAGTTTTGTCAAATACCGTTGGCCCTTCCCGTATGGTTCTGCGTCTCAATTTCCTGTCCCATGCATGGTCTAGCCGCCGTTCTTCTGCCAAAGCCTCTGCCTGATGTGACTACTGTCACAGTGAGTCCTGAGATTGGCAGTGTAAGTCCTGCCTCCGCTGGAATGTTTATGGGGATTGTCAGAATCACTCTTAAAATCACTCAAGTTGATTCTGAAGTGCTCCATGCAAGGGTGAGGGCATGGACCCTGTGATGAATTCTGGTAGGTACAGAAGTGGGGAACCAGGGATCTGGGCCAAAGGAGATGAGGAAAGAAAATAAAAGCCGTAGGGTTTGCGTGCAGGCTTATGTCTGCCAGGAGAGAGCTTCCCTTCCCTCCCACTGAGGAGCGGCGGAGCTGCTCCCATAGCAACCCTCCAGGCTCCTATCCTTGTCTTAGCCCCTGCAGCTTCTGCAGGCATGAGAGCTGTTCAGTGTTGGGAGGATTAAATAACATAGGGCACCTAGTGGGTAAGTTGCAAATGCTGTGGATTTCAAGTAAATGTAGCTGCATAAAGCCACCCACCTGCCTGCCTGTCAAAGATGGTATTTCATGCAGAAGCTTGGCTTTCTTGTGTCCTGACCATCATAATCCTGGGAGGTGTGATACCTCATCGAGGGTTAGGTTGTACCTTCTGGAACAGCAGTCGCCAACTGGTGGTCCACAGACCACTGATGGTCCATGAGGTCCGAAAGGTTGGCGACCGCTGTTCTAGAACATGCCATCTCCAGAGCTAGCTGCATTGGGGCTAAAACCACATAGCACTTTACTTAATTCCAGGAGTCACACCACCCTGTCGCTGTTGGAACTAACACGCCGGTGACATTTGACCCCTGGATAACTGCCCGGATGGGAGTTGGCTTGCAGCTCAGACCCACTGTGGTTCCGTTGTTTTTCTGAATAATCCTGATTGGATTTTGCATGGTCACATTTCGCCAGGCCCTACAAAAGCGCTGTGCCCCCTCTCTGCTGTCTGAGAGAATAGATCCCTGGGAGAATTCCCGTGCACTAGTAGCTCTAAGCCCCAAGTTAAAGAGGTCCGGGGGGAACCGGGGGTGATTGGGGGAACGTTGTGACGCATTCATGAGATAGAGTGCGCTCTCCCTTGCAGCGCCTGACCCCCTCAGGCTGCCTGAGGTGCCCCGCTCCCGGGGCGAGGAGGCAGCTGCGGGAGCTGAGTGTGCAGTTGCTCCCACCCGGGCTGGGGGGACGCGCCTGCTGCTGGAGCCTTTCGGAGTCGGAGAACGGAGAACGTCCTGGACGCTGCAGAGCTGCGGAAGCTTCTTCCAGGCCCCGCCCGCCTCCTCCACGGTCCCAGAGGCGTGTGTCCGGGGTGCGACAGGGCAAACTGCACCCAGTGCGTGGTGCTCCTGCCTCCGCCGCATCCCGCGTGTGCCTTCGCGCGCTTGCTCCTTCCACCTGTCTTTCTAAAGACACGCCTTGTTAGTGATCCTGTTCGTTCATTTGTTTACTGCTCTGGAACCCCAGCAGGAGGTAGAGGAAACAACCAGTCCATTTTATTCTTTTCTTTCTTGGTGCGTGGGTGCCATGCAGCCCTCACCCAGCCCAGCCCCGCCCCCCACAGGTGAAGGCCTTTGCCCTTTGCTGAAGCCAGATAGTGTGGGGACACATGGCTTTTCTCCTGAAACCGTGAAGCCCCAGGACTGTAACTGCGATGGACGGGCGGGGGCGGCGTGATCGCCGCGTCTTCGGAATGCCGGGGCTTGGATCGTTTCTGTGTGCGTTTTGTGCCCATTTGCGGAGAGTGAGGCTCTGAGGAGCAGCCTGGCTTGTCCGGACAGGAGTAAAAAGCAGAGGAAGGAAGGTTTGAACCCACATCTCTGAGACCACGGGCCTGTCCCCACCTGGAGCGCTGCCGCTCGGGATTCATTTCTGAGGCTCCTCCTGGGCTGAGATCCCCAGGATGCCAGTCTCATTAGTCCCCCTCCGGGTGCACTCAGGGTGACATGATGGAGGGCGGAACGTGAGGGTCACAGACAGGAGAGGAAAGGGAAAGTGAGGCAGAAGGACCGGGAGGAGGGGGAGGAGAGACGCTAGGATTTGCTTTCAGGTGACACAGGGCCAAACCCCACCCACAGGCTGGCTCTGAGCCTCTTACTTCCCAGAGGCCCAGGCCACACCCACCTGCAATTGTGAGGTGTGGCCCCATCCTGGCAGGTGACCTCCTGCAGCTCAGCTCACAGGGCCCAGGCGTCTGCTCCCAGTGGCCTCCCAGCCTTGCTCACTGTCTGGCCCCGGCCCAGCCCACCCCGTTGACCAGGTGACAGATGCCGCCCACCCCCGGCGCCCCCAGTGCCAAGGCAGAGCCTGGCTGCCGAGCCCAGTGGTTCACAGGGATTTACCTCTTTCCTTCCTTTCCTTTCCTTTCAGTAACCACTGCACTCAAAGGGCATGGGTTTGTGGGACCCAGGATGGGCTGGTGGAGCCAAGTCCCGGGCTTTCATGTGGAGGTGAGAGCACCGGGCCACTCCTCTGGGATTTAGAGAGTCTTTCAGGGTCCCTGGCGCTGGTGTGGGCTCCCAGGGCTGGGCCCACCTCCCCATGACCTTGGAGGCCAGATGCCGTGGCCTTCCCCTTGTTCTGTCCCCTCTGGCCATAGCGAGGGCCTCTGCCTGTGCTGTTCCCTCTGCCTGCAGTGCCCTGTCTTGGCCGGGTGAGCCCCACTCAGCCTTCAGATCCCCAGGGAAGCTGCTCCCACCTCCAGGAAGAGGCCAGGCCCTGCCAGTCTCAGCCTGGACTTGCCTGCCCTCTGGACACTGTTGTGGTCACTGTCCCAGTGCACTCAGGTCAGTGTGGTCTCCGTTTCATTCAACACCATCGGGCATTTTACCCAGAGTGAGCTCGGACCCAGGGCAAAGGGCAAAGTCCTGCAAAAGACAGGCCCTCACTTCAGAAGCCAGTCTCAAGTTTTGGGGCCCCCAGGCTACCTGTACTTCTGACCAGCTGGTTACAAATCACCGAGTTCCCAGGACCCTCAGGCTTGAATTCAGCAGCAGCTCTGGGAACCCAGGAGCAGCACTGGGGGAGGGGCGCAGCTTGATAGTAAAGGAGACAGGTGGTGAGACCTGGGAGACATCAGAGTGGTCACCAGGCAGGAAGCTCACTGTCCCTCCCTGTGCAGTGTCAGTGGCTTTTCGTTAGGAGGCCTGGCTGATGACATTCTGGGCCGTGTGACTGTCCCTCCCCTCCCCAAGGTCAGGCTGGGTCAAGTCCCTAGGCCTCCAGTGGATCTTCCCTGTGCCAGCCCCCATCCCAAAACTGGAGCCTGCAGTGAGCATCCTCATTAGCATAACAAAGACACCCCATCTCAGGAAGTCCCTGGGGTTTCCAAAGCTCTGTGCCAGGGACCAGGGACAAAGACCCAATTCTTACTGCACAGAGTGTGGTTGTTTCATTCTTGTCTGCGCCCCCCTCCCCTCCAGGAAGCTCGGGAAGGCAGGACCGCGCCTGGGTCTGCTCTCCTCTGTATCTTGGCTCCCAGCACTGTGCACAGAACACGGGGCTGCTCCCCAAATATTCATGTTTGAAGGAGGGAGTCCATCCACGTGGTGGTAGCGGGGCCGCAGCGGACTTGGGAGGAGGCAGGAGAAAGCCATTCAGCGGAAGCTTCGGTGTCTTTGAGGGGCCCCTCCTAGCCCCTTTGTCTCTTGCTCTTTAGTGGCTTTTCATCCAGAGAAGCGGCTCCCGGCTAGTCCTGGGCCCACAGGAGCAATCTGTTTACTACCTGAATGGACGTTTTTCCCTCTTTGGTGAATGTTACTCTCCTCTGGCAAGATCCCTGTTTTCTTTGGAACGGTGCTTAAAATGATAGCATTTTCCCAACAAAATAGCAGCTGTCTCCCTGTGACACAGCAAAACCGCTGTGACTTATGAACACGCCTGGTTTTCTTCTCGTGGGCGGAGCAAGTCGCTGGCCCTGACTGCTGAGCAGGGTTCCGGCTTCACTCCTCATCCTGAGAGCGTCCTAATCAGTTTCAGGCGGGGACCTCGCTGCCTGGAGGGGGCGCTGCCTGGAGGGGGGCCGCCTGAGGGAGGGCGCTGGCTGGGCCCACTTAGAGAAATGCATTCTCAGTGTGTTCAGGGAACAAGGAAATGCTCCCATGTCACTGCCTGGTGTTGTTGGCAAGTCCTTTAGGTCCACTGTGCTCCACGAGGAAGGAATTACGCCGCGGGGCCCTAATGACGGCTCTAACGGAGCTTCCCATCCGCCTGCACACGGGGGACCGCCGGGAAAGTCCCGCTGCGCCCACGTGTCCCTCGGACAATGAAGTCACCCTGATCATTCCAAAGGGAGTGGCCATTCCCAGCTGGTCCAAAGGCAGCTAACTGGATCTGTTACGGGCCAGATCAGAAATGTCTTCAGTGTTGGGGTCTGTGCAGCTACTCTGCTCTGCCACCACAGCGTGGAGACGGTGTCAGCAGATGGCCAGACCCCACCAGCAGCTCCTTCCCACATACAGTGCCGGCCAGATGGGCCGTAGGCCGTGGTCTGCCCGCAGTTCTGATTCTGCACCCCAAAACAGGCAAAATGTACCCCACAGCGCCCTGATTTATGCATCAAACTACCAAATATGCCTCAAATGAAAGACCCAGCAGTTGAGAAATTTGACTTACTTTTAAAAAGTTAGTCTCCCTCTGGCTGGTGTTGCTCAAGGACTAGAATGTTAGCCCCTGCATCGAAGGATCTCAGATTCCATTCCCGGACAAGGGCATGTACCCAGGTTGCAGGTTCAACCTCTGGCCCCAGGCAGGGCATGTGCATGAGGCAACCAATCGCACAAGCGGAGTGACTCCTTGTGGGGAAGTCGGAAGCCTTGCTGCACGTCTCGGTTGTACAGTGTGTGTTCTGACCCTGGAGGGGACCTCACAAATCAACTCGACACATTTGGCGGTAAAAGAAACATTTATGTGTGAAGCATTTTCTTCAAGATTTTCTCTTTTATCGGGCATTTGTGAAAGTGCCAAATGGCACATGGGGTAATTGGTTGGCCATAGCCCTGAACTGAGGGGCCGTGCATCTCTGCTCATGCAACATGTATCTGAGTGTCAGAGCTTTGGTGAGTGGATCAGGGAGGGAAAGCTGCCCCTGAAACATGGCCTGTGGAAAAGAAGATTCTGTGCTTCTAAACCTTTCGGCCAAACTTTGCAACCTGTGCTGATGGGATGCTGAATAAACTGCCCACAGAAAGGCCCCACAGTATCTGAAACATATCCTTTGCAAAAAAAATACATCCTGCCATCTTATCCTATATAATAAAAGGCTAATATGCAAATCAACCAAATGGCAGAACGACTGGTCGCTATGATGCTCACTGACCACCAGGGGGCAGATGCTCAACGCAGGAGCTGCCCCTGGTGGTCAGTGCACTCCCACAGGGGGAGCGCCACTCAGCCAGAAGCCAGGCTCACTGCTGGCGAGTGCAGCGGAGGTGGTGGGAGCCCCTCCCGCCTCCAAGGCAGTGCTAAAGATGTCCAGCAAACTACGACCGTACCCTTTTATGTAATGATGTTTACTTTGAATTTATATTAGTTCACACAAACACTCCATCCATGCTTTTGTTCCGGCCCTCCGGTCCAGTTTAAGAACCCATTGTGGCCCTCGAGTCAAAAAGTTTGCCCACCCCTGGCTTAGGCCCATTCCCCATGTGGGAGTGGGCCTAAGTTGTCAGTCAGACATCCCCCTGAGGGCTCCCGGACTGTGAGAGGGCACAGGCTGGGCTGAGAGACCCCTCCCCAAGTGCACGAATTTCGTGCACTGGGCCCCTAGTTAAGTCAATAATATCCCCAGAGCTCTGGCCAGTTTTTCTCACTGGTTAGAGTATCAGCCTGAGGACCAAAGGGTTAGATTCCTGGTCAAGGGCATGTACCTTGGTTGCAGGTTCAATCCCCAACCCTGGCCTGGGTGTGTGCAAGAGGCAACCAGTTGATGTGACTCTCTCACATTGATGTTTCTTTCTCTCTCTCTCTCTTTCTCTCTCTCTCTCTCTCCCTCCCCCATTCTCTCTCTAAAAATCAATGGAAAAAATATCCTTGGGTGAGAATTAAAAAGAATAATAATATCCCCAGAAACCTGAGAGAAGCAGCCCTATTCATTTTCAATGCTCCCAGCAAATAGCAAAAATTAGTCAAGAGACGCAACTCACTAAAAACATCAAGAAAACAAACTCGATTATTTACTTCATGAAAACACTGGGGGGTGGGGGGCGTCCACACCTCTTTTGTTTGCCTGTTCAGGGTAGTGTGTCCGCCGTGTTGACTGTTCTGACTGAACCTCTTTTTACCTTTTAAAAGACTCATCTCTTAACTGAAAAATAGTTTGACTTTTTGTCAAAATGGTCAAAACAATCTCGGTGCTTGACGCTGTGTCATCTGAAGACGCGGGTGCCAACCTCCAGAAGGAATGCTGACGTGTGCATTTCCGCGTCTCCGTGTAGCCTTTCTCCCCAGACGCCGAGGCACAAGACAGCAGCGCGTTGCCATGTCCTTGGTCTGCAGAACCAAGAAGGGCTGGCAGATGGTTCATCTTGGCGTTTCCCATGCCCTTGCCATCCGGTGGCGGGCGGGGCTGGAGTCCTCCCCAGCCATGAGTGGCCTGGACGTCCGCGGTGGCGCACATGTATGCCTGGTGGTGGCGTCGCTGGGAGATTGGCTGGGACTGGAGGCTGGTCACGGTTCAGGCTTCTCAGAGCGTGGGGACTAGGTTCTGAGGGGTGTACCCCAGAGGAGAGCATTGCGAGGGGCCCAGATGACCCATCCTCAGAGGGACAGGGGCATCTCTCCCACTACATTCTGTTGGTCAAAGCAGCCACTGGCCAGTCCAGATTCAAGGAGAGGGGTTGGCAGTGCCCGCTGGTGGGAAGAGCAGCCTACAGGTACCGAGAAGGGTCGGTGACACCATCACTGGAGACCACCCACCTCAGCCCTAAGGGCGGGTCCCCACCCCTGAGCTCACCCTGTCTCCCTCACTGGGAGGCCGATGGAGAAGAGCAGGGCGTTCTCAGGCAGACCACTCATGCGCCAAATTCCCACTCGAACGTGTGCTCTGCTCACCGCTCTGACCCCTCTGCCTCCCACGCCTCCGCTCCTCAGGCCAGTCTTAGCCTGTTGCCCAGTGTTGCCAATGGTCCACAGAAAGCCCCAGAGGCAGTGTAAACTGATGGCAAAGTGACAGTGCAAATCATGTGAAAATCCAAGATTTCACGATGGCGATGAGAGGATTGTTGGAAAACTGTAGGAATTATACCCACAATTGCTGGCAGATGAAGGTGGGGTTTGACCAGGTAACCATCCAAGATGCAAAAATCCACTTTTTGCCAATAGTAATAATATATATTCATTAAAAGAGAATTACTGGAGCATTAACTGAGTAAGAAGCACCTTGGGGAAATTAATGAAAGTGGACTGTTTTTATGAAAGCTGCTCTCCTCCCAGGGAGCAGGCGTTGTGTGGGACACCCTGGGGGCTGCCAGGGGCTTTTGTTTGCCAGCTGCACCGAAGACACGGCGCTGTGGAGTCATGTCTTCCCTCTAAAAGCAGCATTTTGTTGTCATCATAACTGAAGTTTTATTAAATATGAAATAAATGTATTTTGCCTGGCCAGCATGGCTCAGTGGTTGAGCATCAACCTATGAACCAGGAGGTCATGGTTCGATTCCCGGGTCAGGACACATGCCTGGGTGGCGGGCTGGATCCCCAGTAGGGGGTGTGCAGGAGGCAGCCAATCAGTGTTTCTCTCTCATCACTGATGTTTCTACCTCTCTCTCCTTCTCCCTTCCTCTCTGAAATCAGTAACAGTGTATTTTTAAAAAATAAAATAACTATTTTGAATAAATTTTAGTTTTGTTTTTCACTATGAAGTGCTAATCAGATACTTGATTTGCACTGTTTCCTAGAAGTTAGCACCCCAGTATTTGGGGATTTCACTTTAAGTGTCTCTGAGAGTTTGCACCATCTTCTGTGCAAGGATCTCCCCCGAATGAAGTCCAGGTGACAGGGCGGGTCCAGCCGTCCGCTCTCCGGGTGTCAAGCTCTGCAGAGCACCTGCTGTGTTTGGCCCCCACCTGGTGTCGCCGGGTGCTGGGGTGCTTTGCCGAGCCAGAGCGAGGGAAGGTGGGGTCTGGCATCTGTGTGAGTGTTACAGAATTTACCAGGAGACCGAAAAATACACAGGAGTACCGGAGGCACAGGAAAAACCCATTTATTTTCAGATGTTTCCCATGTACTAGTACAGGACTCGGGAGACTGTTTCTCTCCAAATCCTGAGCAAGCCAATATGGAGGAAGCTTTCCCTTTATACCCTTTGGTTTCTTTGTCCCCCAAATATGGGATGGGACTTCCGGACCTTTCGCGGGCTTTACAAAAAGCCCCGTGTGTTGGGGTGGGGGCTGTGAGACCACATCTAAAGGCCTGGCCTGGCGCTAGTGCTGATAACTCCGTCTGGGGGTTGTGTATTGTTCATGGTTTATGGCCTCTCTAAAATGCGAGTAGTACTTAGGTAAACAGGTCTTGCAGGACCAGATAATTAAAGAAGGAGCAGTGACTAGACTTTAGGCTAATAAGAATGTGCATTTGGTAGCACAGATTCAGATTGCTGGCCCCCCAAAATGTCTCATTTTCCCCATCATGAGGAGGCTCAGGGCCACTACTTGAGATGTGATGGGGAAAAGAGCCCAGGTGAGCAGGCCATGGACCTGGATCATCAGCCGGAGACCGAGTCTGGGGGGGAAGTTCCTGCCGAGCTCGGTCGGATAGGACTCTACCCACTTCCTTTCTGAAGCTTCTGTCTTGGGGCTTGACGCCTTTGAGAGTTGGGAGTGGCACCCTCTGCCCGCGGCCACTTTACGCCCGTGGGTCCATAGAAAAGAGAGCATCGATGGCATTGGTTCTTTTCGAGGTGTGCTCATTCAGACTCCCTTGCCTCCTTTCAACCAACAAAAAACAGCTACAGAAAAGCTTGGTCTCGGTGAGGTGGAAATTACTGCAAGTTTTCAGACACCACGTTTCCGTATCAGTGTGTCCTTCCCAGTGACAAGAGAGATTGAGGATGTGCCCACACGTGGAACCGCCCAGAACACCAGGCTGGGTTTCCCACAGTGATCACTGTTCAAGGGCTGCTCGCGAGTAGGAGGGGTTTCATCTGTCTTTGCTAAATTGAGCAAGTAAATGAGGAGCTATGCAAGTGTGTGTAAAGGCCTGCTAGTGCCCCCAGGCCTGGAGGGCTGGCTGGCCGGGGTGCAGGCAGTGTGCACACAGTGGAAGAGGGGTCTGAGGGTGCAGGCAGTGTGCACACAGTGGAAGAGGAGTGTCTGGGTGCAGGCATATGCACACAATGGAAGAGGGGGGTCTGGGGTGCAGGCAGTGTGCTTACAGTGGAAGAGGAGTGCCTGGGGTGCAGGCATATGCACACAATGGAAGAGGGGGGTCTGGGGTGCAGGCAGTGTGCTTACAGTGGAAGAGGAGTGCCTGGGGTGCAGGCATATGCACACAATGGAAGAGGGGGGTCTGGGGTGCAGGCAGTGTGCTTACAGTGGAAGAGGAGTGCCTGGGGTGCAGGCATATGCACACAATGGAAGAGGGGGGTCTGGGGTGCAGGCAGTGTGCTTACAGTGGAAGAGGAGTGCCTGGGGTGCAGGCATATGCACACAATGGAAGAGGGGGGTCTGGGGTGCAGGCAGTGTGCTTACAGTGGAAGAGGAGTGCCTGGGGTGCAGGCATATGCACACAATGGAAGAGGGGGGTCTGGGGTGCAGGCAGTGTGCTTACAGTGGAAGAGGAGTGCCTGGGGTGCAGGCATATGCACACAATGGAAGAGGGGGGTCTGGGGTGCAGGCAGTGTGCTTACAGTGGAAGAGGAGTGCCTGGGGTGCAGGCATATGCACACAATGGAAGAGGGGGGTCTGGGGTGCAGGCAGTGTGCTTACAGTGGAAGAGGAGTGCCTGGGGTGCAGGCATATGCACACACTGGAAGAGGGGGTCTGGGGGTGCAGGCATATGCACACAGTGGAAGAGGGGGGTCTGGGGCTGCAGGCAGTGTGCGCACAGTGGAAGAGGGGTCTAGGGGTGAAGGCAGTGTGCACACAGTGGAAGAGGGGTCTGGGGGTGCAGGCAGTCTGCGCACAGTGGAAGAGGAGTGTCTGGGGTGCAGGCAGTGTGTGCACAGTGGAAGAGGGGTCTAGGGGTGCAGGCAGTGTGCACACAGTGGAAGAGGGGGGTCTGGGGGTGCAGGCAGTGTGCGCACAGTGGAAGAGGGGGCCACACTGACTGGAACAGGACAGCGCCTTCCTGTGTGGGGACCTCCAAACACTTCACCTCCAGTCATGATTTTAAACAAACATCATTGTCGGATCAAGGAGACCTGTGCTCTGCTTCGTGCTTTTTATCCTGTGGAAATGTTTATGGTGAAAATAATAATAACAAGTGTGTGAACTCCAGTAAACTTAGTGCGAGTGAGGCACCATTTCCAGTAAAGGGGCCTTCTGAGTGGCCCAGGGGCATGTCAGTGTTTCACTTTGGGGCCACACGTTGAACCCCACGTAAGCTGCTGGCGGTCGGAGCACCGTGTGTTCTGGGGCACAAGATGCAGAACGCCGGGCAGGGACTGTGGTCACTGAGCCTGGGCCACTGCCAGCCACGCCAGAGAAGGGAGGGCATGGGGAGGCTCACACGGTGCCCGGGCAGCTCTGTGCATACAATGCGCAGCACAGAAGGTCTCCGTTAGCTGAGTGAAAAAAAATCCATATTTGTGGGAATGCGGGTTTTGTACTCCCAGAATCACAGACCTGCTGGTGCAGGGTTTGTCCCCCGGGCATCACTGGCGTCAGGGCCTAGTCATTCTCCCAGGGGCGTCCTGCACACTAGGGCACACCAGCATCCCGGCCCCACCCACTCAATGCCAGTAGCACCCTTTTTCCGTCCCCGTCCCGTTATGACAATCAAAAATGTCTCCTGACACCTCGGTGTCTCCCGGGGACCAGACAGCTCCTGACTGGGAGCCCTGGTAGTGAGGTGCTTTTGTAAACACGTAACTGTTCTGCTGTGAGCCCTGTTGTTCTTCTGGCTCCCCATCCGCGTCCGGCACCTCGGTTCCCCTGGAGGCCCTCCGCGTCCGGCACCTCGGTTTACCGAGAGGGCTCCGAGCACTGAACTTCCACTCCCAGGATGTTCTTTGCCGTGAGCGCTGTTCGTGCTCTTTAGCTGCTACAGTGAACACTCCCGACCCCCCTGCTCTGCCAGTCACTTATGAATCGGCTCTGAGACGTGGCTGCTATTTTAGGGATCGTCTCCTGTCATCTGGTGTTTGGTGTCAAACCCGGCGAGGTGTTAGCAACGCAGATTAGTAAATGGCAGGTTGTCAGTACCGCTGGAGAAGCCGCTTCCAGAAGCCATTGTTCTTCCAAATTAAAACATTTAAACATTTAAATCCAGGGCTGGTTCTGGTGGCGCATTTTAATTATTCCTTTTGCCTTCACACACCTCTCTTCCTTGATCACACGGCTTCAGCCGACAGCACCGAGGCGGAGCGCCTGGCGGCCTGTCCCCCACCGCCGCAAGTTTCCAAGGAGAGCTGGTGGCGCTGGGGCAGACGTTAGTTCCGGAGAGGACTGCGGCGAAGCTGTGAAAATGAAGGCATCTGAGAACTAGAACTCCTGTCATGTGCACTACAAGTCAGGCTTGCAGGACTGGGCTCTGTGTGTGCTGTGCGTGTGTATGTCTGTGTGTGTCTGTGTGTGTGTGTGTCTGTCTGTGTGTGTGTGTTAAAGAGGAACTCCCCCCCCCCAGGTTCCCCCCCTACCCTGTCTTGGCACAACAATGCTTCTCCCTCCTTTTCTCTCCATTCCTTCCTTGCTCCTGACTGCCGAGAGCACAGCCCGGCCGGCCATCTGCACACAGACCCATCAGGAGCTCCCACATGACGGAGCTGGACGATGGAGCTGAACAATGGAGCTGGATGATGGAGCTGCAGGATCCAGATGGACCGCAGGCAGAGCAGGGGCTGTGGAGTCAGGCAGGGTCGGCCTGGCCCCTCTGGAGCCCCACTGCCCTGCTGTGCAGGGACCTGTTCATGTTCTAGACCAGCTCCAGAGGGGGGTCTGCTGCCTGGCGCTCACTGAGCTCTGCCTAGGGGCCTGGGGCGCCCTGTGTTGTCTGCCTCACTCATGACAAGTATCGTCTTCGTTTTCCCGGGGGCTTTGGCTTCATTGTGGGTGTGTCCCGACTCAGACTCACAGGCTGCCCACTGTGTTCCCGCACACACCTCGTCCTCCGTCATCACCTGCGTCTAGACCCCACGCTCCGCCCCTGCTCACTTTCTCTCACTTGCCTGGGTGCCCCTCTTCCTTCCTTTGTCCTCCTCCCTCCTTTTCTGTAAACTCACTTTTTGGGTTTCACTGGGTCTCCCCAGGTTCCTGTCATCAGCTTGGCCTTCAGCTCCCTTCCCTTCACTGGGCGCTGAATTTCCTACAAGGCCAGTTTACAGAGGACCTGAAAGATCTTAAATCCAGGACGGCCCGGCCCTGCTGGCTTCTTCCACCCCCATGCCCACCCGCCATGCTCTGGGGATGCCGCCGCCCAGAGACCATGGACTCCAGCCGCAGATGACGTACATGACCAGTCCTGATGGAAAGGAGGTGCTGTTACAGCTTCCGTGGGGATTCCTTATGCTTTTATTGATTTTACAGGGACGGAGAGGTAAAAATAAAGAACATAAATGCGCGGGAGACATTGATCGGTTGCCTCCCATAGGCACCCTGACTGGGGATCAAGTCCGAAGCCCAGGCACGTGCCCTGACCGGGAATGGAACCCAAAACCTGTTGGTGCCCAGGAAGCGCCAGGCCTCCAGAGGGCTTTTTATTAAGCAAACCTGCCCTCTCCCAGGCCGCAAAGGTGTATGTGAACGCTAATGAGCAGAATGTAGGAAACAACAGCAAAGAAAATACTGGAAATCCAGGCTGTTGGGCAGTGTTTGCTGCTCACACGGAGCGGACACGGCTCACCGTGCACCTGACGCAGGCTCCTCTCACCTCCTCCGTGACGTGCTTTCTGCCTGTTTGTTGGCGGTTTTGTGAGATAAACACGCATTGTGCTCTCTGGGAAGGTAATGGGCGCCTTCAAAAGGACAAAGAGTCGGCCCGCCAGCCGCCGGCGGTAGGAGCAGGAGGGGTGCCCGGGTCCCATTATTGCCATTTGGGGAGGAAGCGACTTACACAGCCGGGGCCTCAGGAAGCGTCATTGCATTAACCTTGCTATGGCGCGCTCTCCCTGGCGTGGAGGCGGCTCTGTTACTGAAGAGACAAATGGGCACCCGCGCCCCGAGGCATTCCCTGTTACTCTGAAAAGGCCGTTCTGTGTGTTTTTCAGGCAATCGTCCAGTGGAGTGATGGAAAAATAGCCACCATAACAATGACAACAGCACACATAAGAACAAAATGAAAAGGCCCTGAAATATTTAAATTTTCATTAGGAAACAGCTGTGGTGACAGGATTGCACAGCAGGTGATGTGCGGGGCTACTGGGTCTGGAATATGCAGGGTCTTTGCTCCCATTTTTTAAAACTGGGGCCTCATGAGCTTCTTTCACTCCACACAGCCTTGGGAAGCGACTGGGAGCCGCCTGGCACCGCCCCCGGGGCATGCAGCCTGGGGGGCTTGGAGGGGGGCGTCCTGGGGCCCAGCACCAGCCTGCCAGCCTGAACCCTGGCCAAGGCTGTGCACAGCGTGGCCCATTCATCTCTGCTGAGGGAGGGCCTGGCAGCAAGGGTCAGTGTGGATGGCGGGCAGCTGCCACCCAACCCAAGGAGAGAGGAAATTAAAGCCATTCATTTACATCGTCTCCAGTAGCCAGATTTCTCCTGAGCTCTGTGGGGGCTCCTCTCAACTCCCTGCTCGCTCCCCAAGTCCCTGTGCTAGTAAGGACCGTGTCCTGCCTTCAGAGGCTCACACTCACCTCACAGGACATGGGGACACTTTTTCATTGAATGTGTAGCACATCTTGCTTAAATAATTTTGCAGTCACCTCATCAGGGCGAAAGAAAGAACTTCAACAACTTTCATTGCTTTCTAAACATTACTTTTATAGTCATGTATATTGATGGCAGAAAACTTTAATAAAAAAGGGTAAGAATTGGCCTGGCTGGAGTGGCTCAGTCGGTTGAGCATCATCCTGTGCACCAAAAGGTTGCGGGTTCGATTCCCAGTCAGAGCACATATCTCTGTTGCAAGTTTGATCCCCAGTGGGGAGTCAACAGATTGATGTTTCTCTCTCACATCGATGTCTCTCTCTTTCTCTCTCTCTCTCTTTCTCCCTTCCTCTCTCGAAGCATGTCCACAGGTGAGGATAAAATAAGGGTAAGAATTAAGAATGAAAAATCGCCGCTGTTGATAGTTCGATCAACAAATATCCTT
This sequence comes from Myotis brandtii, assembly GCF_000412655.1. Taxonomy (NCBI): domain Eukaryota; kingdom Metazoa; phylum Chordata; class Mammalia; order Chiroptera; family Vespertilionidae; genus Myotis; species Myotis brandtii. Next base: position 1,935,737 of record NW_005371769.1, on the reverse strand, counting down.
CCTAGCCTTAAAACTGCGAAAGTGAAACCATGCCAAATGAGTTTGGTTTATTCCCATCTTATTCATATATAGGGTTGGGCAAAAGTAGGTTTACAGTTGTTCCTATGGAAGCTAATACAGTAACCAATAAATAATAATACAAGAATGAACTCGGTGTTGTGTGTACTCACACCTTTCTCCCAGCCCTGCACTGTGGTTTTCTCTGTTACCTGTAGTTTCTACCCTGCATTTAAGAGTTGCATAGAGCCCTAGCTGGTGTGGCTCAGTGGATAGAGCGTCAGCCTGCGGACTGAAGGGTCCCCGGTTCGATTCCGGTCAAGGGCACATGCCCGGGCTGTGGGCTCGATCCCCAGTTGGGGGCGTACAGGAGGTAGCCGATCAATGATTCTCTCTCATCATTGATGTTTCTATCTCTCTCTCCCTCTCCCTTCCTCTCTGAAATCAATAAAATATATATTAAAAAAAAAGAGTTGCATAGATGCCAGGGTCATCATCGTAGTTCATGCAGGGATTTCTGTAACCGATTCAGAACATGCTTTACTTCCGCTTTCCCACCATTAAAGGGGGAAAGGGCGTTCTGCGTGGACTGGCTTTGTGACACCAGCAGGAACTGTGTGGTGTTTGTTGGGGGACCGGGCCGCTGTAACAGCGCTGATCTCCACTCCTCTGACTGATCGGCACCCTCGTTCAGATTGGAGAATGGGTGGGTGTTAGTTTCTACAGGGTTGACAATGAGGCTGTTCAGACGATGATGCTGTTCTGATTGAAACTGTCAGTGGATTCCTGGAGGTCGTCTTGAGTAACCCTGAGTGGGCGTGTTTGCGAATGTTTCACATCCCTTCCCCGGGTCACCCCAGGCCTGGGCCGCGTGGGCTCGGGCTGCTGGATCGTTTGGAGGTCAGGAAAGCAATGCTTCCCACAGAGGCTGAGCAAGGCCCCAGGACAGGAGGCTCCCACACCCATATGTCCATATGGTGCTGCCCAGTGACTGGGCACAGGACTCAAAGGCCCGAGGCTGGCTCTTCTTTCAGACCACCCTCCCTGCTCATGTGAGCCGAGCAGGGTGCCACATGTTTACACCAACCTCTGACCCCACCAGTGAGGGTTTGTGGAACACGGATTCCGACAGAGACTGCCGAATGTGGACACGTGCTCTGACAGAGCGTGGCTGTGCTGTTAGTAGCTCGGTGACAGAGCGAGCTTGCAGGGTTGGGCCATGAGCCAGGACAGCCCTTCCTCCCGGCCCACACTCTGCTGCCCCTTCACGGGGACTTGGGGTTCGGGGCTCTGAGTCGACTGCTGGGAGCTGGGCGGACGCCCTGCTGGGGCAGGTGAACCTGGAGGCCAGGCAGCTCCTCGCGGCGACTGCCCTCCTTGCAGCTGTTTGCTGTGTTGCTTTTACAGCATCGCCCAGCCAATGGTGTCCCACCTACGGACAGTCCAGGCTCAGTGAGGTGAACAGCCCAGTCAGGGTCAGCGCAGCACCGGAGGCTGAGGCTGGGGCCTGGCCCCTGTCGGGGTGCAGGTGGCTGTGGAACAGTCCCTCCAGGTCGGCTCAGGGCACAGGCAGCTCTGGAGGGGTGGCACCTGGCCTGGACCTTCAGTGGCAGCTGTGTACAGAGACCTGTGCACCTGCTCAGGGGGGGCAGCGTGGGAGGCGGGGGCATGGGGCTGGGGAGGCGGTGGAGGGATGGGGAGCTGGGGAGGCCACAGAACAGGCCCGCACCGGCTGCCGGGGGTGGCGTCACCTGTGCCGTGGGTACCCTGCAGCGTCTGTAAGGACGAGATAGGCCTCCCACAATCAGGAGACTCCATATTGAAATCTGGGTCCCCACCGTTTGGAAGTTTGGGAGGTCTGGGCTCTCACATAGCAGACAGCCCCATGGAGAGGGCGGGTGCAGGCAGCCTGGCCCCCCAATTCTCTCACTCCAAGCCAGCCCCCAGCCCCAGGCCCTGCCTGCAGCAGGAGGTTCTCATACAACCCCCCTCCCCAGGCTCCCCATCCTCCCTGTCAGTCACCTGCTCTCAGGCCTGGGGGTGGGGGCTGGCAGGGGAGGGGAGGGTGCAGGACTGGATGACCCAGAGGACCTGGCAAATGTCGGGAAAGGAGAAGGGGAGACGCCCCTCAGTCCCCACAGGCCTGTCACCAGGGCATTAGCAGCCCCTACACAAGGTTGCTCTGTCCCATCAATAAAAATAACAAGAACTAACCTGAGTGCTTTTCATCCTAAACCCTAATCCGTGTGGGTGGCCGGCGTGGCATTGCTCCAGGCATTAGCATCCTCATCCTCATTTCTCAGAGGGAGAAAGAGAGGGTCAGAGAGACTGAGTCATGTCCCCACCCCACCC